>NC_071090.1:69935273-70268773 GCF_027358695.1 Spea bombifrons | reverse complement strand
AGTATTATAAGAACACGCTCATGAATCCTAGAATACAGGCAAAATTAAGTCTTTTATAGCACGTGCACAGATGCTGTATTCAGTGGTCCAAGAACTTCCAAAACAAGTACAAACATTTTTAATTGTGTTTCTGATGCTTTCCGTTGATTAAATGGGACCAGGAGAATTATATGCTGTATACAATGATGTCGGCTAGCATTGACAAAAACTTTCCCCGATTCATTAGCTCAGTGCTACTGAAATCCTGCTCGTCTAATAAAACCCCTTTCTCAATGGACTCTCATTACTCAGAGTGTCAGACTGCGTGATTGAGACTGAGCCGTTCTATTTACCACAAAGCAGTATAATAAGTCAGGCATTTGTTCTCATCTAGCTACCCTAGCTATATGTTGAGAAACCTTTTGATCATGTGATGCTGGTACCACCAGGAGACCTGAAAGTCTGGGACTGAGGCCAACCCTGCCCCCATCCAGAACACTGCTGCTCTCTGACTCATCTTTAACGGCTGTGTGTGATAGTATAGCCTGGGGGGTACAAATCAGTGACTGGGATACCTGCATAGGATTGTTAAACATGTAACCCTCACTCACCATTATCTGTACCATCTCTCTCCGTTAGACACCTGCAAATATTATTTGGACAGGCAGTGACCATGCTGAGTGTGTAGACATATCACCCAGTTATTGTTTAACTGTAAAGTGCTAAAAGCTTGTGTGGAGTATGACAAGCTCACCTAAAATTAGACAAATCAATACCTAACGATCACCCCACTCAAAAGTTTACAGGTAATTTGCAATTCAAACATACCTAATAATCCCCTATATCGGGACATAACAAACCCCAGGGGCCAGGTAGTTGTGGCTCCTAGGATATTTTAGATCTGGCTCCTAACTTTCTGTGCCATCGTATTCCGGCCTTTATCACATCTAGACACAGCCATATGTCTGAGATTTTTCTTATTTGTAGATCTGAGGTATGAAGCGCACAGCGAATAATCTTTATAAACCGGACAAAAAAATCCACATGATTTGTATCAAGAAATGTATTGATGCCTATTGTGTTACAAATAATAGAAAATGATATTCATTTTGTTGTGGAGATCTTTCACTGCAAAGTTATATTGTGCAATTGAGTTAATAAAGGGAGAACACAGTGTACACTGGGCCTGGAAGAGACTTGAAAAGTCATGTGATCTGGGACTAGGTGATAAGGATGAATGCAACAAAGGCCTTTAAAAAATAGTTTTGTGAATTCCCATTGTAGAACTCTGGAAAGAAGTTGTACTTTACTGAGAGGCAGAAACAGCCTCTCAGCAGCAGAAGCAGATGTTAATGGGATTTAAAAATACATTGGATAGGCATATTGATATAGGCCAGACTGATCTAAGACTGATTACAGTTTGTGCTTTTACATCAGGAAAAATGGGCAGAATAGATGGACCAACTGGTTCTCATAATCTGCGTTTTGAAATGCCATTGATAGTAGCTTTCTCTGTAATATCTGAACATGTCTATCTCTTGTTTTTTGTAGTAATTGATCTTCTGGAAGCCCTGAATGTTACTCGGTCTATCAAAGGTGTCACTAAATCAAAAGGTCGGGATCCAGGATCCTCATCCTGGAAGTTCCGTCAACGTGTTCCCCACCTGACTCTTCCTTGGGACTACTCTGTATATCTGTTGTCCAGCACGCAGGGATCTCTGGGACTGCACTTTGTAGCCAAACAAGCCAAGAACAATCAAGGAACACTACTGGCCCTCCGGTCTCAAGCTGCTACAAAAAAGGACGGTCACCCACTACTGCGTCTTGTATCAGACACTCATGCTGACCAACTGCGTTTAGAATACCGCACCCCACAAAACATGGAACCAGCATCCTTGGTGCTCCCCGGAGGATCACCTTTCACAGGTTCCCAGTGGGTCCGTCTTGCACTAAATATAGATGTTTACAAGGTGACAATCTACCTAGACTGTGAAGAACCAGTGGTGTTTGGGAATGAGCGAGAGGACGAACTGCTGAGTCTGATTCTCCCCTTGGATCTGGAGATCAACTTTGCTAGCACTCCAGGTGACAAAGAGAGCAGGTTCCTGGTAAGTGTCAACCCCAAGCCAATTTTGAAAGGTAACCTCCTGACATCAGCTCCAAAGAAAAATCAAGTTGCAGCCTGGGACGTGGTTCTTCATTGAATCCGTGTATTTTATAATTTCCACCAATATAATATTACTTACCATGCTCTTATTAAAACATCACTACCTATGTTTCTGCTTACTAGGACCCATAATCCTACATCAATATTAATATACACAAATATTGACATCAGAACATTTGCTGATTCATCCTGGACTTTCCAGTATTATTAAGTGTGGAATGATGGTGTCACACAAGACTGCCATCATTCTTACTGCTGTCCACCAAGCTTCTTATAGGTATAATAATCTCAAAACTAGTTATTTTCCCTGAGCTCATCTGACTCACCCCTTTCACTTTAATTTGCAATGATTTTCATTGTCTCCAGCATTTCCAAAAACCAAACCTTTCCTCTTCACTCAACATACAAGGACACCAGTATAAATGACTTGGTGTTAAAGAGTATTTTTAGGAAATGTCACAAAGGCTGTTGGTGACCCTCATCATTACCATCTCCACCTCAGAAAAGCAGCCCTCTGACATCCTATCCTTTTGCATCAAGATTAATGTACTTGTCAGTTAATGCATCCTCCTAGCTAGACCTTTACCCTCATCTTCCAACATGCTCTCACTTGCCATATACTAGACATCATTCACTCAAGTATTCAGAATGCTCCATTATTAAGACCTTTTTTTTTTTTTTTTACAAATGTTTAATACTCTGAAAACCAGATTTTTGTCAATATCACATTTATAATTCACTTTATGTCAGTTTTAAGTGAGTTTCGGTATATATTGTTTGTTTATACAAAACAACAAGTCCAACTTGCAGACTAGATGGGCCAAATTCTATGTTTCACATTGAATCACTGGGGATGGGATATCACAAGGTCAAATAATAAAGAATGGTTTGAAGATACCAATGGTTTAAATGCTACATTTCTATAATCAATTTATGTAAGCATTACAGCTACCTCATAGGGGCAGAAATGGATTGAGCCTAAAAATCTGTATTACGGTAAATACCCCAAAATGTTAGATGTCAGATGCACATTTGTAGCAGCCATGTCTGATCTAGACTTTTGGAGGTAAATATGTTTAATGAGAGACTCTTGAGTCCTCCTTATTATTTTCAGATTATGGAGAATGTAAAGTAGTTTGACGGTCGCTCCTTTCCTTCCAGGGATACTGGCAGACAGCTGAAATTTTTCCAACTGGGCTCACTCACAGACCTTGGCATTGCGAGAACCGTTCAGGTAAACATATTATATATTATTCTGTTGTAAAATTAGATTTTATCAATTAATTTCATAACCCATGTCATAAATGTAGTTTTTATTCCACACGTGCAACATGCTTTGTCATTCATTAAGTAAATGTCTGACTAACTGCATCATTTTCAGATTGTGGAGACCGCAAGGACAAGTGGGTAATTTTGTCCTTCTTCTATCCCCTATTCTATAGGAACTTAATGCTCAGTGGGTACAAGTATATCACTGTAATCTACAGCCTTAAATGCCAGTTATAAAGTGAAACATCCACATAACACTGCCCTCTAGCCACTCTTTTTTGGCAATTTAAAATATTTGTCAGAATATAAGTCTCTCCTGTTGGATTTGGGCTTTATTTGTGCAGTCTTTTTGTCAATAAGTCTCTTTATTTAACCATTTATTCACCATTATAGTCATATTTGTTCCTAGCGGCTAGCCAATTGACTTGCCAATGTATACCACACCACAAGAGACACTGTAGCATTTTTCGATGACAGTTGCGCTTCAATTAATGGTGAGTCTGATGGGGACATTTAAAAAATTGGAACAGTTTGTCTTTCGTGTTTGAAAGTTTTGGAAATATAAACTTTTATTTGTTTTCAAATTCTGGAAACTTCACTTCCTTTTCTGGAACAGCTGGCATTCTCATGTCGAATCTGGACATGCAGATGCTGAAAAAATATATGGCTTGTAAGAAGTCATTGATTTAGGTTACGTAAACTGTTTTACTAGGATTTCCCTGCACTGTTGTAGAATTTTATTTGCAGAATAACCTTGAAAAAACTGCCAGGGCACCATCTTTCTTTAAAAGATGAAGGAAAAACATGCTTTTCATATTCTATAGCCACTATTGTTAAATTTCCATCGATTCCGAGTCCTAGTTCTTTTATATACTGTATGAGCACCATACCCTGTAAACTGATCTCCATGATTTCTAGATAGCTAGGTCAACCTTTTGGCATACTCGCCTAACATGATACCCATACCATGCGCTTATGAACACTTCTTATATGGCTGCAACTTTAACTTTAGCCAGAGCTGCTGACTTGCTTTTTGTTAATTATAGTACGTCAGCATCTAATTAAAAAGTGTTTGATTTTAACAAACACATGCCGATTTTCACTGTCTATCACAGAACGATGTTTTTGCACACGCAGCTGTGCTCCAGCAGGGAGGATGTCATATATGCAGGCGTGCAGAAGGTTAATGTATACATTATGGTCTACTGCAGTATGAAAGTAGATTTTGCACACACAAACATATGTGCGTAATTATTGAACAGGAAATACGTGCATCCATAGCAAGACGGTCTAGTCAATGAATGGGGTTATTCACACAATACGGTACTGGAAGTCGTTTCTGCACACCAAAGGCTTGGTAGTCCCTACTAAGTAAATCACAACTCCTGTTGTGTCCATAGGATCTGGATGGTAGAAGAAGGGACTGTGCTTTGAGGGTAGATAGCAGGACCTTTATGAAATGCAGCCAAAAAATATTACACTAATGAAAAGGTTATAGAATGGTGAAATAATTCAAGAACGCCTATGACAGAAAAATCACACTAGAAATAAGATGTTATTTTTAGGTAGAACATGAGAAATACCATTACATATGTTATGGTGGGTAAAGGTGATGGAAACACTCATCTACAGACACCAGACAAGCCAGAAGGCGTGTTTTTCCCTCAGAAATCTCATGGTGCTGCCACAACCACTCTGGGTAGGCGCATGGAAATAAGGTCAACTATGATCACCTTTTGCCTCTATATCCACTTTATACATGGATCCCTTGATAGTAATTGCCCGCTGTACAAGACAGCCTTTAGACAAAACTCGGGAAGAGGTGCAGTAGCCAGGTCACCGCTCATGGACAGCTGTTTCCTCCATAATGGGACTCGTCAGCATGAGGTTGTAATAGTGGCTTAATACTTGAGGCTTGGGGTAGCACGAGAAATACCATTACATATGTTATGGTGGGTAAAGGTGATGGAAAACCCTTCCACTTAAAATTAAGGGGGTAGTAGAAGTATTATTAAACACACATCTACATGTGCAGAGTAGAAGGGGTATCTGCTGTAAAAAGGTTTCCATTTCCCCTTGTCCTTCCTGGCAGCACAGTTTATATGGCACTGTTTGCTTGTTCCCAAACACTGACTGAAGGCCTTTTTTGGTTGCGCCTCATTACTCTGATTAAAAGGCTTCAGACCTCTTCATCCTGCTAACAAGACTCAGGGCCGTGGCCCCTCCTGCTTCCCACATCAATCAGAATTCCTGCCCATGGCCCCAGTGACAACTCTTTCATAGCTGCCACCTCCCTCCACATTCATGTTTTAGCCTCAGAGACAAATGGGGCGTCTATTACTGATTGCTACATGCTTTTCTTTGTACTTCACTAAAAAGAAAAACAAAACTCATAACACAGCGTTATACTGAACTATTTTCCTTGGCAAAAAATATCCGTATAACAAATAAAATAACCTTTTGATCTGTGCCCTAGCTTTGTTGCTATATTATTTTAAGAAATTAATGTTGTATCAAGCCCTATGCTTGAAAGAAATGCAGACCAATTTGTTCACTTAATGTTAGTCACAGGACCCATAAATGCATTGCTGAGAAGTGAGCCGCTCACCCATCTGGCATGAAAAGGGTTACTTGAAATAACTTACTTGTGATTGCCTTTCCATATTTAACTTCCACTTTATAGCATATTTTCTTTTGTTTCTAAACATGTTCACAGTCACCATAAATCATCATAAATGAGAATGTCAGATTTACCCTTAATTGGTAAGAGATGTTTGCATAAAATGGATAGTTTGCTGCTTCCCCTCCCTCCTGCTGTTCTGGAGTCAATGTGCTGCTTTCCTTTCCGAACAATGCCCTACAGTTAGTGTTCAGCCTCCTGTCCACACAGAGCAGAGTCCGGTCCCACTGGAGGGATCAGCCCTTCTGGTGACTCTAGCTGAGGTCACAGGGTGGGTGAGATGAGGTTGCTAGTCTTTACATGGAACCCCCACAGGGGCATGAAATAGACTAAACTCAAGCTGCAATACCCAAACACACATTTTCTGTCTCCGTTGCTGTGTATACTCACTAATTCGGTTCCATTCTACACATATAGACTGCATCATGCACGCAGGTAAACACATGCAATTCATATCTAACCTGGAATTTATTACACATATACAAAAATATATATATTCTTGTGCACACACAATTCCGCAGTTAACTTCATGATGACTTCATTTAGCGGGCCCTTACACCCACAGAATAACATGTAGGGCCACATAAGTTTTTCAGACCTCAGACCTCACTTGGGTGAGGAAATTCTGTGCTAACATATTTGCAGAAGGGTTTTCTAATGGTCAATAAGCCTTTTACGCTTATGCTTGGATCAGCTAACACAACGTGCCATTGGAACACAGGAGTGATGGCTGCTGATAAAGGGCCTCTGTACACCTACGAAGATATTCCATTAAAAATCAGCCGTTTCTGGATACAATAGTAATTTACAACATTTATACAGTCTACACTGTGTTTCTGATCCATTTGATGTTATTTTAATGGACAAAATGTTATTTTCTTTCACAAAAAAGAATATTTCTAAGTGACGCCAATATTTTTAACACTAGTGTATGTATCAATATATTGTGATGTGTCCCATCTTCTTCAACCAACCATTGAACGCCTAAACTGTCGGAGCATTATGGAAGTTAAAGTTGCATATCCCTTACCGCCTAGTTTAGATAAAAGGAACCCTGTGCTTTCAATAACCTCCAGATAATATTTGTTTTCCCAGACTCTCCTCCACTTCCTTACTCATTGTCAGAGGAGAGACAAGCGAATGATGATGAGGTGCAGCGGGAGCCAAGAGCTCCAGACTTATCTGACATACAGCATTACCAGCAGCAGCAGAGCGAGGTTCCTCCACCTCTTCTTTCAGCGGAAGACCGTCTACGGAGATTGGAGGAAGCCTTACAGGGAATGACCAGTATGCTGGACATGGTCAAAAGTCAGGTGTGATGGACAATAATAAAAAGGTTACAAAGTATAATCTGTATCTACATACTGCTAGACTGTTTGATGTTGAAAGGAAGGTGGTGTTGCCATTGGTTGCTTTCTATAGAATTCTGCTCTAATTTCTAAAGTCACATCCCATTACTATGGTCGTGCAAAAGATAGGTAACCAAACTTCTAGACCATAATGTTTTGGAAGCCGAATGTAAAGGGATACTCCTGCTTATCAGCGGAGCTAATGTGCATGTACAGAAAGCTCTCCCACTGATTTCAGTGGGAGCAAATTCCTGCCACTGATTTTACAGCTTCAAGCAGCCAAAAGTGGCACACAAACTGGACCATCAAGGAGGTGCTGCTGCTTCTTAATAAAAGTACTTCCCTGTTTTTCCTTAAACATGTATTTCCCTGCTACAACTGCATTTGCTCTGATCCTGGTATTGTGGAATAGAGATACTGTGTAACACTAGTATGTTGCCCACAGAATACTGATCTGCAGGCCCGGGTCAAAGTACTAGAGAGCTGTGAATGTAGGCGTCCTTCATGCACCTGGGAAGGCAGAGAGTATCAGGACAGTGAAACCTGGAGGAAGGACTCTTGTAATATCTGCGTATGCGTCGGGGGATCCGTGACATGCTCCCTGCGCAAGGATTGGCCGCAGTGTCTCGGTAAGTCCTGTTTGTTTTTTACGGTTTCTTTCTGTTCTTCTTGATCAGAAATTAATTTATCTAAAGCATGACAAAGATTAACTTTAGAAACATAGACATATTGCTACTGTGCCAATGTAGTTGTGTGTTGGTTATTTGTGTCTACCTCATTTAAATTATATCTTCTTCGTGCATCATTGTCGGAACCTCACTGCAAAAATAAACTTCTGTACTGTGGATTCTTTAAGGAATGTAAACAGTTATAGTTACGTATATAAACACAGCTGTCAGCCAACACTTTTCAATCCCTGTGCCTTACACAGGTCTTAGGTTGTCTGTATATGCCTCTATGTAGTCTGTGGTTGGTGCCCTAAGGCTAGAATTGCATGTTGTTTTCCTAGAAGATGTTCAAAGTCCTTAAATATTTTTGTATTAGTTCTTTTCGGATTCACAGAACAGCCTTTTATGTCACGCGGCACAGAAGGACAAGACAAAGAAGTGTGTGCCTCTATTTCAGCAGGGCTGGACTAAAGGTTTATTTCTGCCTATGCTAATCATGTGTCTGGTCCATACATCTTGCTTGTATCCGCTTGTTAACAAGTGGCCACCCCACCAGCCCTCTGGCCAGCTGTATACATTGTCTATATTGGGCCAGTCCAGTAAGTCAGCATATGTTCATGAACAATTTACATGACATAAAAGTTCTGGTAACCTAAAGTGGCACTAGTACATTAACATTTAATAGACCTTTCCCTCAACCTGCCATAAAGGGACTTCTATTCATATAGCAGCTGTCTAATCCCTTTACACATGGGGAGATTCTTCTGCGTGCATTCCCATGGACCAACGTGAGCGATCTTCTTCTACAAGAAAAGGGCAGGTTGGACCTTTAGAATGCATAGTTGATGTGAGACGTCTTCAGTCAGCTTTAACTATATGCTATGCAGAGCCAACTCAGCCCGCTGTTAAACTCCGCGTTTTGGAAAAATACAGCAGAAATGAACACATCAGTTGGCAGTGCTTAACATCAGCCTGTGTCTTCAATCCAATAATGACTTTACATTATCTTGATTTGTAACAGTGACTTCTACGAGGGGATGCGTTTCTACAATTATGCAATCCAGGGCAGGGATCAACTTGACTTCTAGAGAGAATTTCAAGATTGTTAATAACAGTGCATTAAAGGCATCTTCAAAAGGATTACTGTTGTCCACAAGATGAACGAGAAACTTTTATTAGTCTGATTGTAAAAAAGGAAACCAAAACATACCCTCTGCCTTCACTAGCAACAGGAAGTTAATAGGACATGTGAGAGAAACTGCAAATGATCAGCTGAATAAGCCTTTTCCTCCTTACCGATAACAGCCAACTTTATTTCATGTCTTTGTTGTTGTTGTGGTTTTACATAGATGTCAGAAATCAAAATTGATTCAATGTAATACATTTGTTGCTACTAATTCTAGGTTAGTGGGCTTGTATAAAACACAATTTCATGGAGCTGTAATATTTTTAAAGGGCCAGCTGTGTTCACCTGTGTTCACCTGTGAACACCTGTGTTCAGGCAGTGTACTTGTGATTGCCTGCCATTATTTGTTTCAAAGCGATCTCAGCTCCCATTGACAAGAATGGGAGTTTTGCTGAGCATGTGCAAAAAGCATACCTCACATGGTCCCTGCTTTCAGTAGGGGCAGCTGGAAGAGGACTTCCTTGAGACAGAATAACTGAAGAATGTCTGCACCGATTTACATGCAGTAAAAAGCACTGGAGTCCATGCACACTTGGCTTCAAGATGTAGTTAAAATGAAAATTCATTTTCTGGATGACATAGTATTGCAATACGCTGTATGGATTTGCCTCGTATCCTGAAGACTTATACAGTGTGGGCTTTGGGCACACTGTGGGACTTTAGAGTACCTTGTGCCTCACGGTGCAATATATGATAGGGGTGTTTGGATGACATAGTGGGAATGTAGTATATTACAGTATATTTTCAGGATCTATTAAACTATTCCATTGCAGGATTCCATAAGAGTTTTATATCGCAATATAGGATTGGAGTATACACAAGGGATATTTGTAGCATATTGTAGCATTGCCATAAAACAAGAGTTTCCTTGTTAACCCCTTAATGACAAAGCCCGTACATGTTTGGGGTCAAAATGCATTGTTTTCAATGGGTTTAGGGACCGCCCATTGTCCTTAAGGGGTTAATCAAGTATAGCACAGATCCCAACTTTCTCATTTGGGCATTGTTTCATTTACTCCTACAGGATGTACTTACGAGGGAAGAAGTTACAGTAACGGGGAGACCTTCTCCGTCGGTTCCTGTACATCATGCGTCTGCCAGGTAAGAAATCAACGCAGATTCCTCTTTAAAGCTCAACCCATAGATCAGCAGACACGAGTATATTTGGTGGCATACAGTAATCCACATACTTCCAATTCAGAAATATATGATCGGTGGATGTATTCTGGACTAGGCATAGTTCGCCAGTCACTGTGCCACATTATCCCTCCTTATCTGTCTAATTTAGGTATGTCCGTGCATTACCTCATAGGTTTGTAATAGGAAAAAAATGAACTACTGTGCTAAACAAACCTACTATTTTTTCAGATCATAAGATTTAGCACCATCTTTGAAATCCAAAGGCTTCTGCACATTTTTATTCCTTTCCCACAAAATAAAGTGTATGTTTATCATTCCAGAGACAACATTCTGACTTTAGTTTATTCTTGTCTTAGTCAATTTAAAGTGCATGTACAACATCAAACTACAGAGACAATGTGGTAATAGTTAAGAGAGAACTGGGCGTCATCTGTGTTGTAGTTGCACCCCTGGGAACTTGATCATTCTTCTACTTCCCCTAATTTAGCATTATGTTTTAAATCTTAAGGATTGCTTGTTGGAAAATTGTGAGATAAAAACATTTTGCTTCAGATTTTAGTTATTTACAAAGAATTTGCATACAATAATTCAACATGCAAAAAAAACATTAATGCTTCTTCTCAATATAGATAGAAACACTACATTTAGAAAAAATAATAATAATATTTAGCACTATTATTGGTATAGTAATTGGCTTATATAGTGCCATATTACACTGTGCTTTTCAATGAGTATACAGGACACGTGCTTACATTAATATTTATATTTTCCAAATGCGGTCTTGTTTGGTTTTTTTATTTTATATTTTGTGGTCTATATCTCATGCTGAAAACTACAAAGAACATTAGATGCGTGACAACTGCTATCGTGCTTCATCTGAAAAACCCTTGAGGTCACGAGTCAAATATTTACATAGTCTATATTTGGCATTTTGGCTGCACTTTAAGTGGTCCTGCAAATTTTTGAAGTGGGTTGAGAGTATTATTTGGATAATTTTCATGCGATTATACACTATTTGGAATATATTTTTGTATGTGTTTCCCATGCACTTGAGTGAAGAAGAAAACTTTCTTTTGACTGCAGAAACCAGATTTTTTGGTTGTTAAGGTTGTTCACATATGTATATATTACTTTATATATACATTTCACCTAACACATCCATGGTTTGATGATGGTCAATGACAATGTCATAATGTGTTTCTGCACAAAGCACACTATATTTGCTGTCTTCTAAATATAATAAATGGGCATCTTTCAGAATGGAGAGGTGACCTGCACCCAGAAGACATGTCCACCAGTTACCTGTAGTGACCCTGTGACACCTCCAAATGAATGTTGTCCCCGCTGCTTAACAGGTAGTGTTTAATTTCACAGCAAGTTTTCTATCTGTTTGAAATTGTATCGTTGTGTTAGAATTGAGAATATCGCAATGCCCTATCAGATTACTGTTGTAAATGTCACAGCATGATACGTATGCAACATTTTTTTATTGACTTTGTTAAAAAAACAAATCGATACTTATTATAGAAAACAGTATTAAAATGTACATGTATTTTTTTAATGCAGACAAGTTGGTCTTTAAAAGGCACTCCAGTGTCCCAGACAGGATCCTCAACAAAGAATGCCTATTAAATTGCGTTGTAAGGACTTTTATATCCATTCACTAAAGCTAAAAAAAAAATAAAATAAATGACTTGTCTTTAGAAAAAAATACAGCCCCAGAACTGCGGCATAAATGCTTCTCTGTGGTTTGATGTTTCCTGCAACTGATTGGCTGTTTGAAGCAACCAATGCATATAGAGGGATTCTGCAGCACTACTCCATGCATTTGCAAGGGGGACACAATAACAATTTAAAGGGAATACAGAGCAATAACATGCAAGTTAATATGATGGCTGGTTTGTCCCTTTTGTAAAAGTAAACTTGTAAAATTGGAACCAAAAAGGTGTGACATCACCTATTCTCAGAAATGGCAATCAAGACATTAGGTGTACTCGTCGAGTCACCGTGTCAAAACAGCACCCTGGGTAACAATTGTTTAACCTTACTTTCTCCAACATGGTTACTAACGTGTTACTGCCTGAAGATGTCCCCTGTGTACGGCTAATATTTCAGAACTTTTATCTTTGTTTAATCCACTGCTTATATAGATCATATTCTGTTGCCGCTGAGAATAACACTGCTTATTTTCTGGTAATTGCCATAAAAACACATGGAATTATTCATCACACCTTAAGTCAATATTTGTTAATCAATTCCTGTTTATAAGCAATGTTTTGCATAAGTGGCAAAGCAAGATAATTGTTCCCAGGCTTATTTTGATAATATTTCTAACAAAATGGTTCATCATAATCACGGGCGCAGGGGGCAGTAAAGACTATGTATTTTTGATAGTCACTGGTATATTTGTGGTTATCTTCCTTACTTGGATTCCTGACATTGTTATCTTTAGGCTGCTCTGATGGACACATGGAGGGAGCTACCTGGAGAAAGACACCTTGTATAAGCTGTACGTGCCAGGTAAGGCCACGGCTGTGCACCCTACATATGTGTTTCAAAAAAAAATGGGGGTGATTTGTTACATGTATTATCCAACAAATGGGTGAGTTTGCATGCTGTTCTCCATTAGAAGAAAGGTGTAAATGAGTGCACCCATTGGACTAATACATATCATTACTAATATGATTGTGGAAATCAGAGCATCAAAGCAGCCTTTGTTAGCGTGTAAGTAGATGGTGAGAACTGTGTGTTGGTATGTAAAAAATAGAATCTTGTGCTATAGTTATTCTTTTTAGGAGATTAAGTAAATTGCTTTATTCAATTCAGGGTGGGCATGTGAGGTGTACCACTGAGGTTTGCGGCAAGGTCCAATGCGAGCATCCTTTCACCGCTCATGGTAGATGCTGCTCAGAATGCACTAACTGTGATTACCATGGAAACCTACTGAGGACCGGGGAAAAATTGCAGTCAGGGCCATGTACCCTGTGCACATGTACGGTGAGTTGTGTTCTAATATGATTATTTTTATTCTAAAACTCTGTCCCAGGGAAACTAAATGGCTATAATAAAAATACTATTTAGGGCAGCAACATTTTTATTTAAAATTGCAAAATAACACAGAACTATATTAATTAATAAACAATAACAAATAAACAACACAGAATACAAAAGGGCACCACGGTCTTATTACGGTATCGCTTCTTATCATCATGTAAGTAGTTCTTGCTTTGGAATCATTAGCCCAGCAGTCCAGGTCTCCTTGGTGGAGCTGTTGTTGAAAACAACGTGCGCAGCAAAGGGATTTGTCTAGTAAGGATCAGTGGCAGAATACTGCAGGGTGGATATCATTTGAATAACTTTTACATTATGTTAGAAAATAGAGGATTTATTTATATCACAATTACAAAAAGAAACCCAGGCAAGGAAGCATACTCAAGTATAAACATTGCCAATAATTCGCATGGAGTAGTATTAACCCTATAGGTTCCTGGCAGTGTTTATACTCGATGTGTGATTCTTTGCCTCAAATTTCTTTTTGTAATAATGTTACAAATGGTAAATATCTTAAGTTTTTAAAGCTTGCAGTTATAATCATAACTTTAGACTTACTACATGTGATATGGCCATTGGCCTGACAGCTGGGATCCCTAGTAGTGGACAACTCAAAATATTAATAATTTTTTTGTTTCTTTTTGTATTGTATGCACATCTCCTCAACGTCTATTTTTGCCTTATATATGTATCCATTAGAATGGGACAGTGCGCTGTGAGAGGCAGCCCTGTCCAGAGCTGACCTGTATAAGAAAATACATTCCACCTGGACAGTGTTGTCCCGTCTGTCAGCAAGGTAAGCGTTTGTGTAACTGTTTCCACAATGCGACACTAAGCTACTTGACTGTCAAGACATTTGTGGTTATCTAGCGTAGATCAATGCCAGGGTGAGGTTCTAAGCATTGATATCCCTAGGCAGTGTCTATGGCAGGAAAACATCCAAATACGTTTAAATCAAAATAGCATTTGTTATCTTGGAGATAAACGGGTTGCTGACTTTTTTTGATGAATTATTCTTGTGTATGTGTATTTTTTTCATTTATATAACCAATGTAGTTACCACTTTAAAGTTTATAGAGTAAATGGACCAGCTGAAGACAGGAGATCTCTCTTGTAAATGGCCCATTAAGCAGTGATGTACGGGGGAGCATTATTTCCCAATAGGGCAATCTGTCCCTGGTTTGGCATCAGACGGGTCAAAGTAAAACAGATCGGCTGGCAAAGCCCAGTAAACACTTCTGGATACAATATGTATAAATACATGAATCTCTTACAATCAAAGTAATAAACATTTCATGTATTTAAAATATCTTATAATTCTATGTTTTGTTTCTATGATATGGATCCCAAGTTATTTAGAACACATATTAACTTTTTCCCCTTTCCATGCAAACTGGCAATCGCATTCACTTACACAAGCGGTACACTTTCCCGATAATATTTGTACAGAACATTGCCTCGTTGCATACTTTTCTGTAGAGAAGCAAAAAACTACAAATGAAACCCGCTTAAGACTAAAAAAATAGTAACAGAACTAGCTTGTGTCTTCTGTATATAATATTACAGTACAACACTGGTGATTTCATGATCCCATTAACTATTACATGTGGCAGTTGTTGTAGAGCTATAAGGCTTGTGTGTATTTTCAGGCTGTGAATATGAGGGGCTGACGTACCAAAATGGAGATGTTTTCCGTTCACAAAGCAATCCATGTGTGAACTGTTCCTGCATGGTGAGTTGCACTGTGATACATTGCGTTACACTGAAACACTGATGCTTGGATCTGAGACAAAATCCAACCAATATGTAGATGTCACTCTGCTGTTTGTATATCAGTACCCAACTTTGTGGTACACATATATTAATTTACTGAGAGGGTTGTAAATAAATGGAACAGTCTCCCAGCAGAAGTGGTAGATGCTAATATAAAAAGGGATTTTAAAAATGCATAGGAAAGGCATATGGCTATCCTGAATCTGAGATGAGGCTAAGGGCTGACATTTCTATATCTGTGACATAAACACAATATCGCAGTGCTCTGTGGTACACGGACACCTATCTCTTTTTCACGCTTTTTTCACTACATGTGTGACATGCATAGTTCTTTATCACTTTAGTAAAGAAATATTGGCATAAAAAAACACTGTGTGTCACTGTAATTTTATGGTTGTAGTTGTGTGCATGTTTGCAGACACACTCAGCTTGTTACTGTTACTGCTCTTGTGTTCCCCAGACTTCCTAATTTATCCTTTTTCATTCCCTTACAGAATAACCTGGTGCGATGTCTGCCTGTTCAGTGCCCTGCAGTTGCCTGCACCAAACCTGTTCCTACTCCAGGCCAGTGCTGCCCCTCGTGTCCAGGTACAATACTCACAAGGTGACAGAATAACATGAGCACAGCATTACTTTCACCACTGTAGTCTTTACCCGTAGGTGCAAAGCATCATAGAATAGCTGGCACCTAAAGCTTTTTGGTGATTCTGGCGTATGGCTCTTTTGTACATAGTTAAAGACATGCTTCGTAGATAAAAACTCAAAGCCCACATAATCCTGACCATTACGTTAGATGGACACTTGTCAATATCGCTGACCTTGGCAGTTTTCCCTGCTCTGAGATGAATCGTACTCCCTATTCCAGCGATACAGAGGGATTGAAGGCACTGTGTTTGTGATGATCAGCTTCATTTTGTTCCCTTTGTTCCTTCTAGTGTGTGAGTTTGAGGGACGTCAGTTGTTACCTGGCCAGAATGTCACCTCTATGAATGGCTGTCAATACTGCGCTTGTCAGGTGAGTAACAAGGAAAGAAGACTCATTGGAAATCTCCTAGGATTTGTCATTGATGATCAATAAACATATTTAATATTCCAGTCATTTTTTTTTTCACCTGTGCATAGTATCCAATTTCTGATTCTTTTCTCCTTTCTGGCTCCAATAAGAATAATAAAATCCAATCTTTTGAACGGACAGTGTCCTATTAGGGCCCAACATAATGGAGCGTATGTAACATTATTGATTAAAAGTCAAATAGTGGCAAATAAATAATGAAAAAAGAAATATCTCAATAAAATTAAAGAAACATTATGAACTATATATATATATATATATATATATATATTTCAATCAATGAAATGAATAGCAGACTTGTATATAGGTACAAAAATAAGGGAAAACAATATGGTCTTATGAGTTAAATAGAGCTAAAGTTCAACTACAGGGAAAAAGAAATGTACACACAGGTTGAACTTCATAATTGCGACAAATGAGATTTGAATAGAAATTCCAACAATACAGCTGTATGCATAATAACTGAAATATTCATTTAATACATAAAATACCGTAATATCGTTCCTGTATTTTACTGTTTCCTTGTCTTTCATTCCACTGGCACCCATTCTACATTCTATGACTTTATACATTTCAGCCATTTTCCTTGACTTCACCCCCCTGTACTCTTTACTCTCCCGGATTCACCCTGTGACCACCTGTGTTTGTCTTAGGATGGTGAGGTGCAATGTACTGATGCTGTCCATTGTCCACAATCCTGCACTCATGGTGTCAGACGTGGCTCCTGCTGCCCTGATTGTTCAGCCTGTGACCTGAATGGGGACATTATTCCTAATGGTGTCACTTTCCGGGGAAATGGGGATCCTTGTGATAGCTGTGTCTGTCGGGTAGGTCCATTTTAGTACATTGTCTACATTGTTCATCACGTCAATTTAATATTTGTTTCTGTTCGGTAATGGTTAGGCAGACGAGCAGTAGGTATATTTATCCTGTTGGCTGATCGCTGGTGATATCATAAATAATATATGTTATTGCGACAGGTCTTTTCAGAAATAGTATCACCATTTACCTAAGGTGAAGGCCATGTGGGTGCTCTGCAAATATCTTGACAGTCCTACCCTGCCTGGGAAAGTAGACACCTAATTTGCTGCCTGCATTATCAAAATGGGCTCTTGCTTCTTGAATAGTTCTTGCTGTCAACATTACATCTACAGTTAAATGATATATTTTCAAGCAAAGTGATCCTTTGGCAAACAGATGAGGGCTAACATTAATGGTTTTGTTTTCTGGGTGGCAGAAGAGTTATTGTCTCCTATTCTGTAAAGGCTCATATATTGGGATGTCCTTCTCATCTCCACAACTGAAAGGTAAAAAGGGGATTTAATCTAGTAGCAAATGAATTTGTTGTAAGCACATGTTTTGTTGTACATCAATGGAATATACTCTGGCTTTTAGTAAAAGCCATGAGAGTCCCAGTGTTTATGTATATCTGTCTCCATCTGTAAAATGACGCAACAGCTTTCATTTATATGATTAAAAGAAGACTGGCATCTCATGAGGAAGATGTCTTTTTTTGTTCAGGATGGCAGTGTGCATTGTGTCAGAGTGACTTGCCCAGAATTGACCTGTAAACTCCAGGAGGAGGTCCCAGGGGAGTGCTGCAAGCGGTGTCAAGGTGGGTGACTTCTAAATCCATGTCAATAAATGGTGGTAAATTTGGACATTATTTAACCTTGTTCAATCCGTGATGACATTCCAAGCAATTGGGATTTTCGGGGGACATTAAATCCATCACGAGGACAGTGTCATGTCTGTAACTGAAGGGATGATCCCATACACTTTACTACTGGTGGGTTCCTGGTGAAATCAGTTGCGAGCTCCATTTCCATGTGATTATGGTGATTAGTGAATAACAGCAATCATAGTCTATAAACATTGGCATTGTGTCTAATGTCCCTCTGTTCCTACTTCAACACTTTATATATTGTCCCACAGGATGATCTGTTGTTTCCTCATCTAAGTTTATTGTTGCTGTAATCAGCGTGTGCCGTTTCTGTGATGATCTTTGCTACAGTTTTGTTTCCTTGTTGTTTTGTAATGTTTTTTATCAACTGAACTAGTTGTGAGCTTAGAACACATAGAAAAAGAAGGTAAATGTTTTTGGGATTAAATGCATAAAATGTTCTCCTTGATATTGTTATTATTTATCACAATCACTATAACCCAATTCCTTCTTGCTCACCCAGGCTGCATTGATGGGATAACCAAGCGCAAGCATGGGGATGAGTGGAAACCTCATGGAGAGCCATGTCAGATCTGCCGCTGTATGGTACAATATAATCCGATTCCCTTTTTCTGGTCCATGCCACACGCTGACACATGTAACCTCTCCTATCTTTTCACACAACTGCAAATTTTTGTACGCTGACACATCATACAGACCCTTCTACCAGTTGCATTTTTATGCTCCATTAACAGTATTTATTCTGTGCTTTTGTCAAAGGGACCTCACTATGCTTTTGTTTATCCTTTCACCCACTCCAAAAATATGTCAATGTCTGCTGTCCCCTGGGCCCCCACAAAGCACACTGAGGGGGCCATCTATTATGCTAAATCACCAGGAATAGTTCATTGATTTCCCAATTTTAACTCTTTGCACAAGAATTTCACTTTATAAATAACCTTTACTATTTCTTCTTCCAGTCGGTGGCTGTACCTGCTACCCTCTCCCCTAATTGTCAATAAAATCTGTTTTTTAACTAATCTCTAACTACTTTTCAATCCGGTTACCCCAAATTATCAGCAGTTTACCTCATCCCAATTTCTTTATTGCTGTCACTTGTCAGTTTCTGTAAATAGCACTACTGCTTTATCCTTCTGATTGATAGGTACTGCTGTCCATATGTCCTGACACGGGTTTACCTGATATACTGCTTCTATAACAATACCTGCTGCTCTTTCCCACCCGCCAACGCATTACCTTCTCAACCTAAATGCTTTCCCCTTGCGTTATATTGCTCTCTTTCACACAGGAGGGAAACATTCAATGTAGAAAACGCCACTGTGCCTCTTTATGCCGAAACCCAGCACCAGCCAGACCTGGCACCTGCTGCCCCGTCTGCGATGGTAAGAAACCCCCCAAAATGTGCATGTATGTGTTGCTTCCTCACACCCTACCCTGTCATGTTATTACGCATGCCTCTCTATGTCCTGTTGTATCTTTGTGTACTACTTCCTATTCCGTTTACACACACTGCTCTCTGCCCTAGTTCCCGTTACCCTACATTTTTCCTGATTCCCAAACTGCATATATTATTTTTAACATTGTGGTACATTTTATTTGACATATTTTACATACATGATCTCATAATTCTACTATCTATATTATATTTATTTAAGGAGCTGTATTTTCATGTTAAATACATATTGAATTTCATTTTGCATGGACTCCAGCGCATTTTACTGCATGCAGATCAATGCAGGCATGCTTTACCTGGCGCTACTAAAAGCATGGTGCATACAAGCATATTCTTCTTGGTAGAACTTCTATTCAAGTTAATGGGAGCAGCGGCAGCCAATCACTTGTATGCTATCTGAACACTGGTGTTCAGTATATATGGCTAGCATTTTGTTGGCATATATGGCTCGCTGCTTTCAGTAGAGGCAGCTAGGGGAGGAATTAAGTGAGACAGAAGCCTCATTTTCCAACTCCAGCTAGACGGTGCATGCTCACACTTGCATGCTGTAAACTGCATTGGGATCCATGCTGGATGGACTACAAAATGCATAAAACAATTTGAATAATCTAGCAGACAAGACTGTTCCTTTAACACACAATTTCTCCTTAGGCTGTTCCTATCAGGGGCGTACTTATCTAAATGGACAAGCTGTAAGGAGTCCTGACCCTTGTACCCGCTGCACATGTCAGGTATGTTTAGCTGTTCCGTGTAGTCAACTAACAAATTAATATCTATCATACAGATATAGATAGTACAGAAATGGTTCCATATGCTGGCACTGTTGGTACCTTTATGTGTTTGCATAATATTTATATGTATGTCTTTCTCTTTATGCTTTTCAGAATGGGAATGTTCAATGTGACCCCATACCGTGCCCTCCCACCATGTGCAGAAATCCATTACGGAAACCTGGGGATTGCTGTCCAAGGTCAGGTGTAACATGCATTCTGTCTTTTGTGGTATCCCCCTTGTGAGTGATATCGCAGGTGATATACTTACCAGTCATCTCCAGTGATGGCTTGTCAAATGCTGTGAACAGAGTTTAACAATTTTCCCTCAGCCAACCAATCAGTTTAATTTGAGAGAATTAAATGACTTCTGGGAATGTTAGACGGATGAAGGGACATGTTTAGGTGAAGATATGATTCTGGAGGATAAAGTAAACATCTCTCCCTTTTCCCTTGTGTAATTCTAATTTTGTTTTTACTGTTTCTATGGTAGGTGTGAGGGGTGTGAATATGATTCTCGGCTGTTTGCTGAAGGAGAGGTATTCACGGCTGCCCATGACCCCTGTCTGAGCTGCACATGTACAGTAAGTTCAGATGACACCATCCCTAAATGTGACAATCAAAAGTGAACTAAGCCATGCAGTGGGGTCATGCCAAAAATGGTCACATTTCAGCGTTTCCTGGGCTGTATATGTGATGGAAAGAATGTAACTGTAGCTAATTTTGGTAAAAGTTGTCCAAATGACAATGGTGAACCTAAGCTTTTGTTATCCTTCAGACATGGAGGTTTTTACTTAAGCTGTAAGAGTAACATAGGAATCCTCCCAGCTGCAGTGACACATATGATATAAACGAAACAAAATCGATAATAATTATAGTATTTTTGTGTAACTAGTGTGGTTGTGTGTGTGGTTAGTGACATGATGTAACATAGCTATTTTCTTGCATCAGAATTTAGTGATGGTCTTGTATCTATATATTAAAATGTTTAGGTTTATGTTTATTGTGTTTCTTCTGAATTTAATAGGCTGGAGAAGTATCGTGTGAGCATCTGGATAGGCGCTGTCCACCAGCAAAATGTAGCCACCCAAGCAAAGTTAATGGACAATGCTGCCCTAGTTGTGAAGGTGAGATACTGAAATGACCACATTATATTGTCCTGCACAGACCCTACTAAATGTCCACCAGGAGCAATGGTTGGTGGACCCCTGCATATGAGAAGGATTTATGAATAGAAATTTAATTTTAGTAAAAAATAAGATATACAAGTCTGTGACAAAATAACCCAGATATAAATTTAGGATTTTTAATAGACATTTTTCTATATTTCTAACAAATAGATTGTCTTTCCAAGAAATAGTTTAGCTTGATGGACATGACACCTTATGAGGGAAAGAGCCATGTACTATATATTGAACATTTATCGTAAAGAGAATTACAGGGCAATGAGTGAAGCTTTAAAAGAACCCTGGTTGTGACATGTCAAAATTTTTGACACTTATGGTTAGTTGATGCTTGTAATAAGACATTGTGGTTAAGTAGGAAAATGCAGGTCAAGAGCTACAGCAAGAGCTGTGTGGGGGGTGAACGGAAATAGATCTGTGGGAAACAGAATTATGATTTTTGGATGGATTACCATTAGTCGTAATGTTTTTTGTCTTCTCTGCGCAGTTTGTGAATTTGAACGGCAGTTATATTCTCATGGACAGACATTCCAGCCACCAGGACATGGTCCCTGTCTGAGATGCACCTGCTCGGTGGGTATCGCGAAGATGCCTCATGTCCAACATTTAGTATACTGTATCCGCCTCTCTGATTTACCTCTAATCTAGGTCTCTGTCCACAGTAATGTTTTTTTTCCCATGATTAGATACTTATGGTTAAGTTTCCCATTGTTTGAGTCCATTATTGTAGTGTTGAGTGGGGGGACTAAAATTCACAGGCTTTCATACCTTCCACTTTTATCACATAGAACGGAAATGTCCGCTGTGTAGAAGAGTCATGCCCCCCCATATCCTGCCCAAACCCAGTAAGAGACCCAGAAAAATGTTGCCCAGTCTGCAAAGGTGAGTATGTAAACAGACTTTTCTGTGCGACCAGAAGTCTTTAGATAATATCCAATTGTAACCTTAATGAATGAGACTACTAAATGGTTTATAATTACAAGCTTTCACTATTTGATGCATTAAAAAAGAAAAAAAAAAGAAGGGCACTGATCTTCTTGTCCAGATTAAAAATGATTTCATTGTAAAACAAATTAATACAATGTTTTATACTCGCATATCTAAAAAAAGAACGCCTAACTGTAGAAACTAGTCATTTAGTCATTATACTTCATTCAGATACAGTAGTATGAAATATTTTGTGAATGGTTACAATTCAACTGGTCAGCAGACGATGATTAAGTCTTCAAAAACTCGACGTTGGCTGCGTAAATATTATCTCCAACAACAGAATTAAGAGTTAAATTATCATGTATTTATCAATTAATGATGTTATTAACAGCAATGCAAGCAACAATGATGTTGCAGTAATCAGCAAGAAGAGATCCCACTTTGCAGACTTGCCTTTATGTCAAATTAATATTTTAATGTATTTTCTCCTCCAGCACAGGAGTGACTCTGATTGTGTCTCTTTCTTTGTGTTTTTTTTTTTGTTTATTTATTTCCTTACATTTCATATTAAAAAGCACAAATTAAGAATGGGTTTACTTACTTTTTTGTTTGGTATTTGATGCATTGCCTTGTGTGCATATAATAAGGTATGTATGTTTTATCTGTACAAGCATGTGTCTGTGCTGGATGTCTCTTTCTCTCTCTCACTTGATGCTCTCTCTTAGTGTGTGTGCAGGATGGAGTTGAGTTCCTGGAAGGAGTGGAGTGGGAACCGGAGAGTGATCCCTGCAGTAGCTGTGCCTGTTTGAATGGTGACACCGTTTGTGGGGTTAGCCAGTGTCCACCGATAACGTGTCTGCACCCCACCCGGAGTGAAGGTGAGGGCCTCTTGTATAGAGCATCTTTGAGCATCACCAGCCCTACCTTATAGATGACCTAGGCCACAACTGCATTATTTCTCTTATTTTACTATGCAGATGTGTGTAGGAGGAGGTGCATGAAAAGTTAATGCATTTGCAGAAGAGTTGCAGTTTCAAGTGACCATTTTTATTGTGAACCAACCCTGCATTGCTTCTCCTGCAAGACAGGGTTAGCTAGACCTACATGGTTCATATTTTGTTTGGTGAGGTGTCTGATGAAATATCACCGATTTAATTAGGCATCACGCTGCCCCTGCTTACTGGGGTTGGCCAACCAAAAATATAATGAAGTTGGTGAGTTAAAACTGCAACTCTGGTGCAAGCACACCTGCTTTAGAGAATAAACAGTGTTGTTCACCTAGAACACTAAAAACCCTACTACCAGCCCTGCCTTTAAGAACTCAAAGTTAGCCTTGACAGCCTTGACAGCTCACTTCTCTGATAATTTGTCAGTCTTTGTCTTAGACTTTGATAGCACAGCTAACGTTCTGAGCTAATGTAGCACCAGAAGCTAAAGAAGATGAAGAAGCACCATAGCTAAAGAAGATTCTCTTATACTGTAATGTCTGTGCAACTAGTATTGAGAAGCATTACTCCCATACAATCAGTTTATGTATACTGGCTCACATCACTTCCCTATCGTAGGTGAATGCTGTCCAGTATGTGACACCTGCAGCTACAACCAGCGATTATACAGCAACGGTCAGATTTTCACTGATCCTGATAACCCCTGCCAGGATTGCCTGTGCCAGGTCAGTCTTTGTATACACGGCAATGAGATACCTATGCATCCAATGCTGGGAGTGGTTAATTATTTTTCTTTTTCTTCCATATGTGTGTGATACATTGATTTATCTGTATAGGATGGTACAGTCCAGTGTTCTCCTATTGTGTGTCCTCCTGTGCTGTGCTCCAAACCAGAGAGACAACCAGGTCAATGTTGCTCCAAATGTCCAGGTGAGTGTAATGGATGGCTAATGGGCAGGGACACAAAGAATGTGTAGCAAGAAACTAAATGCAGGATAGCAAAGGGAAAGGCTCATCACATGTAACTCTATTGAGTATTATGGCTCATTAAGATCATCGTAGACTGAGATGAAATGATACCTCCCTGAACTCATATCTCTCAGTTCCTACACAATGTAACCATTTCATTCATCTGGATAATGCTATCCAGAATGTAGGTACCAGGACCAGATTTTCCTAGATGGAGAGCAGTTTTCCAACCCGATTAATCAGTGCCAGGAGTGTGGGTGTCTGGATGGTCAGGTCACATGCAAAGACAGAGGTTGCCCTGGGCCCATCTGCTCTTACCCACTGCCAGGGACCTGCTGCAACAACAACTGCAATGGTAAGAGGGGGATGTCCGAGGGATGGCAGATAGATGTGGAAATATTTTAGGAGAGGTACCAGGACTAGATGGGTGGAGAAGTTTGCAGATGCAAGTCAATGACTTTATCAGACAGTTGAGGAGGGTGAGTAAGAAGCAATGTTTGGATTTGTTGAAGTGAGGCACTGTACAAAGGGACTAGTCCTGATTTAAACTGACTGCTTTATTTATGATATGTGCAATGTTAGGAGAGAGATGAAGTAAGGGGGTGTCAGTGAAATACTTGAGGATTATTGGGGATATTATTCAGGTGAACTGAAAGCAATTAAAATGCTTTTGGAATTGGTGAGGGTTTAGATGTCACAGTAAATACAGCATCTTACTGTCCCACACTCTCCTAATAGATTGTCAGCTCACAAGAGCAAGTCATTATCTCTTTCTGTACTAGTATGTCTTGTGAATGTGCATGTTGTAAATTTGTATTTTAATGATAATGATAATTTTGTATTGTAATAGCACTTTGGAATCTGCTGGTGTCATATGGATACAAAGTGATTCTAGTGCAACGTTTGAAAAGTGTTCTTATCACTGCAGCTACCAATAGAACTGCCCTGTCAATTGAGAAGACCACAATAATCACATTTTATTCATGACTATTTTTTAATTGTTATACTGCTGTTGTGTAACTATGGTTTCTATTCTTACAGGCTGTAACTATGCCGGGAAGGAATACCCCAATGGGGCAGATTTCCCTCACCCCACTGATAAGTGCAGACAGTGTCACTGCATTGTGAGTACAGATTCTGACCTTTGGCAATAGTAGAACATTTAAAGACAAATCAGTGCTTTACATGTGATATTATAAGTCGTTTGGTTACTACGTTCCTATTTTTTCACTAGAAAGAATTAGAAAGTTGTATTATTATAGGCTTGTTCGTCTCTTCAGCCCTAGTGTCATGCCTCTCTCCTTTCACTGTAGTTCTAATGTATATCTGTCTCTGTAGAATGGCAATGTGCAGTGTCTAACACAGAGATGCCCTCCACTGCTCTGTTCTGAACCATTTCCAGTCCCCGGAGAATGCTGTCCTCAGTGTCCTGGTGAGTTATTACTCTTAGGAAACATTAAATAGCTATGGTGTATATTTCTTGACTCACATGCATTCCACATTTTGCTCACCAGCACATGTAGAATGCTACCCTCAAGTATGTGGGATGTGTTACGTGACTATGCTATTCTAGTATTATTATTATTATTAATAATATTATTTATTGTAGCACTGTATGATGGGTATTGACATAAAGCATATGCCATAATTTTCCTTACTGACTTACATAACTGTGCAGTATGCAATGTGTGCTCAATAACATTTATTCATTTGATGCAGGAAGGTTAACATTTTGTATTTGTTTTTATATCTATTACATATATACTTTAATGTTTCCTCCAGCTTGTAATACAATTATTTTGACAACAGCAAAACTCTTGCATTTATTTGTTGATCCTGTTATTAAACTGTGGGTTAAAGGCTCTGCAAAGACAAGTATTAAAAAAGAGTAGTTTCTCTGGGAATGTAATCCCCTTAATTATGTTCTTCTCTCCAATACCCATCTAAAACAGCCACGTTTCATCACACATTGTGCAGTGCCTCATTAGGCTGCAAGTGTTGTTTCAGATAGAGGCAAATTCATGAATCCTTTCAATTAAGTAATACATGTAATATCTTTCCATAGTGCCACCTGCTGACTGCCCCTATGCTGGGGTCACATACAGACATATGCAGCGTTTTTATGATCCTTCAGACAAATGCCGTGACTGCATCTGCAATAATGGCACTGTGACCTGCCAGAGAAAACCCTGCGCCCCTGCACCCTGCTCACATCCCCTTCAGGGAGACTGCTGTCGTTCTTGTGATGGTAAGGTCAAACCTGAGAATCTTTTGTTTTAAAAAGGCATTATCGTTCTCCCCAGTATTTGTGGGGAAGGGCTTGATTGTGGAGGATTTGGTCATGGAAAATCAATACCCATTTAATGACAACGTGTCATAAAAAAAAACAAGTTTCTTCTTCTCCTAGAATGTTTGAGATTTTATACAGTATTGTTTGACGAAATTATATTACAGTGCTAAGTTAAAAAAGGGGCTTTGCTGTATTCACTCATAATGCCAAAGGAGACACTACCATCTAAACAAATTAAGCAGTAGCTCAGGAGCCCTATTGTAGAGCCCTGCGTGGGACTGTTTTGTTAATCCTGCCCGCTGATTTTCTCACCATTACCGCCCACTCCCGCAACGTGTGCGTTCTGCTCCCCCAACATTTGTGTCCAATCCCGCCCGCTGCCGCAACATATGTGTCCAATCCCGCCCGCTCCAGCAAACATCATTCACAAACATTCATTCACTCATTGATATACTCATTCATTCCCTCATTCACAGATACTAATAATTCACAGATACTCATTCATTCCCTCAATCACGCATACTCGTTCATATAAACTACCCCACCTCCTTACGTGAAATGCAGATTTCCCGAGCACTCCCGCAAGGCTGCCTTTGCGTTGCTCCCACAGAGTCATGTGATGTAAATTCACATGACTCCGCTGGGTTCCTGAAAGTGAACGCTGTAGGAGCAACACGAAGGCAGCCTTGCGGGATTACTGGGACCGCCCGTCCGCAACACCCGAAAAACCACCCACACCTGCAAGTCCTCTACCCTATTCTATAGGGAGCCTACTAATAGGATGTAGAAAGAACAATAAGCTGATTCCTCTGAAATGTTTATCACTATAGTATACAGTTTTCTTAAATAAACAAGTGATCAAGTATTGAGTTCCTTTTTTGACATATATTTGCCCCTTTCCTCACTTATATTAGAGTTGGATCTTATTTGTTTTGGCCTGGCATACCAAAAAACAGGGCTGGGCTGGGCTGGGGATGGCGAGGCAGGCCTAGCACTTTACTATGGTGATGAAGTAAGTGCAGCCGCACACTACGTTTCTGTGCTCACCAAGCGTGCAGCTAGCCAAACAACCTTGGGCCTCCACCTGCAGAAGGCATTGTCCCTAGTTCAAGACTTCTGAACACTCTAAAATGTTTATTTTATTTCTTCATATAAATATTATGTAATATCATGGTAACTTTATAAAATCTGCAGAATGAGGAAATGAAACAGTTTTGCGACCAAGTAAGGTTTTGAGTTGCCTGCACCTTTTTCCTCCTTGTTGCATGTAGATGACCATGCATATGTTGTGTTCTTAGGCTGCCTTCTGTCTGGGAAAGAGTTGGCCAATGGAGAGCAGTTTCCACAGCCGTCAGATCCTTGCTCTGTGTGTGTGTGCTGGGAGGGCAGCGTGAAGTGTCAGCCCAAAACCTGCCCTGTCATCCACTGCCCTTACCCCGCACCAGGGAAGTGCTGTAAGGAGTGTCAAGGTAAAGTAGAGAATACTGTTCAAATAGAGGCAACAAATAACCTTCTCATTGCACATAGAATATGGATATATTACCTCTAAGAAGATGCTTCATGGTATTAACATGTCAGTAACACATTTCAGCTTAGGCTTAGGCCACCACTCTCATCAGGGTCTAGAATGTCCCTGCTGAGCCTCTCCTGTCCTGTCAAAAGTGACCCCTACCGAAACGGAATGCCCAATCGTGCATGATTGGGCATTCTTTGAATAATGGTGTCCCTGCTGCAACAAAGTCATGGGCTTCTTGCCACAGGTTTAACGGATGTAGCAGTATGTCATAAGGAGACTGAAGAGGTTCAAGAACTCTTAGAGTATAAATTATATTGGACTTCAAACTTTAAAACTGACAACTGATGGTCCTCTTTCAATTAGATCATCAAACACAAATATGCTGGACGTTCACCAGACTGAGTCAAATGTAATTGGTAGACATCTAAAAATCTATGCTCCTTTATGTTTCATGCTCTGTAGACTGTCAGTACCTGGGAGAGGTGTACCTCAATGGGCAGGAGTTTTCTTCATCGCAGGATTCGTGCAGCCGTTGTATCTGCGCAGATGGATTTGTCACTTGTACCAAGAAGCCGTGTTACAAAGCTGGCTGCACTCACCCCAGCACCCCACCAGGAAAATGCTGCCCAGTCTGCGATGGTACGACAGGAGCAATGTTATGTGCTCCAGTAATACAGAGGGGCTGCCAGTCTCTCTTCTTTGTTTTGGAGTTTGTTACTCTTTCTTCCTCTATATTCTGTTTAAAATATTTTTATTATGATCTGTATTTGGTGTGTTTTATTCCTGCCTTCTACTGTTCCCGAACTTTTCTTAAATCTCTTTTCTGCTTGATATACAGGGTGTTCTTATAATGGAATTGTTCTGATTAATGGTCAGACTATTCCTGACCCCGCTAACCCTACCTGTTCTGAGTGTAGTTGCCGGGTGAGTAGCTGCTTTGATACATATCTGATTATGGAAATGTGAGTATTTTGTAATAAAATAGATACGTTATCAGCTGTCACGTTTACTTATATATTCTTTGTTTCTCTTTATTTAGGCTGGGTCTGTACAATGCGCACGAAAGTTATGTTCACCCACTACGTGCCCATATCCAGTAACTGGTCCATGTGACTGCCCCATATGCCAGGGTGAGACTCTCCAATGTGCCATCTTTTAGTGCATACATTGTCAGTGTTGGCACAGAACCATTGTGGAACGGCAGCTCTTAAAATCCTAATCCACAATGTTTATTTGAATATTTGCCCGCAATGCAATCATGGCAGTGGGCTAATTAATGCTTTCTAATTCCTGGAATACAATGTGTATATCTGTCACATGAAATAATAGATGTCTCCTAAAGTAAAAATAGGAAAAACATTCTGAATTAAACAATGAGTGTTTAGTTAGAATATGAATGTCTAATATGATGACAATGTTTAATGTGAATGATCTTATATTCCTGGTTCCTAAAGGTGTTGCCTGGTGGCCAAGATGGGCTTAGTGCACACTGAAAATTATTCTTTGTCGTATTTCAGTCCCAGTGAAATGTATTTTATTTGTTCTTGATATTAGGCTGCCACTTCCAAGGTCGGAACTACATAGATGGCGACGCTTTTACTTCCTCACAAAGTGAATGTGAGCAATGCCGTTGCATGGTGGGTATATAATCCAATAGCCAAGCATTACAATTCTGTTAACACTGAACTTGCACCCTGCCAACATAGCGCAGTGCCATGGTAACGCTAAACTAACTGTTTACTAAATTTATCTTAGTGTTAAACTAATTGCCACGTTTTACTTGGGCTCTTTTTTCCATATTGATTGTATGTTGTTTGACTTTGCTTGTATCCTTTCACCATAACTGACTTTCCAATGCATTGACATGTTGTGTTACCCTGGCTTATATCGTTTAATACACTTCTCCATAACCAAAATGTAATAATAAAGTGGTAATGACATTATTGGTGGTTTGAGCCACATAATAGTCTTGTGAAAGCCAACATCTGAATTTAATGACCTTTCAGAGGCAGTGTCTTTACAAACTGTAAATGCCACAGTATATATATATATATATATATATATGTGTGTGTGTGTGTGTTTGTATATATATATATATATATATATATATATATATATATATATCCACTAAACTTCTAGTCTTTTAACAGAGGGGTCATGTTACATGCACACCAAAGGCCTGCAGCGTGGTGAGCTGCCCACATCCAGCAGAGGACCCCTGTATGTGCCCAGTGTGTGATGGCTGCAACTACAATGGACAAGATTGTGTCAATGGCGAGAGCTTCCCGGACCCCGAGGATGATTGCAGTCGCTGCACCTGCAAAGTAAGATAACATGGGGGTCATGGGGAGGTGCAAAGAAAAGATAATTTAGTAAATGCTAGACTTTGTATGAGCTACACAACTTGCTTATGCTACTCAGCTGGATGTGTCTATTATCTAGAAAGAATTTCTAGAAAAGTCTGCATTTAATAAACACATTTAGAATTCTTATTCTGCATGACTGTATGCAGAATAGCTATAGGTGTAGGTTTCAGATGCTGTATGAGACATTTCCTGTTTTACCCTACAGAATGGAGAGGTGACGTGCGTGTCTTTGCCTTGTCCACGTGTGTCATGTCTGCATCCTGTGACTCCTCCAGGAGAGTGTTGCCCACGATGTACTGGAATATGTAAACACAATGGACGGACATACCAGAACGGTGATAGATTCCAACTTCCTGGGGATATTTGTACTACATGTTCCTGCCAGGTAACTATCTAGCTAATCTATGCTGTTAAGCTGATGGTGACACTATGTCTGGACATTGAAGGAGAAGTCCTATGAGGGAGGGTATAATGCAGCTTTTATACTAAATTGAATGTGTGCTCCTCTTACAGAATGAAATGGTAAAATGCCAACGTCTTCCTTGCCCCCAAGACTGCACTCACCCAGTGCCCACTGGGTCATCCTGCTGTCCTGTTTGCAATCACTGTTTCTACGAGGGACAGGAATACCCTAACCGCCAGACATTTTCCTCCGCATATGACCCCTGCCAACGCTGTGTGTGTCTTGATGGGAGTGTAACCTGCACCGGTGTGGTGTGTCCTCCTGTATTCTGTGCCAACCCACTTACTAAGCCTGGTCAATGCTGTAAGGAGTGCCCAGGTAATGGGGAAAAGTAGAAAGTAGATGGATGAGTGAGAGCTGAAAAATCAAACTGGACATCACTTGAAGTTCTTGTCCCTGAGATAACCTTAGATGACCTTAGCTTTTATTGTATTCCATGTTATCTTTTATTATGGTGCACTGTTGAAGTAAACAGTCCACAAATCATGCAATTCTAAAGGAACTTTTAACTAATCCAGAGTCATTTTAAGTATAGAAAAATGTCAAATGGAATGTTTTTTATGGTATACTGCTACAGTCCATTCAAAATGCTTTCTGTGAGATAGACTTCCCTAGTGTTTTTTGCAATAATATATGAGAATATGACGCCTATTGCTAGTATTTGTGTTTATCACTCTATCAATTTGACTATAATGTAAATGATGATATATATATATATATATATATATATATCTATATCAGTATGTACAAAATGAAAGTTAATAAGCAGTATAACACTCTTATGTTCTCTCCCCGTGTCTTTCAGTATGTCGGTATCAAGGAAAGGAATATAAAGAGGGTGCGCACTGGGTACCAGCCACTGATCCATGCCTGCAGTGCACCTGCACGGTAAATATTATACTTCAACTATCCAAAGAAGCTAAACCATGTTTATTTAAGTACCGATTTTTAGATAAAAGGCCTACAACATACTCTACACAACAAACTGTTAAAAACGGATATAAAGAGACTGAATCTCAGACACCAAATCAGCAAATTAGCAGTATGTAATTATTATATACCCATTTCAAGTAAATAATTATTCACGTGAATGTGTTATGCACTAGGAATTCCCTACATGTCGTAGTTCTTTGCTTGTATAATTTCCGAGCATTGTGTGTGATGGTCTTGGTTTCTCTGAGGTGGACTGAGAGAAGAAGGGGTTTTTGAGTGTCGGCATTTTTCTTCCAGGCAGGAAGCGTGCGCTGTGAGCCTCCCTCTTGCCCGTCACTGCCATGCACCCAACAGGTGACCGACCCAGGAGCTTGCTGCCCTCGATGTAGGGGTGAGTTCTGCCCAGTCTAGTATGGACTACGCAGTCCTCAGTGTCTTACTGTAGCCTGCATGCATGCTTATAGCTTTAGTTTATGAGCTTTGGGATTTGACAAGAATAAGGTCATATAGTGTAGGGTTCTATCTTCATACCATCTTGTATGCCAAACCCACTCTGTAGATACGCTTTAGAACACAAGAGTGTTGTAGTATTATAAAGTGCTGCTTTAAATGTATGTAGCTTTATCTGATGACTAGATTGTAATTGTTCAAGTCTCACATGATAATACTTTGTCTTATAGCCAAGCACCTCTTTCTGTGCAAGTGTCATCCAGTATGAATTGTGGTAATCCAGTGTATAATTTGTCCTCTTTACTGCAGCATATACGAGAAACATTTCTACAAGTTTATTTATATGTTGCAGGGTGTGTATATCATGGCCGGGAATACAAAGACAACAGTAATTGGCTCTCCAGCCTGGATCGTTGCATGTCCTGTATGTGTGTAGATGGCATAACAACTTGCTCCAAAATAGAGTGCGTTATTTCTTGCTCCAATCAAATCACACTCCCAGGGGAATGCTGCCCACTATGTGCAGGTGAATACGTCTGTGCGGTATTCTCCAGTGTTTCCATGTATTTATCACTTTGCTTTGGCGCTTTGTCCTAGTTCCTCATTGCTTGTATGTCCCTCTGTGACGAGCTATTTCTGTGCATTTCTTTCAGACTGTATTTCTAATAGTAAAGTGTATGTTACTGGGGAGAGTTTTCATCCGTCTGATGATCCTTGTGAGATCTGTACTTGTGAAGTAAGTAATGACTCTGTATAGCCATTAAACTGCACATCTTAATGAGGCGCACTATATAGAGCAGATGAGGTCTCCATTATAAAGACTGCACATTAGATAATTACAACTTGGAAATGTAGTTACTGTCCCTGATTAATATTACAGCAACAGCATTAGGTTTTGATTCCGCATACATTACACACACACATGATATATATATATATATATATATATGTGTGTGTGTATAAGTTATATATATATATATATATACACACATAATATAACAGGAGGTTATGCAACTTGTTTGCTGTGTGATGATCCAATGATACACCTCCTTTACAAAATGTAATATTGTTACAGATTAGTTTTTTGCTTTTCAGTAACTTATCAATTAGTTTCATCCTTATATTTAGCGTTTGCCAGATGGCCGCCAGTATCGACGTTGCAGCAGGAAACAGTGCCCTAGCCTACTGGACTGTCCCCGGAGTCACATTCTTCCTCCTGCCCCTGGCCAGTGCTGTGCTAGTTGTGCCCGTGAGTGTTGGACTACTAAGCACAATGACATGCTTTAGGTAATGTCTAGGCCAGTTTCTGACTTTTGGCTTGTCCAATTTACAGAGGCTCTTAGTAACTGCACAGACTCTATGGTGGGCAATGAGATCCAGGCAACAGATGATCCCTGTTATACTTGTCATTGCAAGGTACTGATAAAATACTCTTGTTTGTTATTACCGACCAATTGCATTGTAATATACATGGCACAATTTAAAAAAACAAAAACATTTATAATAATATGACTTGTATTGCTCTCCTAAGGATCTGACGTGGATTTGTGTTCATCGCCCCTGTCCCATCCTAAGCTGCCCTCGATCAGAGCAAGTCACCCTCCCTGGATCTTGCTGCCCTTCCTGCAAAGGTAAGAACCAAACCTCCTATGTACTCAAATCCATTACTGGAGTAAACATTCCCTTATCTTTCTTTCTGAATCAAAATCTCTGTCCCCAACCTAATTTTAGAGATTTTTCCTCCTTATGGTTGTCTTCACCAGCTCCCTTAATCATACTCTGTGTAGATAAAGAAGTAAAGAGCATAACACACATTGAGTATTCTTCTTCATCCCGCAGAGTGCCTGGTGGAGAATGAAGGACATCGGGTTCCTGATGGAGAAACCTGGAGAGATAGACAAGATCCTTGTGTGACCTGCACTTGCACTGTTAGTCCTATATTGACATACACTATTAGTTTCAAATATCTAATTTAAGCAATTAAGAATACTAATGGAAAACAAGGACTATAGTTGTTTTCCCATTAAGTAACATGCCACAAGCAATGTTAAAAGTGCCTTTCGCAGCTTTAATTTGTGCGTGCTAAATGGCATATGTCTATTGAGTGTACTCACAAAAGAGATAGTTGACAGGGGAGTTGACAGCACTATACATAATGAAGATACAACCCCAGAGAGCGTCCCCTGTAGGAAGAGCTTGGTAGGCCTTGTATAATGTACAGTTAAATCAGTGAGATTTATTCAAACTCTCCTCGTCCGTTGAATTATGCTTTATACAGGGGCAGCTCAGTCCTTTTTGCTAGGGAAAATTGCCAGTGTTGGCACTTCATAATGAATAGTGAAGTGAGTGTGCTAAAACCACAACTGTCCAGCAAACTCTCTAGCCAACTTTCTCTTTATTGAACACCTTTTTGACTACCCAAAGCAGTACAAAATACCCCATCCTTCAGCATATAATATTCAGAACATAAGCCAACTAGTCAGTTCTTAATCATTCTGCACACGGATGTTGGCAGCTTTCTCAGTGTTTTGCTTTTCTTGGTATTAAAAGTTGTTGTTTTTGTTGCTGTAATGTGACCATCACCTCTGAACACCTCTTTGAAATGTCATTAACAGAATATGATGGTAATTAGCAGTCATACTGGGCAGAGCTTAATATGAACATTAGACATCAACACTCTGATTGGGCCTTCAACTTCAGCTTTTCCCAGAATGACCAATCTGTTTCTGTTTACACCTTTTGCATCCTTTTTTTACATATATAGATCCTGTTTTATTTAAACACACCACTCCGATGTTATTTGGTTTCTTCAGTAAATATTGCATCATATTGTGCCATGTTCTGACTAGTACCTAGAGTTGAGTATAACTTGTTCCTAATTCTCTTCTTCTCGCTAAACATATCTCTTATTGTATAGTGGCAGTCACTTTTCATTCCTGCCAAGCACTGATAGCCTCCAGATGTCTTGTCTCTGTTTTATTACGCTGTTGTGTACCCTTTCTCATCTTTACAAGGTATAATCTGGCCATATCTTGTATCCTGCAGCTGGGGCATGTGGAATGTCAGATAGAGGAATGTCCTCCAACACAGTGTCAGCCTGGAGAGCTAAGGGTCAAGACGCCTGGGACGTGCTGCCATGTCTGTCAAGGTATGCATTGCTCCTCTAGATTATGACTTTGCAAATGTGTGATGTGTTGGTTTGTCTCTGTCAATTTAATTCTGCTTTACACTATGCATTAATGATATTGTTGTAGTGAGGCCAGGCACCACTGATGGAGGTCATACAGCTGTTATTTGCTCCCATGGTTGAACATCTTTCCCTAGGTATTACTGTGATCTAAAACCGGAGTGCCATATTTGTCAGGATAACACAGTGAGGATGCTTGTTCTCGTTTTCTTCTTCCTATAGCTCCTGCTGTTTCCTGCTGGTATCAAGGCCAAAGGTTCCTCTCCAACGAGCACTGGCAGGTGGATGAGTGTACAGCCTGCACCTGTGTATCAGGGGACGTGCACTGTCATAGCGAGAGATGTCCTCAAGTGTCTTGCACAGCGGTGAGTCCTAAAACTAGACAATAGGCGTAATATTTCTGTAGATTACCCTTCCATTTACACAGCAGTAGTTTGCATTAGTGAAGCTGTAGATATCAGTTTGTTCCTTAAGTCTGGGATAAATAAAATGTACAGTTCAAAATGTTTTGATGCGGTGAGACCTCCAGTAGATTATAGTGTTGTCTATGTTCTATCACTTTGTTTTCCTTAGGATGAGACTCCAGCTCTTATCCCTGGGATGTGTTGCCCACACTGTATTCCCCGGCCTGCCACTTGTATTGCTTTTGGAGATCCTCACTACAGGACCTTCGATGGGAAGATGTACCACTTCCAGGGAAGCTGCACCTATGTCCTGAGTGAAGATTGTGAAGGAGGAGATTTCAGGTTGTAACCTATCTGTTATGATGATATTTTCAGAGCTATCTTTGCATTTTTGCAATTTTGTGTACAGCTGTTTGTCCAATAAGTGATAAATGTTAATTTTATATAAAACTTGCCAATTTTCTTTCAGCATTCATGTGACAAATGATGACCGTGGGCAGCGTGGTGTGTCCTGGACCAAGGAAGCGACTGTGCTAATAGGGGATGCTGTGGTTCATCTCCTACAGGACTGGGTTGTGATGGTAAGGAGAGGTGGCAAACTGGGTACACACCCATGATTGAGAGGATAGCAAAGGTGTATGAGTGAGTGTATGACTTACTTTCCACTAAATTGATACATTTATACCAGCCATCATACCCTAAAAGGCCACCCTGGATGTGTCTGTGTCAAGAGAAAATGCAGAAGCATGTACACAATATAGATTGTATCTGCCAAGTAAGCAGTTTTCAGAAACAGTCTAGACCCAAAACTGTATTCATATATTTAATACATGTTGAAGGTTATTTTCATGGACTCCAATGGATTTTTTGCTGTCTGCACATTTGTGAATGCATTCCTTAGTTACTGCAGTTAGAAAATTAGACTTCTGTCTCATTTAACTTCTTCCCTGTCTGCCTCTACTGAAATCGGTAAGAAACAGTATGTAAACTTTTTTTGTACAAGCTCAGAAACACTCTGATTGAAGATCATTTGTTCCTTTAGTCTGATGATTTTGCCTGCTAAAAGTGACCACATATAAAGTAAGTAGATGTTAAATAATGCAAAATCAATAGTGTATGAGTGAAAATGAATGTACGGTAATTGTACTTGCCAATGTTTTGCAAGACCAACCATTTCCAACTATAGTGTTCTGTGCTACCAAGACATTTGTTTTATTGTTTAAATATATATTTTGATGATTTTATGGTTTTTACACATTCATATATTTCAATATTTTTTGGTCCACAGGTGGATTATCAAACAGTAGAGCTGCCTTTCCTTAAGGAACCTTATATTTACATAGAAAGGAAAACAAATACAATCTTACTGAATAGTAACATTGGTGTAAAGGTAAGTAAGTTTTTTTCACTCCACTACCATCACCTAGTGAAAACTAAGGCAAAACACGTACTAAAAGTAGATGGATGCGCTAGAGGGCATATAATGAGGGTATAGTGCGTGGCAAGAGCTCCCTCTAGTGGAAGTGAGGTGATAAATAACTCAATGGCACATGAACAGACAGGCTGTATTGGAGGCACTGGATAAATGAGCAGCGATGCTCTGGTGGAGGCACAGGCATTAACCAGGCGATGGCAATACATAATTCATAAAGAAACACTCTCTGTAGGTTGGTGGCATTGTTAAAGTGTAATCCTATCTTTTAGAAAAATACGAGGGACTGAATATTCTTCATGTGATGACTTATTAAGAATATTGGGAAGACTTTGCATATGTATTGTTTGTCTTGATTTTCTTCTACCCACAATCTCTGAAGATGTGCCCAACGCCTCCCTTCTTTCTTTGTGACACACCATTCAGGTGCAGTGGAATGGACGCTCTCACTTGGAGGTCAGTGTCCCTGGTACATACCGTGATCACCTGTGTGGCCTGTGTGGGAATTTCAACAATTATCCTCAGGATGACTTCCGGGACAGAAGGGGACAGATCCAGCTCTCAGAAGCAGCCTTTGGGAACAGCTGGAAGGTGAGTGTGTGTGTGAAATAGGCATAATGGTAATGTTTTACAGTGATATCATCTCACTTCCTACTACTCAGCCCCCAGAGGTGCAAAGGCTATGATTGGGTGCAAACATTATACATCAAGTTGCCCATGAAGATTAATCATGAAAGTACGTGCTCTTTTCTGAACCAGGTGCAGAGCAGTAATGATTCTGCCAGTGGCTGCTGGGATGGTCAGGATGTGGACCCATGTAAGCAGGCGGGGTATCGTGCTAGAAAAGAAGCCAATGGACGTTGCAAGCTGTTGAAGTCCAGTGTATTTGAGCCCTGCCATCGAGTGGTCCCACCAGAGATGTTCTTTGCATCCTGTGTTTATGACCTCTGTGCCTGTGGACCGGGCGATGAGTGTTTATGTGATGCACTGGAGGCCTATGCATCAGAGTGCAGAGAGGCTGGAGTCATCCTGCAGTGGAGATCTCCTGCGCTATGCGGTAATAATACTCTATATACCTCTATATTTTCTTCTTTACCTAGAAACAAACACCTGTGAATAAATATATGTTTATCTTTTAAGACTAATAATAACTGTAGATTCCCTAAAATGTGTTTTAAAAAATCCCATATACGGCTCTCCTGCTGAATGAATTAGAAGCATTATAAGTTTGTTAAGCCCAATGGAGACCTAAACATTGTTTAGGAATCCAATGCTGCCCTCATATTTAGAGTTAAATGTTATAATAAAGATTATCTTTTTTTTTTTCTTCCTACAGCGGTTGGCTGTCCTCATGACAGAGGCTATGTGTTTGATGAGTGTGGTCCTCCTTGTCCCAAAACTTGTTTTAACAAGGATGTCCCGCTTGGTGTCCTGGAGTCTCACTGTTTCAAGCCTTGTGTCCCTGGTTGTCAATGTCCTGCAGGGTTGGTGGAACATGAGTCTCACTGCATTCCTCCAGAATCCTGTCCAAAAATTATCCATGGGAACCTGTGAGTTCAACTACCTAGCGGACACTGAGAACTTGAGTGTAGTTTGGTTGTGTTAATCAACCATCATCTACACCATCTGTCATGCATCAGATGACAATGGGATTATATTTAATATGTGTCTTCTTCAGTATCCTTCTATCATTTCTCATCCATCGTATTTTCCAGATTAATTTAAATGTCTCGTTTGGCCTGGCGACCTTTTATACATGCAGCAAGTAAGAAACCAAACCAGGTCACCGCATTCCACTACTTCTCAGGTGAAAGAAGAAGAATGTTTTGCACTATGGTCCCTTAATGGACAACAATTCACAAAACATGAAACAATGTTGAGAGTTTTTTAAGTTTTATTTTTATGAAATAAGCCTAGCACTGTGCCTGTTTGTTAAATATAAAGCTAATTCTCTAGAAAACACACATGTACATTTGGTTGACAATATGAACATGTCAACTGGACAATTAGCAACCACTTTTTCAATCAAAAGTACAAAGCTTTTGACATCCTAGGTATATAAGGATTTAAGCACAATTACCCCATATATAGTTTTCAGCATATCAACCATGAACCATTTCAATAAAATTACAGAAAACTATTTTACAGTTAAAACTGGTTTCTTTGTAGAGACTGCTTGAATATTCTTTAAAATACGTATATAATTTCACATACATACTGGTTGCTAGCCATTTTCTGGTAAAAGATAAAACTCTGGTAGAAACATTATATATTCAATACATAAGTCATTTTAGATAACCTTGAAATGTGCTTCGGCCTTGGGGTATGTGTCGTCCATGAAGCATTTTTGTTGGTAAATTAACTGTTTTAAGAAGCTTGATATTGTTTTAAGTAACAGCTGAATTAACAATCCTCATAATAAAGTTCAATGCCATCAGAACCTGGATGGACAAATTCGTTTTTGGTTGTTTTAGTTTGGAAAAATGTTTAGAAGCCCCTATATATATTTTTTAAAAGGCTGGAGTATATATTTGTTTCTTTTTTTGGAAGCCTCCTTACAATGTATAATTTAAACACTTGAGGAACAGTAGAAATGTACGTCTAATACTTAATGTCATAGAGTCATAGAGCCACACATGTGCTGCGAGGATGTTGGTTACCTCCTAAATAATCCAAATTAGATATATTCTCTTGATACCCCTTTCTATCCCATATACAACTGTGCAGATGATACTAAAAATAAAAAGATATGTCCTTGAAAAAAATAATAATGTAATGATGTACGTGGCAGAAATTTTATTAGAAGAAAGGTTAATATTTTGCTTTCTGTAACATGGTTATTATTCTTCATATGCGGCATATAAATGTTAAATCATGGAGAGGAGCCCGAAGTTTAAGGTGTGTAGTTTCCTGTGGCTAGTCTAGCCCCTAAACATGGCCACGTGGCTGTGCTCGGATGGGAATCTGCTGCTCACTACCTTTTTCTAACTATGTGAAAACCACTGTTTTTTTATATAAAGATTTCTATATTTATATACCCACTTTGTATTACTTTGCATTCAAAAGATTTTCATTTGCCTGATTGTATTTATTGCTTGATAATGTAAACTTCCCATAATAAATAAAAATTGGGTTAATTCTTGAGTGTGTATGAGAGTTGGCCTAGGATTATGTGTCTGCCTTTTATTCTATACAAACCATATATATCCAGATACATCTAGTTAAAATGCTTTATACAGATACGCTAGAAACATAGTTCCACATCTGTTATATATTATTTACATTGACCATCATATTTACTGGCATATCCTCTACTTGATCAATTTTTACTCTGGACTCTATGCATGCAAGATAAAACCCAATTATTGCAATATTAAGACATCTATAATCAACCCAGCTCTAAATTCATTAATGTGCAAGGTTTTATTATTGAAGGACACAAGTAACGTAATTTTTTGGTTCCTTACCCTCTGTTACGTGGGCTCCCTGATCTGCTAGTGTGCATATACCTCTGAGTATAACACATGGCTGGAATTGCGTTCACCTAAGCAATCTACCTACATACAGCTGATTCAATCATATTCAGTATCATCAATGCAAGATATAAAGAGCTCTGAGCCTTTCACAGAATTACCTGCATGAGTTAGAGACCAACAAACGTTACGTTTTGTGAATTCTGAGCAGTAGTTTTTAATACAGGCCCCAATTAGTGTAAGAGGATTTTATTTTGATTGCTCTGTATTGTGGAAGGGGTTTATCCTCTTTTTGCACGCTATAACCATACAAAATCTTTGGCTAGATGCCTTTTGCAGCTTTGTCCGCACGCATCACAGCTGTTCCTATCATGCTCTGTTGGAAGCTGTAGGCAGGTTGAACAATCAGGGTCATGTAATTTAAACTGTTATGTTTATATTAGTACCAGCAGAATCTGTAGAGCCATGAACTCTGGGTGTCATGTTTTTGTACCTATGTTTTTCACTGAAATTTCCACAATGGATCTGAGTCCTAGAACAAGTAGCCTAAAGAAGGTTTAGCTTCTTTAGCTAGAAAAAAACAAGGAAGCTGAATTTTACTCAACAGTACTAGTATGCATTTAGTCATGCTAATGCAGCATTCAAGTTTCAGTAGTTGTCCCTACGAGTCCCATTCCTTAGCTCTGAGGGCGATTTCCCGTTGTATGAAGCCCCCGACACTGGTTTTTGGGTTGCAGCTGGCATGGGTGAAATTGCGAGTTTGTTCCAGCCAGGAAGAATACATCTCCATGCCGTTCCCCACCACTTCTGGGCTGATCTTCTTGCCAGAGCTGCCGTAGAAGACTGAGAATGGAGGTGGGTGGCCACCGACATCCACCTCCTGGTTTTCCTTCGTCAAGGTGTCAGGTCCCAGCAGGGAATACTCTGATGCCAACCGGAAGACGGGGTTACCAGGTGAAGGTCCAGGAATCCACTGCGCGCCAATCTCGATGAAGCCCTTACCCGTTCCAAGACATTTACACACAGAAAATCCTAGCCAATGAAACAGGCTGCATACCTCCCACCAGCCCCGTGTAACTGCCCCACAGTCCCCCATGGGCATTGAAAATCATGTAAGGTAGTCCCCTCCCCCCACACCAATGCGGTAAATTTTGTTATTTTTTTGGAAGCTGATCATTTTTTTTGTGTCTGTAAATTTTATTTATTTTTTTAAAGAAAAAAAATGACATATTTCACAATAAAAGTCTCTTGTGAATTTAATGATTTACTAAATATTATTATTATTTAGTAAATTACAAAATTTACAACAAAATTCTAACACATTTTTGTTCAACGTTCTTCCATCCATTTGATATATTGGCCATTTTATTAGGATAATGAGTATTATTAAATATGTTACTATAATAAATAATAATTAAAATGTTATTAAACATAATATTATTATTAAACAAAATTATTGAGTATTTTAAATATTACCGGTATTCATAATAATAATACACGTATAATGTAATGTAAATAATAATGTAAATGGGCTTTGCCAATGCGGAAAAAACACACAAAACGCAGAGTGCGCCAAACATATAAACGGATTTACCTCCAACCCTGCCGCTGAAAGGGAGCCGCGCATGCCCAGCTCATAAAAAGTGTATATAATTATATACATACATATTATATCAGGTTCCTGGCTGAGCCTGATAGGAGTTGAAACCCACAGCACTTGTTTGGGGGTTATGAAAACCACTTAGTTTCATGATTATTGATCAGGGTTACCGATCACCGACAGGCGACCCGTTAATCACGGTTATTACCGTATCTCCGGATCCAGCTACTGATTCTTCCTGGGGCTTCCCTGACGTTTTGAAAGCCCCGTGCGTGCAGTTTGTGGGGGGATGCCAGGCGGTATATTACTTTACTGATATATAACCTATTACTATATGAACTGTCTATATTACCTATTACTTTATAAACTGTTTTCTATTAAAAATATAATAGAAAAACACATTTATATATCGCATAATTTAATCTAGTGTGTGTATATTTATGATAATAATAATAAAAAATATATTTTATTTTTATAGCGCCTCTATTGGTCGCCGGCAGGGAGCTCCTCTTGCATCAACCAATGAAGGAGCTCCCTGCCGGTGACCAAAAGAGTCACTCGTACAGACCTTTAACTCCTGACGGCGGAACTTTGTGTTCGTTTTCATGTTCGCCGAATACGAATGCACAAGTCTACCCCTAAGTATTTTTGGGGGTTTTTTTTCCCGCTCTCCTCCGACCTGACGATCCTCTCCCTCTTACGAGAAACACTTCTGTGACCCCGCTGCCTTGAGCGTCACGTCTTAAAAGGAGCGTAACGAAGGGCTGAGGCACCGCCACTGGGCGGGACGATGTGTACACGCCGGCTGCTTTAACCCCTTAAGGACCGGGCTCATTTTTCGTTTTCTACCCTGTGGGACCGAGGCTGTTTTGACACTTTTGTGGTGCTTGTGTTCAGGTGTAATTTTCTCCTCACCCATTTAGTGTACCCACATAAGTTATATATTGTTTTTTTCAGGACAAGATGGGCTTTCTTTAGATACCATTATTTTGATCGTATCATCTTATTTACAATAAAAAAATAAAAAAAACATGGTGAAAAATTGAAAAAAAAAGACATTTTATGACTTTTATTTGAAAAATCTTTTACTCACCTAAAAAAGCAAGTAAAAAAACTAGCTAAATAGATTCTACTACTTGTCCTGAGTTTAGAGATACCCAATGTTTTTATGTTTTTTTGCTGTTTTTTGTACGTTATAGGGCAATAAGTACAAGCAGCGTTTTATGATTTCCAAATCTTTTTTAACAAATCTGGTCAGTCTGCCTACATCTCCTCTTTGGAACATCTTTGAAGCCGGTTAACTCAATTTAACCCATTCAAACCATATATTTTTGAAAACTAGACACCCCAGGGTATTCCAAATGCTGTTATTTCAACCCTTTCAATGCACCAATTATACAACTACACTTTGTCAAACTTTGTAATAGTAATTTTTTTTATTTTTTTTCCCACACAAATTGTACTTTAGTTATAGATATACAGGTTCTGGTATATGTCACTGTCAAACAACACCCCAATGTGTGTTCAGGAACATCTCCTGAGTACGGCGATACCCCACATGCATGGGCTTGTCAGATTGTTTGGCTGGTAAAAGGCTACTTTTGGGGCATGCGTAATTCAGGTGGTCATTTGGTCATTCTGCCTCCATCTCCTCTTTGGAATATCTTTGAAGCCGGTTAACTCAATTTAACCCATTCAAACCATATATTTTGGAAAACTAGACACCCCAGGGTATTCCGAATGCTGTTATTTTAACCCTTTCCATGCACCAATTATAGAACTACACTTTGTCAAACTTTGTAATAGTAATTTTTTTCACACAAATTGTACTTTAGTTATAGATATTAGGGCTGCAACTAACGATTATTTTAATAATCGATTAGTTGGCCGATTATTTTTTCGATTAATCGATTAATCGGATAAAAAAAAACAATATTTAATAATTTAATGAAATGCCCTGCACCCACATCCTGCCCTGCCCCCACCCACACTCTGCCCCATCAGTTTCTCTCTCTCTCTCTCTCTCTCTCTCTCTCTCTCTCTCTCTCTCTCTCTCTCTCTCTCTCTCTCTCTCTCTCTCTCTCTCTCTCTCTCTCTCTCTCTCTCTCTCTCTCTCTCTCTCTCTCTCTCTCTCTCTCCATACGTACCTCCGCTACCGAATCGTTCCACTTACAACGTTCAACCGCAAAACATTATTCAAATCTTCATCGTTGACGCGCGTCACATCCGTCATTACGTAACTTCAAGCAGACGGACACCACAGAGCTCTGCAGCAGAAACGGGGGAACGCTGGCGGAGGTAAGTGAAAGGAGCCGAGCGCTCCAACGACGGATCGATCACTCGATTAATCGATAGCGGAAATCGTCGCCAACGATTCCCGTTATCGATTATTATCGATTTTATCGATTCGTTGTTTCGGGTCTAATAGATATACAGGTCCTGGTATATGTCACTGTCAAACAACCCCCCAATATGTGTTCAGGAACATCTCCTGAGTGCAGTGATACCCGACATGCATGGGTTTGTCGGGTTGTTTCAGATTTAAAATGCCACATTTGGGAAGTGCGCTTTTTTTCTCCATTTTGGTCAGTCTGTACCTATGCCCTATCTGTGAGCTAGGCCACTCCAATTTACCTCATCAGCCATTTTTTTATATATTAGACACCCCTTGGGTATTTGAAGTGCTTTTATTTTAACTCTTTGAGATTTTTGAGAAATTTTAGCACTTGCTCAAAATAATAAACTTTATTTTTTTATTTTTTTTATTTGTTTTATTTTATTAATACTTTTTTTATATTTTTTTTACACATTTTGCTGGTACTGGATGGTTCATCTAGTGACATCACTGCATAATTATTTTTAAATGTTAGCACATTTTTTTTTTCCATTTTTTTTTTATTTTTTTTGAATATTTTACTAATCACATAGTGATTAGAAAGCTGGGCTCCATTGACTTGCATGGTTGAATGCAGTACCTGTATTCAACCAGCAAGTGGAGCCAGTTCTCTAGAGGGTCTGGAGACCCTCTAGCAAACTTTTTCTTGTTTGTTTTTTTTTACAGAGCGGCGGCCATCTTACTTGATGGAGAAGATCACCGGCAGCTGCGGCTGTGACCGCTCTCCGGAGCAGTCACAGCCCACCTAAAGGTAAGTGTTTGGTGTCGCTGGATGCCTCCTGATCGAGGCATTCCAGCGACACCATTTAAGTTTAGGAGGGGATCGTTGATCGCCTCCTAAACGCTTTTAAAACGGGCGTCCGCCGCCATACAATGTATGGCGGCTGTTGACGCCCCGGGGAGGGGCCAGACATGGCCCCCGATGCCGATCTCGGCCTTGCTGAATGCCTCGACATCGAGGCATTGCAGCAAGGCCGTTTAAGCGAAGAAAGTGATCCTTGATCACTTTCTAAGCATATTTAACTTTTTGACGGTTCAGGACCGTCAAAGGTCATTTAGTGACCTTCTTGTCATGACGGTCCTGAACCGGCAAAGGTCGCGAAGGGGTTAACTTCATTAGGCTGCCGGTGGAGGCAGGTCTTACAGCGGCTAAGTTGAATATTGGTCTGCCGGCCTACCGGGAAATTTCTGGCCCTTCTCTGCTCCCCCATCGCTTCCGCCCAGCCGGACCGTCGTCGGTTGCCTTTGGCCTTTACTTGGTTCTCTGGCGTGTCCGATGATCGTGCTGCTCTAGACATGTAACCCAGTTAAATGCCACACTGGATGGTAACACACCTTGTAGGGCATAATTAATTAAAATAAAGTATGAAAAATAGTAATAAAAAATAAATAAAATATCGAGGCAGAGTGGTATATCTGGGGGTGGGCAGAGTGGTATATCTGGGGGATGGGCAGAGTGGCATATCTGGGGCATTAGGCATATCTGGGGAGCAGAGTGGCATATCAGGGGGTATAAGGCATATCTGGGGAGGGCAAAGTGACATATGTGGGGGCGTACAGTGTCATATCGGGAGGGGGCAGAGTGGCATATAAGGGGGGATAAAAGGCATATCAATGGGGCAAATTTTCATTTTTTTGATCCGATTAATCGAAAAAAAAAATTGGCTAACTAATCGAATATGAAAATAATCGTTAGTTGCAGCCCTAGTAAAGCTCTCTCTTGTACACTGATCTAGAGCCCTGCGCGGGACTGCTTTTTTAATCCCGCTCCGGCCCATTCCCGCTGATTTTTTGCCCAATCCCGCCCGCTCCTGCAATGTGGGTGTTCCACTCCCACCCGCTCCAGCCACATTCGTGGCCAATCCCGCCCACCTCCTTACCTGAACTGCAGATTTCCCGCGTAGTCCCGCAAGGCTGCCGAGTTGCTCCCTCACAGCGTCTCTTCTCTTGCTTCGCCCAGGAGCAAGGCGGAGCCACGTGACTCCGCTTTGTTCCTGGGCGAAGCAAGAGCAGAGACACTGTAAGGGAGCAGCGCGAAGGCAGCCTTGCGGGACTGCGCAAGATTACCGGGACCTGCATGTACAGTGCCTGACCGCCCGCTCCCGCCCGCAACACCAGCAAGAACGCCCGCAAGTTTTTTGGCAGTCCTCTACACTGATCTGCCGAACCTCACTCACGAACCTAACGATCCTCACAAACCCAGCTCACCTATCACACCTCACTCTCATTACTCCTCTCACACCTCATTCCAATCACAGACCACTCATATGACCCCCAGCCAGCACATCTAATGCCCATTACACCCAGCCACCACACATCACAACTCACTCCTATCACACCCAGCCACCACACATCACACTTCACTCCTATCACACCTAGCCACCACACATCACAACTCACTCCTATCACACCCAGCCACCACACATCTAACCTCACTCCTATATATATACGTTAGACGTGCATTTTTAACTGCATAATATGTACTTATCTCTTTGTAAAGACAGTGATTGAAATATGATTTCAAAATAACAGCTGAACTGGCAGTTATTTTTCATTCTTTAATATTAGCCCCTGCTGCCAATATATATAAATATTACACCCTGCTTCCGATATATATTAATATTAGCCCTTGCTGCGGATATATACTTATATTATACCCTGCTGCCTATATACATAAAAATTATACCCTGCTGCATATATATATTAATATTTGACCTTGCTGCCAATACATATTTATATTAGCGCCTACTGCAGATATATGTTAATATTAGCCCATGCAGCCAATATATATTGATAATAGCCCTTGCAGCCAATATATACTAATATTAGCCCCTGCTGCCAATATATGAATATAAATACTAGACCCTGCTGTCAATAAATATTATTATTAGCCCCTGCTGCCAATATATATATATATATATATTAATATTAGCCCCTGCTAACACATGAGATTCAAAACAGCTCTAAAGAAATTAAGGAGGAGTTTGCAATTTTTACAGAGAGACTTACTATGGTGGAAAGCAAACAAAAACACCAGGATAAACAACAAACACTGATTCTAGAGTCAATTAAAAATTTAGAAAGAATAGTTGAAGACCAACAGATGAAAATTTCTGTTCTTGAGGATCAATCACGGAAAATGAATTTACGAATCAGGAATATACCAGAAACTTACTCAAATGACAGTTTGCAAATATTTTTAGCAGATATGATTCAGGAGACATCTAATGGAAACTCTCCACCTGACCCAATTGAGAGATATTATCGATTGAAGAAACCAAAATCCATAGCAGAAAAGTTACCAAGAGATGTTATTGTGTCTTTTTCCTCCTATCATTTGAAAGAAAATATTATAAGAGCAGGAAGGAACAAAACATGGAAAGATCCTAAATTTGCAGATATCCAGATATTTACGGACCTTTCCTTTTCTACAAGATCTTGGAGACGCTCCTTTCATCAAGAACTAAAATCTTTGAGAGATAAAAATGTTAAATATAGTTGGAATGCTGCCAGAGCGTTGAAAATATTCTGGAATAATACTCCTGTATTATTCTCCTCGCCTACTAAACTAAAGGACTGGATAAATACAACTCCATTATAGAGTTAATTGAACCCCATCGCCAACAACAAGCCTCTTCCCCTCCCCAATTTTTTTTTTTTTTTTTTTTTTTTTTTTCCACTCTCCATACACATTTATTAGAGGAATTCAATTTGGATCTTAGCAGACCCATTTATACACCATTCTATTCGTAGACATATTTACACAAGAATCTTTACACTAAACAGCACATACCCACGGACAGAAGTAATAATTACGGTCAATTGGACCCAATAAACACAACCCAATTTTTTAGTAGCATCTATATCACTTGAGGACCTTTTATACGATTGGTTATTCCCTCTTTCAGGGAACTAATTGTTGAGACACACAATTGTTTAATTTTTAACACCTACACATACCACATTTTATTTTCAAATAGTCCACACCCTTTTTTTTTTTTTTTTTCCTTACACATATTCACTAGAAGATAATTATTTGGATCTTAGTAGACCCAATTATACACTCTTTTATTCTTAGACACACTTACACAAGTTTGCCTAACTTTACACAAAATAACACACACTTATGGGCAGAAGCAATAGTTATGCTCAATTGGATCCAACAAACACAACCCAATTTTTTTTAGTAGCACTTACATCACTTGACGACCTTTTATTTGATCGGTTATTCCCTTTTTTAGGGAACCAATTGTTGAGACACATAAACTGTCTAATCTTCAACACCTACACATCTCATATTTTACTTTCAAATAGTTCATTTTTTTTTTTTTTTCTTTTTTTTTTTTTTTTTTTTTTTTTTTTTTCTTTCTATTATCCGGCCAATATAACATCATACAGGCCCCAAAGTACTCCTCCTTTTTGTTCAATTAGAACGTAAGGATGTACTCTGATATCTCTGGAAATATCTTAGAGATACATATGTTGGTATTATTTATGTCGAGAAAACTCACTCTGTTAGTTTTACTCAAATGCTTACATGTAATGTTAGTCATGTCCGGAAAACCTTTTTTTTTAGATTTATTTTTATGTTTTTGTGTAATGTATCAGGTTGGAGATGTAATCGTGGTGTTAGGCAGAGGAGGTGAGGTAGTCTATGGTAAAGAAGAGGGGAGATCGGCCTACGGGGCTAGCCGGATTAAATTCCGAGATAAAATTTTGATATACTGATGGTAATTAAATGTTTATCGGCTAATACCCAAGGGCTGAATTCCCCTCTAAAACGTAATAGAGTATATGCCTGTCTCCAGAAGGAGAAGATTGATATGGCTTTTCTTCAGGAAACCCATTGGCGTTCTAAAGACAAATTGAGATGGGGAGGCAGTATGTATCCACACATCTTTCACGCATCGATGAGAGAAAACAAAAAAAGAGGAGTTGCGATCATTTTTTCTAAAAAAATGAATATATATACAAATCATGTAGATCAAGATATTGAAGGTCGTTATTTAATTTGGGTGGGTAAAATAAATGAGATTAATTATACTTTGGTAAACATTTACTTCCCAAATGGGTCTCCTCTGGCTCACCTGCAAAATATTATAGATAGAATAGATAAAGTAAGGACAGGGATACTCATTATAGCAGGAGACTTTAATTGCATTATAGACGACCAGATGGATCAAGAAATGGGCATATACAAAAAAATTAATAGAAGTCTTATAAAAAGAGCAAAAGCTTTTTGTGGTATAATACAGAGGGCAAATCTATTTGACCTCTGGAGAGTTAATAATCCAACATTAAGGGATTACACACATTTTTCAAAAGTCCACAATACGTTTTCTAGGATTGACTATATCTTTGGGGATCAAAAATCATTTAATGTATTAACAAATATCTCGATAAGGGATAATTGTTGGTCGGATCATAGTATTATTCTCTTTGAGTTAAAAGAAAAATTGAGTTTTCCTCCGCGTACCACCTGGCGTCTGGATGACGCCATCCTGTATTCGGAGGAAAATAGACGCTATATCTCAAAGATGACAAGTATGTTCTTTACTGAAAATAAAGTAGATCAAACCTCTCAGACTATGAGATGGTGTGCCTATAAGGCATACGTGAGAGGTCTTATGATTAAAATTAAAAAACAAATGAGAACATCGAACAATTTACCTATGAATGAGCTATATTTGGCCTATTATAAGGCAGCGAAAAAATTTAAACTAGACCCCACAGAAGAACATAAAAAAGAATTTCAGTCTTTAAGGGAAAGGATAAATCAAAAAGAAGTAGAGAAAACAAAATACTATATGGAAAAACTAAGAGTGAAATATTATCAGAAAAGCAATAGAACAAATAAACTAATGAGTCAATTATTAAAAAAGAAAAGGGCCAAAGAAAGAATAACAAAGATTGCGACAGAGAACGGTGTGTATATGATCCCAGAGGATATAGCAGAAAGCTTTAGAGCTTTTTATGGAAAACTATACACTATCCCTAAGAGAGCGAGGGAGGAGGATATTGTTAAATATTTAAAATCGGCAGACTTACCAGTTATATCAGAGGCAACAAAGGATTTGCTAAACAAACCTATAGAGAAAATAGAACTAAGAAATGTATTAGAAAAGCTAGCGAAACAGAAGGCACCCGGCCCAGACGGATTTACCAACCTATTCTATAAAACTTTTAAGGCCGACATAATAAATGAACTTATGGGTGTCTATGAAGAAATAGCAACAACAGGAACATGCCCAAAAGAATTATTACAAGCTAATATTTTACCAATACTAAAAAAAGATAAAAACCCGGAACAATTAAAAAGTTATCGCCCTATTTCTTTAATAAATGTTGACATTAAATTGTTCTCTGCAATTTTGGCGGAAAGACTAAAACCAATTTTAAATACGTTGATACACCCCGATCAGGTGGGCTTTGTGCCCGCTCGAGATTCCACTAACAACGTTAGAAGACTAATAGACACTTTGGATTTTGCAGAGAGGACAAGGTGCCCCCTCCTGACCCTCTCGCTAGACGCTGAGAAGGCGTTCGATAGGGTCAGCTGGGAGTATCTAAATGCCTCGTTGAGATTATTTGGTCTAACGGGATGGATATATAAAGCTATTACAGCCCTTTATACCAATCCTAGTGCCCGAGTAGTTGGATCAGGGCTGTGTTCTAACTGGTTTGATCTTCAGAACGGTACCCGCCAGGGCTGTCCTCTGTCACCCATACTTTATATTCTATCCCTGGAGCCATTTGCCAATAGAGTCCGAAATAATCATCATATTTCAGGCCTCAAAATTAACGAACAAGATTATAAGATTATGTTATACGCAGATGATGTTGTTGTCTCCCTATCTAACCCCATAAATTCTATGAGTTATTTTCTCCAAGAAGTAGATACATTTAGTAAGGTTTCAAATTACAAGTTAAACCTGGATAAAACGATACTTCAGGCTAAGAACCTAGACGAGGCAACTATGAAGACCTTTTATGAAAGTTTCTCTATAACAAGCAGAATTAACGAATTTGAATATCTAGGGATATGTATACCAGAGAAAATAGAAGAAATAGTTGAAAAGAACTTTCTCCGTTTATTAAGACTCTCAAATCAATTATTAAAAGATTGGAAGAAAGTGGAACTATCGTGGTGGGGTAGAGTTAACGCTATTAGATCTTATTTATTGCCAAAATGGATATATTTATTTCGCATGCTCCCCCTAAAATTTCCACAAAGTTGGCTTTCAATGATCCACTCCAGTTTTATTAATTTTGTGTGGAGAGGTAAAATACCGAGAGTTAAAGCTAGTCTCTTGGGTCTCCGGACTAGAGATGGCGGGATGGGATTTCCTATGATAAAGCTATATCATGAAGCTAGTATTTTATTCCACATTTGTAGAACTTACCAAAACCATTCTAAAGAGGAAAGTTGGTATAAAATAGAACAGAAAGCTTTAGAGAGTAACAGGTTAAATAATTTAATTTGGTCTACGAAAGACAGAACAACTATATATAAATTTAAAGGTAAAAATAGTATTTTGGATAACATCTTAACAGAGTGGATGAATATTAAAAAGAGATTGGGAATAAAAGATAAATTGTTAGAACCTTTAGATATACACCTACTGGAAACATCTATAGAAGACATTTCTTTGCATCAGTGGAGAGGGGCGGGGCTGCAAAAGATAGGTGACTTGGTTGTGCAAGGACAAATAATACCATTCCATATCCTTAATGAGAAATACCATCCAAGGAAAATTTCCATATTTACCTATTTGCGAGTTAAAAATTTTATTAACAAACATGTCCTGTCTACTCAGAGAGAGGATCTCCTTAAATTGGCATCATTATTTAACCTTAAACACTCGTCAAAATTATACTCTAAATGTGTGGAAGTTATGAGAAATAGAGAAGGACATAATCCTATAAAATCATATATAGTCAGATGGGAAAAAGATCTAAATTCCGCATTACCAACAAGGGTTTGGTTAAGCGTGTTTAGAAGATTGCCATCTATGGTGCACGATTTATCTTTATTGGAGACACAGTTTAAGGTTGCATATAGGTGGTATATGGTCCCGACTAGAGTGGCGGATATTTACCACACTACTACGAGATTGTGTTGGAGATGTGGACTGCTGGAGGGATCTTACCTCCATATTTGGTGGTCCTGCTCAAAGGTTTCCAAACTATGGGGAAAAACTCTTGACTGCCTTAAAAGAGTGGCCAATATAGAGGTGCCTAACTCCCCAGCTTCACTTTTGCTACACATAGGCTGGCCGTCTCTGTCTCCTGTGCAGTTAAACGTAACAACACACTTATGCTTAGCAGTCAAGAGAATAATAGCGAAACAATGGAAACAAGATATAGAATTTAATTGGGTCCAGGTAGAAAATCAAGTGAAATACCAACTTATGATGGAAAGAGAAGTTTCTCGACTTCACTCTTCTAATGTTAAGAAAACTAAAGTTTGGGATAAATGTCTCCAAATAATGTTCCCACTGTCTGCAGGCATGAGTTGATTACCAATACACTTACCTCTTAACTAAATATCACTTTATTAATATCAGCTTCCTCTAATATTTTTTTTTTTTTTTTTTTACGGAATTCAGGCATTAGATCATTAGTAAATAGACTTACCTCTTATTAAAATGTCAGTTCATCTATATATATTTTTTCCCACGTACCCATCTCCAACCTGAATTTTTTTTTTTTTTTTTTTTTTTCTTTCTTTTCTTTTTCTGTTGTTGTTGTTGTTGTTGTGAACTAATAATAAGTACTGTATCAGTATCATCGGCTATTATATGCCCGATGTAGCGCATTTACATTGATGTTATTTGTATTTAGTCTGTTTAATAAAAAAAAAAGAGAAAAAAAAAAAAAAAAAAAAAATATTAGCCCCTGCTGCTGATATAAATTAATATTACACCCTGCTGGCAAAAATATTTTAATATTTGTCCCTGATGCCGATATATATTATTAGCCCCTGCAGCCGATATATATTAATATTAGACCCTGCTGCCAATATATATAAATATCAAACCCTGCTGCCCATATATAAAAAAATATTAGCCTCTGCTGCCAAAACATATATAAATATTTGCCCCTGCTGCCAATACATATATAAATATTTGCCCCTCCTGCCAATATAGATATATATATATATATATATATAAATATTAGACCCTGTTGCCAATATATTTTATAGTGAAAAAATTGGACCCTACCCAAGCATTTCCTTGGGCCTCGCTCAATGCTCCCTTGCATGCAGTCACTCCCTCCGCTGCCAGACCAAAAGAAGTATATTTGCCACACTGACTGCAGATCAGGGGAAGACAGTGAGAGTCAGTCCTTCTGACTGCACCGTGACATTGAGAGGTCCTCTCCCCTGTAATCATCCCCAGAGTCCCTTTGTCCCCTCATTCACTAAACCATACCGCTATTTTACTTACACCTTGTAGTTCAGGTATAGATCAAATAAACAACACATGGAAACTGCATGTGCAACTGAATAAGACAAAAAAACTTGTATTTGCAGGTATACATAAATAATGTATGGAAACATAGCATTGCAGCCATAAACCAACAGAACACACAAACTCAGCACTGAAGGTATAGATCAAATAAACAACACACGGAAACAGCACTGCAGGTATTTATCAACTGAAGTAGATGGCAAGATAGTCTCGCATCCCCCTTCCTCCTGTCTCGCTATTGGTGCTGGCTGCTGCAGGAGAAGCTCCTTCCTTCTGAGTAAGTCTGCTGTCGTTTCCCTGTCACAAAAACCAAAATACCGGCTTTAAAGGGCTGATTATTGGGATGGGGGAGGGGCGGTAGTTGTAAACTCATGTGGCAGCTTCTTTGGACCCCCAATATTAACTGCACCGAGGCCCCTTTTGCTTCGCATTAAATGCGACCAGGATTGTACTTGCACCCGGTGACACTTTTTTGTACTTGAAGGATCGGCGTCATATTCCACCCCTGTCACTGCTAAGCACCCGTTATTGAAAAAGAGACTTCCCTGCTACGTGACAACATGCAGCATTCATTACCCAGAAACATATCACACAACGGACAGGAATTGTATTGCTATATGTCCCTTTACATTATATCATTCATATTGCATATATTCATTTCCATGCCCAGTTCCTGTTATAAAATCTGCAATGTTTTGTGTAAATGTGTGTGTAAATAAAGTTTTTATTTTTTTTCTCCATTGTGATGTCATAACAGAAGATGCACAGATCTCCACACAGGAGCGAAGCCGTCACTCTGGAGCATCTTCATCTACTGCAGCAAAGAAGTCTGAAGAAACGTCAAAACTGCTGGCCGCCTGACAAAGTGATCTGCGGAGTGTCGGCTCTCCGGCAAAGAGATTCGCAGAGTGTCGAGGTCCCAGCAGAGGTCTGAAGATTGTAACCCGCAGAGCGACGTTTATGATCAATTATTTGTATTTTATTTTGAATTTCATTTTTCCCCATCCACAAGATAGAATTAGCCTCTTAATGCCCAGAGGGAAGGGCAATTCTTCCAGCCATGGCTTCTCTAAAGGTTTCCTCCAACGCTGGGGTTTTTCCTTTCCTGCGGGCTGGAGAATGACTCTTTGTGAGTCCAGAGGTGGCCCCCTCTCGACCTGCTTTATGGTCGATTGTATAGAAAAAAAATGATTATATAATAAACTTGTATTATTCTCATAATCATTGTCTGTGCATTTTTCTTCCAAATAGTAAAACTGCTTATTCGCTTTCTACTGTCATTCTCCAACGGAAGATAAACTTCATTTATTCACTAATTTAACCTTTGAAGGGTCTTCTGTAAGCAGCATTTTGCGGGTATCACATTATTCACACATTACCATCAGCACAGGGCAGAGATACTTCAGTTATTAACGTCTCACAGTGAAGTGATAGAGCAGCAAATAAAAGAGAAGATACATTTCACATGGCAACAATTAATGGTTTAAATACCCTCACTGTATAAGTCTCTACACTCCTGTTTGGAGGCATCTCCTCCTTTGCATAGATAAATCACAGACACCTTGTCTTTTTTAAATAAAGAAACAACAGATTTATAAAGAAATAATAATATTTTTTTTATTCATATCTCGTTTTTTATAAAATTATGTCAACAAATATTTTACAAATACATACATTAATGTTTAAGTCACACTTTACCGTTTGATGGGGAACTGCCATATCTGCGATGAGACTAGGATTAATTCCAGCATTTAATAAAAACATCTTACATTATTATATGTGACTTGTGAACAGAGCCACTAGGGCAGAATACATTGGGGGCAGCTGCTTTCTAGCCAAGTGTGACTCCAAGGACAGGCGACTAAAGCTGCATCCTTCATGTTTATTAATAAACGGAAATAACGGTAATCCAACAGCTATAGGAGCCAACAGTGACTTGGGAATTTTATTTTAAAGGGGAACTCCCCTTTTTTATCACAAGTTGTGTTAAGTTTGGTGGTGTATTCCATCATAGGTCTTATTGTGTATTGGACTGGGAATTGTTTACCATCTTTGTATATCAACCAGTAAGAGCGTAGTTTAAAGCCATACAATTGACCAGCAGAATACCCTAAAATAAAGTAGCATATTAAAATTATAAAGCCCAAATTCTCCCAGATCTCAAACCAAAAACACGAATATTAGAAAAGATATGTTTTCAATTGTTCAATATAACTATTTCTTGAAGGCTGTCCAAACACTCACAATAAATGTAAAGCTTACATTGACTTCATCAGAAAGATTAAAAGGTGTCCTGTGATGATATCAGGTGTGTTCTAATTTGTGATAGGATCTTCAAGGATGACTAGCAAATACTGTTGTTAGATAAATAGAGAAAATTTAAAGAAGATATTTCAAACATTACTGGATTCCAGCTAATGTGGTTCCAAGCTTAATTGCTACTTCTAGATAATTTATCTTGATCTCAACAACTTCAAAAAATCAATTTCCTTTCCATGCATTTTCATTAATGTGTTGAACTCGGCTTCAAGACATTACTAGACGGACATGACAGACCCTCCTGGAAACACAACGCACAACAAAGATGCCCACTAGGGAACTTGACGTATTAGGGGTATGTATCAGTCACGTTATTGTTTTTCACTGAATGTTCCAAAATGATTCCGAATTTTACATCCAGATCATCATCACATTCCAGTGCATAAACTCTGTATGTAACGCCAGCGAATACTTCAGAGAATCTCACTGACACAATAATTTTATAAATAAGTACATTAATAATCTTCACTACACCCAGGATTTGAATTCCCCTTAGTTTGCCCCCTTTACCTCTAACTGCACCTTAAGTTAACTTTATTAAATTAACCCTCAGTCCTCAGCATTAAATTAACCCCAAAGACAACATTAACCATAACTGCCCCTAAATTAACCCTAAAGACCCCATTAACCATTGCTGCCCCTATATTAACCCGTTCATGATCCGGACGTCACTAGTCTCGCTATTGGTGCTGGCTGCTGCAGGAGAAGCTCCGTCCTTTTGAGTAAGTCTGCTGCCGGTTCCCCGTCACATAAACCAAAATACCGGCTTCAAAGGGCTGATTACCGGGGCGAGGGAGGGGCGGTAGTTGTAAACTCATGGGGCAGCTGCTTTGGCCCCCCACTGGGTCACACCACACAAAAACGAAAGTTTTAGATTTTAGAAAAGCTGACTTTTCTAAAATGAGAATATGTATAGAGGAGTCATTATCAGACTGGGACAATTTAAATGGCGTTCAGGAGAAATGGGATTTTGTAAAAGCTGTATTAGTGAAGATAACAGAAAATTGTATTAGGCTGGCCAGCAAGAGTAAAGAAATTAAGAAACCGCTGTGGTACTGTGCAGAAGTGGCCAAAATCGTAAAAGACAAGAAGTTAGCCTTTAGTAAATACAAAAATACCCAAAGTGAGGAAGATAGACAGATCTATAAAATTAGGCAGAAAGAGGCAAAGAAAGTTATAAGAGCTGCCAAATCACATGCAGAAGAGCGAATTGCCCTCTCAGTAAAAAATGGAGATAAAACATTTTTTAGATATATAAATGAGAAAAGGAAAGGTAAACAAGGATTAGTTAGACTAAAAACAAAAGGAATATATGTAGAAGATGATAAAGGTTTAGCTGACTGCCTCAATGAATATTTCTGTTCAGTTTTTACAGATGAAAATGATGGAATGGGACCTCAGTTGGGAAAAAAGACTGAATCATTTGAAATATGTGAGTTTATCGAGGCAGAGGTTCTACTTCAGCTGTCTAAGGTAAAGACAAATAAGTCGATGCGGCCTGATGGGATACACCCCAAGTTATTAAAAGAGCTCGGGGGTGAACTAGCAAAACCGTTAACTGATATATTTAACGAATCATTGGTAACGGGAGTTGTCCCTGGGGATTGGAAAGTAGCGAATGTTGTGCCCATTCACAAAAAAGGCAGTAGGGAGGAGTCGGGCAACTACAGGCCTTACATCTGTAGTGGGGAAATTAATGGAAACAATGTTAACGGAAAGGATTGTTGAATTGTTGATTGTTGATCTGAAGTCACATGGGTTTCAAGATCAAAAACAAGATGGGTTTTCCTCAGGAAAATCATGCCTAACAAATCTTATTGATTTCTTTGATTGGGTGACTAAAGTAATCGATCAAGGTGGTGCAGTAGACATTGCGTATCTGGGATTCAGTAAGGCCTTTGACACTGTCCCACATAGAAGACTTATAAATAAACTGCAATCTCTGGGTTTAGATCCCAATGTTGTTGAATGGATTAAGGAGTGGCTGAGTGACAGACAACAGAGGGTTGTAGTCAATGGCGTATATTCAGAACAAGGTCTTGTTACCAGTGGGATACCTCAGGGATCTGTACTTGGACCCATTCTCTTTAATATTTTTATTAGTGATATTGCAGATGGTCTTGAGGGACAGGTATGTTTATTTGCTGACGATACAAAAATTTGCAACAGGGTTGATGTTCCTGGAGGAAGAAGCCAAATGGCAAACGATCTAGGTAAACTGGAAAAATGGTCAGAGCTGTGGCAATTGGCATTTAATGTGGATAAATGCAAAGTAATGCACCTGGGGCATAAAAACCCAAGGGCAGAGTATAGAATATTTGATACTGTCCTAACCTCAACGTGTGAGGAAAGGGATTTAGGGGTAATTATTTCTGAGGATTTAAAGGTAGGCAGACAATGCAGTAGAGCAGCGGGTAATGCTAGCAGAATGCTTGGTTGTATAGCGAGAGGTATTATTATGCCATCAGTATCTCGCATGTCACACTTGTGTTACCTCCTTTCTGATCTCAGAGGCTTGCAGTCCATTTCAGGTGCCCGTTAAACTCCAAGCATACATAGAACTCCTTTCTCTGCACGTCGGTGAAGAAACGTACACTATTTAGAGTAGACAATGACTGGCAATGGGAAAAAAAGGGGGGTTATTTGGGAGGGGGGGTGTACAATAGATTGAAACAAAGACTGTAGAACCAGGAATCAAATTGACCGTTGTTGAAAATGAAAAAAAAAGTTAATGCAGATGCATTACCTGGTTTTGTTTTTCCTTTGAAATTAAGGTATCTGTTTGCAGGTCAGAAAGTCATGAAACGTGTAATTGTGTATTGCTCTGAAATGTACAAAAAGTGTAAATAAAATGGACTAAATCTGAATCTGTATTGTGTGTTTCTAAGCAGAGAGTATCTACGTCACCCAGAACCTTTAGTTTTTCCATCGTGCCCCCCCCACGCTTCTCGAGGGGTTAAATTGTGCCCTGAATCTACAGGTAACCAAGGGCCGGATAGGCACACAGAGCGTTATAAAATGTTACATGCCCCATTGGCTTTTTGATCGGTTTAAACCTATAATAATAAAGGGGGGAAGTGTTAAAACGGCACAGCTGGGAGCGAGCGGTCTAAAACCGAGCTGCCAGCGGAGGAACCCCCGCGGCTTTTTTAGGCTTAGTTATCCCTACGGGTAAAACGTAATAAGGATTGGAAAGGGAAATACGAGCAAGTTTGGACCTTACAGGCACCATGATTACTAGCGTGAGATGGATTAAGCTTCTGGTAGTTTAGTAACCTGTTGTGGGTAGTGATCGGGCTGTAGGGGTGATCAGTGTGTCTGTTTCATGGGCAATGGGCCGAGGACAGCGAAGCTAGCTTCTAGTGCAGAGAAAACGCTAAGCTAGGTTTTAAATAGAAGGCACGCTATTTATATGTATAAAATATCTTTATAAAATATGTCGAATTTACAAATGAATGGAAAGCTGCCCAGGGTTTCTTTTTGTGTAAGGGTGGTGTGTCGCACGCGCTGCGTTATGCGACTTTGCCGGCCAATTTTCCGGGCTGCAGAGTGCAAATGCTTGGAAATTCTCTTTAATCAAATACTGTACAACTTACCGATTTATGTCAGCCAGCTGAAATTTTCTGGGAATAAAGTAAATGAGAAATAACGTTTTTGGGTATTTGGTGGACAGGTCATCTCTAAACCCAAGGCAAAAAAAACTCTACAAACTATTAAAAAGAAATATAACTCGGGTACTCAATATATTATATTAAAAGTTTAATCAATGTAATATTCTAGCTATATACATACGTATGATGTACATATAACTATAATATAAATCTTTAGGTACTAAAACTAAAGGTGTTGAGAGGTGGGACTGGTTGAGCTGAGACATTATATATGTGTGTGTGTGTGTATATATATATATATATATATATATATATATAATAGCTGCCGGGTCAATTTTTAGGGCATCAGTAGCTATTCTGTCATCAGAAAAATATACATTGCAAGGCCAGATTCTTATCAGCAACCGAATTTAATGTAGATATTTAAATAGGATAGTAACCATCTGACAAGCACTTGGTGAAGCTCAGGCTATGATTAAGAGCCTTTTTCAGCCTTGGGGAGACTGACCACTACACCCCCCATTGTAATCTTATTACATGCCACGCGTGCAGCACACCGGAGTATGATGTCATTTAATCGCTCAGTGTAACCAATGGATGTTAGGACGTCACGCCTATTCCAATACACGTTTCGGACTAAAATATGTAACATGCAAAAGAATTTGAGCTTAGGTCGTGTTTAATCCTCAGTATGTCAGGGTTTGCGTAAATATTTAATATAGACGAGCGGGTCCCCCCGTAAAACAGATCTTCCCGGTTTGGACTTTCTTAGAATGATCACCAGATCGATAGCTTCCCGTCTTTCTCTTCCGCGCTCTCTCACGTGTTTTCAGATGGAATAATCTAACATTGCAGCCGCTTGCCTGGGAATCTTTTCATGGTTTCTTTCCTGCAAACAGAAACGATTTACTTCCAGCTACTAAATCTTTGTCTTTTTCTTCTATATTTTGCTGCAATCTCTAATTAATTTACCTATATATTATAAATGGCCAGACCCGTCCACAATGTATAGTTTAAATCTCTGGGAAATGCTTATTGAAGTAAGTAAGCATTATGCAGGGGACGTTTCCAGTCGCTGACCCCTTTATAATGTGCCGTAAAGTTAATAAGATTGAAGTTTCTGGTTGCCAACTCCCGTTATATTATGCATGATGGAGGGCCTCTTCTGCAATAAGGGCTGAACTGGCCCAGCTTATTTTATAACTGAATTGATGAGCTTAATTTCACCTCGGTATCAGATAATTATCTTTCACGCTTATCATACCTGGGAACTGGGTTTGGCCCGGAGTCTCTGGGGGTAGCGCTGCATCCGTGGGTCTCCAGGTCAGTTTATTCATTCTCTGAATGTGTGTGGGGAGGGGGGGGTTGGCCACACCCACCCTTTGCCCACTTACCCTCCTACTCCCTGCCCATTTGAGGCTGTCTGGGACTAGAGCCATCTCTATAGGTAGCTAGCCCTGCTCTATACAAAGCCTACACCCCACCCCTGAGGAGTAAGAGCTCTGGGTAGCGAGCTGTGGGGGTAACCTACCCTGGGAAGTTCCTAGTTATGTGTGTGATGAGAGTTGTTGTTGTTTTCTTAAAGGGATACACACTTATTTTAAATAGTGTATTAAATTAAATTTTCGGTATATTATCTGCAGGCAATGTTAATGTGTGTTTTTCTCTCCCCCCCCCTTCTGTTGTTTTTAGCGCATGCACAATAGGAGCTGCCTGCAGGATTTCACGACTACGACACCACACGGAGTTGACTTGGTCCTCAGATATGAAGTAAAAGCAAAGAGCTGTGAAAAAAAAAAATTATAACCCACATGTAACTTATACAGATTGTTCTATCCAATGTACATTTTATTTAAGAAAAAAAAACTAGCGCAAGGGGAATATAAAGAATGAGCGAATGCATGAGCCTGTACAGAAATAACTTAACGTTCACATAGCGAGCTTTCTCGTTTCGCGAAAGCTTTTTTTTTTTTTGCTGAAGAAATTGTATTATTAAGAGAATTAACATGTTCTTTTCACGTGACTGCAGAGATTTTATATTTTGTTTGTGACATCGTGTATTTACGGTGTACGTGTGTGAATTATTGCCGTTCATTTTTATTTTTAAGTAAAGGGACATTATATTACCTAGCAGGTTGGGTCAATTATAAGTGCTGGAGCGGCCCTAGGTATGCCCAACAGTGTTGGTTTTTATGGGATTTTTGGGTAGCTGTCCCACTTTTGCGGGCAGCAGGAGGGGGGCGCATGGACCAGTCGGGGGGTTTCTGGTCCAGGCAAGTGAAAAATCAATGGAGGTCCGTGCTGTTTTAAAACAGACCTCCATTGCATCTCTCACTGCATCCTTTTGATATTCGAGTAAGGCGGGCAAGTGGCTTAGGAGATCGTGCCCAGTTCTGATGCTGACCCTGCCCCTTCCCACCTCTTGCCACAACCCCCCAAAATCAGTTGTCCCGATTGTGACACCCGAAAAGTTGGGGGTATGCTTGAGGGAAGACCCCACATTCTGTTCTGTGTCACAAGTGTTCTCTACACTGGCTGAAACGGTACCGTAGAAATGTTTTGCCGGACGAGAGTGAAGTGTAATGTCCCTTTAAAGAACCATTCAAAACATGTCCCACTATCGGGACCAAGTAACTTAACGCCAGCTTAAGTAAATAAGGCTGTGTGCTCTTCCTTGCACTGGAAGCGGGATCATTGTGTAATCAGATTCCTATATATGATTTCCTATATGTTACTATATACGGATTTTTGTGCGCTTCTGATCTGTGCGATAGGTGATTGCGCAATACTTGCATATTTTACCTACCTGGGCCATGGATTCACTTTTCAAAGGAAGCTCCTCCAAAGAGTAACGCCTGAAGGGCCAAAACTATACAAAATAATCACTTGTTGCGGGCTTAAGATACTTGAATTTAACCAAACGCCTGCTTTGGAGGTTTATCTTTGGTGAACCTAAATCAGTGTTTCAAAATCATCTTTTTTGCCTTATATGACTACAGTGTGTACCGCACTCATGTAGTAACCAAAATCATGTCTAACTTTGGCACTCATTATCCACCAAGAGACCGTGAGGTATGCGTATGCGCTATAATATGAGCCTGGACTCCTGCCAGACCCTTCGTACCTTGGAGGGTCTGACCGTCACGGGGGATTTTTGTACAACGTCCTATATAAAGCCTCAAATTTGGAATGTGCTCGTTAGTCGGGGTGCCTATAAATACATTGACTCTTACAATATCGTTACTGCATCCGTGCAATAAAAATGTCATTATTTATATATTTCCATCACAAATCATAATTGTACAACGCTGGGCCAAAAACCATCGGGTTTTCAGTATTGAAAGAATTTGTTCATGTGAGTCACCCCAACAAGGTCTGCTATATATGAGGCATCTAGAATCCTCATCAATAGATTATATGATAATTCAGCGGAAACGGTAGCGATATATTGTAAGTTGCTGACTTTGAAGTTGACCTTTGAAGCAGAGGAAGCCAACAGGTGTCTCTTTAGCGGACATTGAACCAAAATTCCCATGATCCTCTCGGTAGGGAACTCCACGGGGTCCCTTTGGAGACACGTAACCATTCATGTTCAACATTTAGCCTACGGAGAGCTACAGGGGTCAGCTTTGCCCCCCTCGGATGCAGTACGCAACTCACTTATTGTATGTCATTTTCCGTTAATTCCATGAGATTTTATTAAAAATATGCTTTTTATTCTTTAGTTTCCTAACTGAAATATTTCTAAGTCCCTTATCTGATTACCGGTTGAATTGCGTTTAGAAGTGTACATTTCGTTTTGACTTTGACCTTTGTATTATATTTCTTGCCCCAAACTATGATGTAATAACGTGTGTGTATATACAGGGGTTGACTAAGATTTGTAAAATTTAGGAGCCAGCGTTGAAAAAAATTGTAGTAACAATTAAAGGGCCGGTAAGCTTTCAAAATAACCAACTTCTCTGATGGAAGCCATAGTTATGCTTAATCTCATTAACCTGATTGGCTGCGGACACAAAAGGTAAAAGGGATCTAGCTAAGATCCCCTCCGCTTAGCTAACCAAAAATCAGGGCAAAGATCCGCCATTGTCGGTCGGCGACCGGATCGCTTTCTGAAGTTCCACTGAAGACGTCAACGTTATTTTTAAAGCTTATGGGCAATTTAACAAACAAGAATATCTCTTTGGCTCTGTCTTAAATATATATATATATAAGGTTTAGGGGATTTTTTCAAGTTTTACCGTAACATTTAAATCATCGAGCTAACGTTCGCAGCATTGAAGAACACAACGGATGTAAACATTTTTTGAACACTTGTCTTAAGGATGAGAATATTGCTCAGGTGAAAGGCTGAAGCTCACAGCAACAGATCCAACGTTGGCCATTTGGCATCAGTGTTTGCAACGCGGGCAGCGACAATGCTGAATTTATGTCTTATTTCAGCTTAATATTTAAGGTATGCTTGGATGTGGTTACGAATTTACCAATTTCAGGTTGTATTTTTTCTTTTTTTTTTTTGTTAAACAAAATAAATGTCATTTTTTCCCCCCATAACTTGTACAGAATAGAACATAATGTGGGATTACTATAAATACAAATAAAGGATGAATGGTTTGTAACCTGTCTGGCCTTGTTTTTTTTTTATATTTAGGACAATAAGACTATGAAATGTACCATAATATGCTAATAAGTTTCCCCAGGGCTGGCCCAAGACATTGTGCCGCCTGGGGTGAAGTGTGAAATGTTGCTGCCCTTCCAAACCTCAACATCCCCCCCCCGTGTCTGCGCTCTGCAGGAAACCAGCGTTTCAATTGTGGGGGGTCACAGGGTGGGCAATTGCCCCCCTTCCAAGCCCATTGAATGCACACAGTGCCGCAGTGCCTCTGCTCTTCGGGCTGGGCAGGGGGGCAATTGCCCCACCATGTGCCCTCCCCAATTTAAACACCGCATTGTATGTTGGTCTGCCGGCCCTGGGCGGCAAAGTGCCACCTCTTCAAAAAGTGCCGCCTGGGGCAATGGCCCCACTCTGCTCCATAGCAGGGCCGCCCCTGAGTTTCTGGTTTTAAAATATTTTGTGGTGCATAGTAAAATATAAGTTAGAGATCTATTTATTTGCGCTTTCATACGAGACCGCCTCTTATTCCGTGGATATAAAAGCGCTTGGTTGTCGTCGCTGCAAACATAGACCCTGACCCCGTGGTTTAATAATGTGAAGAAATAATCATAAGATATAAATGCAAAGCCTCTGCACCAACACCCCTCCCCCCCCTGCTAGACTTGTGTTGCTAGGCAGTGATGTCATAATGATGGCTCTCAATAACAATGCGCCAACAATAATCTCCCACACATCAGAGGAAGATAATTTACAGCAGCCAACACACACGCCAATCAGCTACATACATACAAGCAAAACACAACATACATACACGCAAATCAGCTACATACATGTATATATATATCTGATACATACACTCCATGCAAAGCACACACGATTGATTCATTTTATGGAGCCGTCTGGATCGGAAGCGTTTCTTGACGTTTGATGAAAGTCTGGTAGGACGTCTCACATCTTTGGAGGTAATCTTTCCGTTCTCTATTATTTCTATCAAACTTTCTCTCTCTTTTCTGCCTTCCTTACTTTCTGTTTTTATTGTTTTTTTATTTTTCATTCTCTCATTTTCTGGCAGTTTTCCCCTCTTGCTTCGTGTTTCTGTAGTATGTTTATCTCATTGATCTTTTAACACATTTATAGTGGAAAATGCTAAAGGATTTTTAATGTGCCAGAATTTGTCCCAAATGAAGTCAATTAGCTCATCGTTTTGCATAGTAACCAACCTCTAATCCCAAAAACTTAATTTCTTAATGTTGGGTAGCGAGAATAGGACCAAATTCAAGACTTTAGAGGAAATCCGCTGAAAAAATGTGTTATATGGAAAATACTTGCTTTTGTTTAACCCCTTCATGACCAATGGTATTTTTTCAACTATAATTTCTTTCCACCATTTAATGCCCCCATGCAGACAATTAGGCATATACTTTGATGTTTAAATTATATTATAGTGAATACATTTTGATAAAGAAAAGTAAGCAAATGGAAATACTCAGACATTAAACTTGTGTAACTGTAACAGTGATCGTTCTATTTCTTCTATATCTGTAGGGCCACGTATTTTACCCCTACTGCTGGAGGAGACGGCTTTATTGAAGTGCAGACCACCGGATCACCAGGACAGGTTTGGGGGAACAGTAAGAATCCGTAGTTTTTTTTGTGACAGTTTATATTTGAACGCCAAGCTTTTTCCTGCATTAGATACTTTTGAAAGTTGTTGACTTGCATTGGGGAAACTTAGTTTATATTTAAATGAAATGTATCTGATTTTAATGTTAAGCTACATTTGAAATATTAAAGTAGAGGGCCACAAAAATCCATGAAATCTTCGGTATAGACTCGCTAGACATGCTGTTTTAAAGTAAACATATTGTAGTTTGGGCTGATTTTGGCCGATTTAGCGAGAATAAGCTTTGTCAAGGTTTTTGCTGATGTTCTTTTATTCTTGCAGTTTAGGGAATCCAAATTACATAAAAAAACAGATTAATGTCCAAAAAAAGACTTAATATGGGCAAAAATCTATTTATTGTCTTAGAACTTTACTTACAAAATTGTAAACCAAATGTGGCCCTTTTTACACATTAATCAGCATCCTCATTAACATTAAGAAAACATTTAATGTAATCTTTAATTTTCTTTACAGAAAGAGATATAATTTATTGTAAATTTTAGGGAATGAGAGAGTTTTGCTAATCATCCATTGAAAGCGTTTGATTTATGTTTGGATCTGTGTTTATACATCTAGCAACAATATGTATAGAGTTTTAAGTCTTGTGATGTAAATGTTTTCCATTGTATGCCACACACTTTTCATTTTGGTTATTGGTTTCAGCTTAGGTAGAAAGTTGCAGCAGATCATCTCCTGCGCGGTCTGACATCAATGGCAATAAAGCACTTCCATTCGGATGAAAGGGAGTGCTTTCTGACCACGCAATCTCAAGGAAAGACACACAAATGTTTTGGCATATTAAGACACAATACGAACACTCAATCGCTGGCAGATCCAGAGATTGATCGCAGAAGGGACACTCACGCTAACACACACATATACTCCTACCTGAAAACTAACAATAACAAAGACCAAGCCACTCACCCTCACACACGTATCCAAAAATACCAGTGTATTGCGGTACAACCCCAGTAGAGTAAAGGTGGATTTAGTGTAAGTTTTGGAGGACCAGCGTTGCAGGAACCTATTAGGCACTAATGTCCCAGACAGGTGGATTTAGTCTGTTGTGGTAACTGCCAGTAGCGCTCAGGTAGTGTTGGTCACACTAACACACACCTAGACACATACTTATAGTGTAAGATTTGGAGGACCAGCGTTGCAGGAACCTGTTAGACTAAATCCATCTGTCTGGGACATTAGTGCCTGTCGTGTAACCTGCCAGTAGTGCTCAGGGAGTGTTGGTGATCGAGTACCCCTTTCGTAGAAAGGACGGAGTTACCTGGACCCCCTACTCCTGTGGACTCACCAACACGGTCCGGTTAAGGCAATACAGCTTGCCAGCGTTGCCATGTTCATGGTCATCTTGATCGGATTTCTGGGACAGGCTGAATTGATGGACGCATGTCTTTTATCACTCACACTAACTCACACCTAGACACTCACGCTAACACACACCTAGACACATACTTATAGTGTAAGATTTGGAGGACCAGCGTTGCAGGAACCTGTTAGGCACTAATGTCCCAGATATGTGGATCTAGGCTGCCGTGGTACCTGCCAGTAGCGCTCAGTACTATATACCCTTAGTTCCTCGGGACAGTCTGAGACAAGAAGTCACTTGAAGGCTGAAGCGTTTACGAGGCATCATCACTGATAGCTTGAAGAGAAGTAGGCGAGTTGAGATGTGCAGATACAACCCTGTCAGGAGGAGGGCAGATCTAGAGAATAATTATGAAAGGGTATCTTATACTAACAGACATAGATATGTCTACTAACACAATTAGATGCACACTTACAAACCTGTAGAATAAAACTAACATGGACTAAGCACCTGACACTAACAGACACCTAGACCCACTGGAACCTGACAAGAGCGCTAAGTAACATACACCCCTAGGAGCACAGGTTTGAAGTTAACATAAAGATTCTCTCAATAGGATTTCTGAAGGATTCATGTTTTTCCAGTAGGTGATACACAGAGCTGTTAATCTAACTAACTCTCTTCCTGGATGAAGGTAATAAGGTTTTTTGATATATTGAACAACTGTGTCTTATCATTTAGTTTCTCATTGTTTGTGCTTCTTTTTCTTATTAGAAGTGGGAATGATGCATCCTTTCTTCAACATTACCTGAACAATAGCATAATAAGGGAAGTGCTCATGCCGTTGTACAGATCACTGGTGAGACCTCACTTGGAGTATTGTGTACAGTACTGGAGACCGTATCTCCAGAAGGATATAGAAATGTTGGAGAAAGTGCAGAGAAGGGCTACTAAAATGGTTTATGGATTACAAAATAAACCCTACCAGGACAGGTTAAAGGATCTTAACCTATATAGCCTGGAAAAAAGACGGGACAGGGGGGATATGATAGAAACATTTAAATACTTAAAGGGAATCAACAAGGTAAAGGAAGATAGTTTATTTAAAAGGAGAAATACTACCACAACAAGAGGACACAGCCATAAACTAGAGGGGCAAAGGTTTAATGGTAACATCAGAAAATATTACTTTACGGAAAGGGTAGTGGACGCACGGAATAGCCTTCCAGCAGAAGTGGTAGATGTTAATACAGTAAAGTCATTTAAGCAAGCATGGGATAGGCATAAGGCCAAGCTAGATATAGGATAAGGCCAAGGACTAAAGGAAAGTACTCAGAGGTTGGGCAGACTGGATGGGCCTACTGGTTCTTATCTGCCGTCACTTTCTATGTTTCTATATTAGCTGCACCCGAGGCCCCTTTTGCTTCGCATTAAATGCGACCAGGATTGCACCCGGTGACACTTTTTTTATACTTGAAGGATCGACGCCATATTCCACCCCTGTCACTGCTAAGCACCCTTTATTGAAAAAGAGACTTCCCTGCTACGTGACAACATGCAGCATTCATTACCCAGAAACATATCACACAACGGACAGGAATTGTATTGCTATATGTCCCTTTACATTATATCATTCATATTGCATATATTCATTTCCATGCCCAGTTCCTGTTATAAAATCTGCAATGTTTTGTGTAAATGTGTGTGTAAATAAAGTTTTTTTTTTTTTTTTCTCCATTGTGATGTCATAGCAGAAGATGCACAGATCTCCACACAGGAGCGAAGCCGTCACTCTGGAGCATCTCCATCTACTGCAGCAAAGAAGTCTGAAGAAACGTCAAAACTGCTGGCCGCCTGACAAAGTGATCTGCGGAGTGTCGGCTCTCCGGCAAAGAGATTCGCAGAGTGTCGAGGTCCCAGCAGAGGTCTGAAGATTGTAACCCGCAGAGCGACGTTTATCATCAATTATTTGTATTTTATTTTGAATTTCATTTTTCCCCATCCACAAGATAGAATTAGCCTCTTAATGCCCAGAGGGAAGGGCAATTCTTCCAGCCATGGCTTCTCTAAAGGTTTCCTCCAACGCTGGGGTTTTTCCTTTCCTGCGGGCTGGAGAATGACTCTTTGTGAGTCCAGAGGTGGCCCCCTCTCGACCTGCTTTATGGTCGATTGTATAGAAAAAAAAATGATTATATAATAAACTTGTATTATTCTCATAATCATTGCCTGTGCATTTTTCTTCCAAATAGTAAAACTGCTTATTCGCTTTCTACTGTCATTCTCCAACGGAAGATAAACTTCATTTATTCACTAATTTAACCTTTGAAGGGTCTTCTGTAAGCAGCATTTTGCGGGTATCACATTATTCACACATTACCATCAGCACAGGGCAGAGATACTTCAGTTATTAACGTCTCATAGTGAAGTGATAGAGCAGCAAATAAAAGAGAAGATACATTTTACATGGCAACAATTAATGGTTTAAATACCCTCACTGTATAAGTCTCTACACTCCTGTTTGGAGGCATCTCCTCCTTTGCATAGATAAATCACAGACACCTTGTCTTTTTTTAATAAAGAAACAACAGATTCATAAAGAAATAATAATATATTTTTTTATTCATATCTCGTTTTTTATAAAATTATGTCAACAAATATTTTACAAATACATACATTAATGTTTAAATCGCACTTTACCGTTTGATGGGGAACTGCCATATCTGCGATGAGACTAGGATTAATTCCAGCATTTAATAAAAACATCTTACATTATTATATGTGACTTGTGAACAGAGCCACTAGGGCAGAATACATTGGGGGGCAGCTGCTTTCTAGCCAAGTGTGACTCCAAGGACAGGCGACCAAAGCTGCATCCTTCATGTTTATTAATAAACGGAAATAACGGTAATCCAACAGCTATAGGAGCCAACAGTGACTTGGGAATTTTATTTTAAAGGGGAACTCCCCTTTTTTATCACAAGTTGTGTTAAGTTTGGTGGTGTATTCCATCATAGGTCTTATTGTGTATTGGACTGGGAATTGTTTACCATCTTTGTATATCAACCAGTAAGAGCGTAGTTTAAAGCCATACAATTGACCAGCAGAATACCCTAAAATAAAGTAGCATATTAAAATTATAAAGCCCAAATTCTCCCAGATCTCAAACCAAAAACACGAATATTAGAAAAGATATGTTTTCAATTGTTCAATATAACTATTTCTTGAAGGCTGTCCAAACACTCACAATAAATGTAAAGCTTACATTGACTTCATCAGAAAGATTAAAAGGTGTCATGTGATGATATCAGGTGTGTTCTAATTTGTGATAGGATCTTCAAGGATGACTAGCAAATACTGTTGTTAGATAAATAGAGAAAATTTAAAGAAGATATTTCAAACATTACTGGATTCCAGCTAATGTGGTTCCAAGCTTAATTGCTACTTCTAGATAATTTATCTTGATCTCAACAACTTCAAAAAATCAATTTCCTTTCCATGCATTTTCATTAATGTGTTGAACTCGGCTTCAAGACATTACTAGACGGACATGACAGACCCTCCTGGAAACACAATGCACAACAAAGATGCCCACTAGGGAACTTGACGTATTAGGGGTATGTATCAGTCACGTTATTGTTTTTCACTGAATGTTCCAAAATGATTCCGAATTTTACATCCAGATCATCATCACATTCCAGAGCATAAACTCTGTATGTAACGCCAGCATCGCTTCGCATGACACATGTCACGTTTCTATTTAACCAGTGAAAAATTCATATTAGTGAGGTCCGGATCATGAACGAATCATCCTTTTGATACAATTCTTTTCAGTGATCCGGATGAATCGGTTCAGTATACTGAACGATTCATTTGTAACAGTTCAGTCTGTGAATCATGCAGTTGTAACCTGATCCTAGAGTGAGTCATCTGCACAGCACTCAGACACAGACTCTGGGATCAGGTTACAGCTCATTAATTCACAGAGATCGAATACTTCAGAGAATCTCACTGACACAATAATTTTATAAATAAGTACATTAATAATCCTCACTACACCCAGGATTTGAATTCCCCTTAGTTTGCCCCCCTTTACCTCTAACTGCACCTTAAGTTAACTTTATTAAATTAACCCCAAAGACCCCATTAACCATAACTGCCCCTAAATTAACCCTAAAGACCCCATTAACCATAGCTGCCCCTAAATTAACCCGTTCATGATCCGGACGTCACTAGTCTCGCTATTGGTGCTGGCTGCTGCAGGAGAAGCTCCGTCCTTTTGAGTAAGTCTGCTGCCGGTTCCCCGTCACATAAACCAAAATACCGGCTTCAAAGGGCTGATTACCGGGGCGAGAGAGGGGCGGTAGTTGTAAACTCATGGGGCAGCTGCTTTGGCCCCCCACTGGGTCACACCACACAAAAACGAAAGTTTTAGATTTTAGAAAAGCTGACTTTTCTAAAATGAGAATATGTATAGAGGAGTCATTATCAGTCTGGGACAATTTAAATGGCGTTCAGGAGAAATGGGATTTTGTAAAAGCTGTATTATTGAAGATAACAGAAAATTGTATTAGGCTGGCCAGCAAGAGTAAAGAAATTAAGAAACCGCTGTGGTACTGTGCAGAAGTGGCCAAAATCGTAAAAAAAAGACAAGAAGTTAGCCTTTAGTAAATACAAAAATACCCAAAGTGAGGAAGATAGACAGATCTATAAAATTAGGCAGAAAGAGGCAAAGAAAGTTATAAGAGCTGCCAAATCACATGCAGAAGAGCGAATTGCCCTCTCAGTAAAAAAAAATGGAGATAAAACATTTTTTAGATATATAAATGAGAAAAGGAAAGGTAAACAAGGATTAGTTAGACTAAAAACAAAAGGAATATATGTAGAAGATGATAAAGGTTTGGCTGACTGCCTCAATGAATATTTCTGTTCAGTTTTTACAGATGAAAATGATGGAATGGGACCTCAGTTGGGAAAAAAGACTGAATCATTTGAAATATGTGAGTTTATCGAGGCGGAGGTTCTACTTCAGCTGTCTAAGGTAAAGACAAATAAGTCGATGCGGCCTGATGGGATACACCCCAAGTTATTAAAAGAGCTCGGGGATGAACTAGCAAAACCGTTAACTGATATATTTAACGAATCATTGGTAACGGGAGTTGTCCCTGGGGATTGGAAAGTAGCGAATGTTGTGCCCATTCACAAAAAAGGCAGTAGGGAGGAGTCGGGCAACTACAGGCCTTACATCTGTAGTGGGGAAATTAATGGAAACAATGTTAACGGAAAGGATTGTTGAACATCTGAAGTCACATGGGTTTCAAGATCAAAAACAAGAAGGGTTTTCCTCAGGAAGATCATGCCAAACAAATCTTATTGATTTCTTTGATTGGGTGACTAAAGTAATCGATCAAGGTGGTGCAGTAGACATTGCGTATCTGGGATTCAGTAAGGCCTTTGACACTGTGCCACATAGAAGACTTATAAATAAACTGCAATCTCTGGGTTTAGATCCCAATGTTGTTGAATGGATTAAGGAGTGGCTGAGTGACAGAAAACAGAGTGTTGTAGTCAATGGCGTATATTCAGAACAAGGTCTTGTTACCAGTGGGATACCTCAGGGATCTGTACTTGGACCCATTCTCTTTAATATTTTTATTAGTGATATTGCAGATGGTCTTGAGGGACAGGTATGTTTATTTGCTGACGATACAAAAATTTGCAACAGGGTTGATGTTCCTGGAGGAAGAAGCCAAATGGCAAACGATCTAGGTAAACTGGAAAAATGGTCAGAGCTGTGGCAATTGGCATTTAATGTGGATAAATGCAAAGTAATGCACCTGGGGCATAAAACCCCAAGGGCAGAGTATAGAATATTTGATACTGTCCTAACCTCAACGTGTGAGAAAAGGGATTTAGGGGTAATTATTTCTGAGGATTTAAAGGTAGGCAGACAATGTAGTAGAGCAGCGGGTAATGCTAGCAGAATGCTTGGTTGTATAGCGAGAGGTATTAGCAGTAGAAAGAGAGGAGTGCTCATGCCGTTGTACAGATCACTGGTGAGACCTCACTCGGAGTATTGTGTACAGTACTGGAGACCGTATCTCCAGAAGGATATAGAAATGTTGGAGAAAGTGCAGAGAAGGGCTACTAAAATGGTTTATGGATTACAAGATAAACCCTACCAGGACAGGTTAAAGGATCTTAACCTACATAGCCTGGAAAAAAGACGGGACAGGGGGAATATGATAGAAACATTTAAATACTTAAAGGGAATCAACAAGGTAAAGGAAGATAGTTTATTTAAAAGGAGAAATACTACCACAACAAGAGGACACAGCCATAAACTAGAGGGGCAAAGGTTTAATGGTAACATCAGAAAATATTACTTTACGGAAAGGGTAGTGGACGCATGGAATAGCCTTCCAGCAGAAGTGGTAGATGTTAATACAGTAAAGTCATTTAAGCAAGCATGGGATAGGCATAAGGCCAAGCTAGATCTAGGATAAGGCCAACTACTAAAGGAAAGTACTCAGAGGTTGGGCAGACTGGATGGGCCTACTGGTTCTTATCTGCCGTCACTTTCTATGTTTCTATATTAGCTGCACCCGAGGCCCCTTTTGCTTCGCATTAAATGCGACCAGGATTGTACTTGCACCCTTTGACACTTTTTTTATACTTGAAGGATCGGCGCCATATTCCACCCCTGTCACTGCTAAGCACCCTTTATTGAAAAAGAGACTTCCCTGCTACGTGACAACATGCAGCATTCATTACCCAGAAACATATCACACAACGGACAGGAATTGTATTGCTATATGTCCCTTTACATTATATCATTCATATTGCATATATTCATTTCCATGCCCAGTTCCTGTTATAAAATCTGCAATGTTTTGTGTAAATGTGTGTGTAAATAAAGTTTTTTTTTTCTCCATTGTGATGTCATAGCAGAAGATGCACAGATCTCCACACAGGAGCGAAGCCGTCACTCTGGAGCATCTCCATCTACTGCAGCAAAGAAGTCTGAAGAAACGTCAAAACTGCTGGCCGCCTGACAAAGTGATCTGCGGAGTGTCGGCTCTCCGGCAAAGAGATTCGCAGAGTGTCGAGGTCCCAGCAGAGGTCTGAAGATTGTAACCCGCAGAGCGACGTTTATGATCAATTATTTGTATTTTATTTTGAATTTCATTTTTCCCCATCCACAAGATAGAATTAGCCTCTTAATGCCCAGAGGGAAGGGCAATTCTTCCAGCCATGGCTTCTCTAAAGGTTTCCTCCAACGCTGGGGTTTTTCCTTTCCTGCGGGCTGGAGAATGACTCTTTGTGAGTCCAGAGGTGGCCCCCTCTCGACCTGCTTTATGGTCGATTTATATAGAAAAAAATTTATTATATAATAAACTTTTATTATTCTCATAATCGTTGTCTGTGATTTTTTTTTCCCAAAAAGTAAAACTGCTTATTTGCTTTCTAATGTCATTCTCCAACGGAGGAGAAACAAATTAATTTAACCTTTGAAGGGTCTTCTGTAAGCAGCATTTTGCGGGGATCACATTATTCATTACCATCTGCACAGGGCAGAGATACTTCAGTTATTAACGTCTTATAGTGAAGTGATAGAGCAGCAAATAAAAGAGAAGATACATTTTACATGGCAACAACGAATGGTTTAAATACCCTCACTGTATAAGTCTCTACACTCCTGTTTGGAGGCATCTCCTCCTTTGCACAGACACCTTGTTTTTTTTTTTTTATAAAGAAACAACAGATTTATAAAGAAATAATAATATATTTTTTATTGATATATCTTGTTTCAACAAATATTTTACAAATACATACATTAATGTTTAAGTCGCACTTTACCGTTTGATGGGGAACTGCCATATCTGCGATGAGACTAGGATTAATTCCAGCATTTAATAAAACATCTTACATTATTATATGTGACTTGTGAACAGAGCCACGAGGGCAGAATACATTGGGGGGCAGCTGCTTTCTAGCCAAGTGTGACTCCAAGGACAGGCGACCAAAGCTGCATCCTTCATGTTTATTAATAAACGGAAATAACGGTAATCCAACAGCTATAGGAGCCAACAGTGACTTGGGATTTTTAATTAAAGGGGAACTCCCCCCTTTTATTGAGTCGTATTACATCGAAATTACATGTTCAAAATATTGCGCTATCCGCTTTTTAAAATGCTTTGTTTTTATTAATAAATATTTAGTGGGTTTTTTAAAACCAGTTGTAGTTTGCCCCATAATATCCAAATAGTTAATATGCAGCTGCCTGAAGGCATTATGAGTTCTTACTCAGTTATCTGATCCCAATCTAATCGACTGGGCGTTATTACTGTATAAAGCGCTAGGGGTTATATTACTGAATACAGCACTGGGCGTTATAGTACTATACATAACGCTTAGGGTTATATTACTGTATACAGCGCTAGGGGTTATATTACTGTATACAGTGCTAGGGGTTATATTACTGTATACAGCGCTGGGGGGTTATATTACTGTATACAGCGCTGGAAGGGTTATTACTGTATACAGCGCTAGGGGTTATATTACTGTATACAGCACTGGGAGTTATATTACTGTATAGAGTGCTAGAAAGTTATTACTGTATACAGCACTGGGGGTTATTACTGAACACAGCGCTGGAGGGTTATTACTGTATACAGCGCTAGGGGTTATATTACTGTATACAGCACTGGAAGGTTATTACTGTATACAGTGCTGGGGGTTACATTACTGTATACAGCGCTGGGGGGTTATATTACTGTATACAGCACTAAAATGTTATTACTGTATACAGCACAGGGGTTTTTACTGTATACAGTGCTGGGGGTTATATTACTGAATACAATCCTGGGGGTTATGTAACTGTATAACGCACTGTGGGTATATAACTGTATACAGTGCTGGGGGGTTATTACTGTATACGGCGGTGAGGGTTATTACTTTATACAGCGCTGAGGGTTATTACTGTATACGGCGGTGAGGGTTATTACTTTATACAGCGCTGAGGGTTATTACTGTATACAGTATATACAGGTGGTACAGAATAACACCTATTACTATATACTGAGGCACACATTGACGGTGGTACAGCGTAACACCTATCACTATACATGGAGCCAGACATTGACAATAAAGCAGCATAACCCCTATCACTATATATAGTAAGCCAAACATTGATGTTGTGTAGGCCTACCACTTCAGTAGAAAAACTAACAGGTGGTGAAATACAGCGCTAACAAAACAACAAAAAAAAGCTCCAAACCAAATACTCAAGGTGGTCTCCCTTGAACACACCCAAAAAACAATAAAGTTTGACAAAAACAGTCTGTTTGGGTCTATCTTCTATAGCACGCTGGTTGCTTCCGGATTCTTGTGTGACATCTCACAGGATCTCCGGAGGTTCAAACAGCAGTAGCACTACGCGTTTCGCCTTCTACCACGGCTTCATCACGTGCATCTTTTAATGGAGGATGGTGCTTCCTTTATATACATCTCATATTCAATTAAATATGTAAATTATATTAACCCTTTCACATACCTATAATATATTATACATGCCAACAAATTGCCAAGCCGAATTAACATGGCTCATTATTAGCAGTTAGTCTTAATCTCTACCCATATGTAGTTTATAAAACAGCCATATTAATGTGTAAGTTTGACTGTATGGACCTTGTTTAACTCTCGTTGGTCAGATGATTATCGTTAATGCTGTGGTCGGGGCGGTAACGGTGTATCACCTGTGTTTGTCACGAGTAGGTGTGTTATGTTGCTTCCCGGCCTTGCGTTTTCAGCTGCGTTTTAATTCACATGGTCTTACCTGTAGCTTAACACACCTTTATAAGATACATGGCTGTCCAATTATCCCCAGCTGCTTTGTTATAAGCATGTTCAGTGCGAAACGCGTCAAAGTGTTTAGTCTGGTCCTGTCATGTGTTTACCGTGTTCTACATTTTACTGCCCAAACATGTAAAAAAAAACAATATGATTTTATTCGGACATCAATTCACTTCTCTACTCCGGAGTTACAGCTGGCATTATTTTTTTAATGGGATTTTGAAGCTGGTCCGGGAACGCTACAGTGCCCAGAAGGAGGTCATTTCACTATAGCAAACACAACCTATTAACTATTTGGAATAACATTTCTGCACCTGAAAGACGACACAATTTCCCTTGTTGCATTAGTTTTAGGTAAAGTACCCTAAAAGATTTAATTTACAAATATGGCTAGAGCAAAAGCAAGCAGATAAAATCCAGAGGCAGTTTCTTTCCATGTATAAGATCTTTATAAAAAGAACTTTAAAATCTAAAGAACTCTCCATCAGTTGGTGGGTGATATAACATTCAGATACAATGTAATTCTAAATGTAAAAAATTATCTATCTTGGAAAATGGGGAAAATAACAAAAGTATATATTTTAAATGTTTTGGTGATCTTGCTAAATGAAGAATATAAAATAGGTTAAAATGTTGTCTGGTAAAAATTCAAAAGCAACATTTTGTATTTTCAAATAATTTTCTGTTAAAATAAGTAAGATTAATTCAAACTGTTTTATCGCAATTACATATTACTCTCCAAAGAAGTAATACAAAAAGTCAAGCTTTTTCCATCTTTTTCCCACCTGTTTATGATAATTTTAATTTTTTATTTTACATTTGTTAGTCCCTAACCTACTTTTTTTATCTTTATATAAGTATCCTGCATTATAATAAAAAAATGGTTTTGAAGCAATGCCCTTACAAATAAAATGATCTGACACATTGTTGCTACAATTTATTCCTTAAAGATACTGAAAATGGTACATGAGATGAGTAGTGAGGTTCTACATTATGCATTGTGCAGGAAACAGGATTCTGTTTCAGTTTCAGACCCAATACTGAATAATTCAGGCGCAGAATAAGGATTCACCAGGTTAGAGGAGGGAAAGTAAGACCAAGTGACAAAGGAGAGTCACAACTAAACCGGTAGGTCTTTAAGCTACTGAAAGTGGCAGACTGTGAGGCATCCATTTGCCGAGATATCTACTCTAGGATGGATACATTTTGAAGAAAAAAATAAGAATTCCACAGGTGAGTGTTTCTGCAAATATGTTACGTCATAGTTATATATAAAGCAAACATGTATGCCAAAGTGGAATGTATTTTATCCCATTTAAATGTAATAGTTGAAATTTTGCAATTATTTTTTTCTCATCGGCCAAAGTGACCTGCTTGTATTACAGTAATGGATAATATATACAGTATCATATAGTCATGCTTTAGATTTATTTTAGAAGGTATAGTTTACCTAGCCCGTGTTTAACTCATAGGATATGCTGTAGTGCATATTAGGTAGATGACAATACAAACAATAAGAGCAGGGTCCTCTTTACCTAACGTATTGGATTGCTTTAGGCACCCAATTCTATGTTTTTCATACCCATTGAATGTATTGTAAGATGTGCTGTGTAAATTGCTGGCAATAAAAATAATAATAAGTATAATGCCTGCTTGATAAATTGTTAGAATTAAGTCAATAGATGTGTATTAGGCATGGATAGAGGGATTGCAGGCATGAGAACATTATTACAGCATAAAATCTGACTTGTTCAATCACAATAAGACCCAAAATGTCCATCATCTTAAATGTGTTGTATAATGTAATCTAATATGACATCATAATATTATAAAAGTTTACATAATAATACGTCAATATCTTCTAAACAGCATCAAACAGCCTACCCTTCCTTAAATCCATCAGAATCAACCCCACATTAGAATGGTGTGCTGATTGTTAATATGTTTGCCATTATAGCTAACTCATGATGGATCCTCCTTCTCGGACACCCTGTTGCAGGGTCTCCCTAGCAGAGATCAGCTCATTATACCAAAGGCTCTTCCAGGTCCCAACTGATATGAGCTCTATCCAGGCAGCAGTGGATCAGGTAAGATGCATGCGTCCTCTTATTAAATCATGTAGCAACCTCCATAGATCTTTCAGATCTTTCCATTCTTAAATCCCCATTATAGTAATTGATGTGGTTTCATTCCGTGGGGCTGGTATGCATATCCTTTCTTGTACCACCTATTTCTGTACTATATGTCTCATGTAACAATCTGGTTCTATGTAATCCCCAGGTGTGTGGGGTGAGAGTCCACCCAGGTTTTTGCTGTTCAACCAGGTTGCTTGATGTCCTGGTGGAGGTGGAAAGAATACGCTGGGTGAAAGAGCAGGTGAGTTTTCAATCAAGTATCAGCCAAATTTGATAATTAAATACACTGATATGCTATCATTACTATGATTTGAAACTCTGAGGATTCTTGAAGCAAAAACAATTGTGGCTCCAAGAAGATGGTTAGCACAGATCATCATGTTTACACTGCTGTTATAGCAGTTTTTGTCAGCCTGTCAGATATATATCCCTGGGGATGCTCTGCATTGGTTCAAGTGATACTTCAAAACCTTTTTAATATCAAGTGCTAATGGGATTTTACATTAAAGAATTATAATAGGGGATTTGTACTAAACTAGCATTGTACCCAGGGCTGGTGCAAGGATTTTTGCCACCCTAGGCAAAACATAATTTTGCCACCCCCTGTCATATTCCACCCCTGTCACTGCTAAGCACCCGTTATTGAAAAAGAGACTTCCCTGCTACGTGACAACATGCAGCATTCATTACCCAGAAACATATCACACAACGGACAGGAATTGTATTGCTATATGTCCCTTTACATTATATCATTCATATTGCATATATTCATTTCCATGCCCAGTTCCTGTTATAAAATCTGCAATGTTTTGTGTAAATGTGTGTGTAAATAAAGTTTTTTTTTTCTCCATTGTGATGTCATAACAGAAGATGCACAGATCTCCACACAGGAGCGAAGCCGTCACTCTGGAGCATCTCCATCTACTGCAGCAAAGAAGTCTGAAGAAACGTCAAAACTGCTGGCCGCCTGACAAAGTGATCTGCGGAGTGTCGGCTCTCCGGCAAAGAGATTCGCAGAGTGTCGAGGTCCCAGCAGAGGTCTGAAGATTGTAACCCGCAGAGCGACGTTTATGATCAATTATTTGTATTTTATTTTGAATTTCATTTTTCCCCATCCACAAGATAGAATTAGCCTCTTAATGCCCAGAGGGAAGGGCAATTCTTCCAGCCATGGCTTCTCTAAAGGTTTCCTCCAACGCTGGGGTTTTTCCTTTCCTGCGGGCTGGAGAATGACTCTTTGTGAGTCCAGAGGTGGCCCCCTCTCGACCTGCTTTATGGTCGATTATATAGAAAAAAATTGATTATATAATAAACTTTTATTATTCTCATAATCGTTGTCTGTGATTTCTTTTTCCAAAAAGTAAAACTGCTTATTTGCTTTCTAATGTCATTCTCCAACGGAGGAGAAACAAATTAATTTAACCTTTGAAGGGTCTTCTGTAAGCAGCATTTTGCAGGGATCACATTATTTATTACCATCTGCACAGGGCAGAGATACTTCAGTTATTAACGTCTCATAGTGAAGTGATAGAGCAGCAAATAAAAGAGAAGATACATTTTACATGGCAACAATTAATGGTTTAAATACCCTCACTGTATAAGTCTCTACACTCCTGTTTGGTGGCATCTCCTCCTTTGCACAGACACCTTGTTTGTTTTTTTATAAAGAAACAACAGATTTATAAAGAAATAATAATATATTTTTTATTGATATATCTTGTTTCAACAAATATTTTACAAATACATACATTAATGTTTAAGTCGCACTTTACCGTTTGATGGGGAACTGCCATATCTGCGATGAGACTAGGATTAATTCCAGCATTTAATAAAACATCTTACATTATTATATGTGACTTGTGAACAGAGCCACTAGGGCAGAATACATTGGGGGCAGCTGCTTTCTAGCCAAGTGTGACTCCAAGGACAGGCGACCAAAGCTGCATCCTTCATGTTTATTAATAAACGGAAATAACGGTAATCCAACAGCTATAGGAGCCAACAGTGACTTGGGAATTTTAATTAAAGGGGAACTCCCCCCTTTTATTGAGTCGTATTACATCGAAATTACATGTTCAAAATATTTCGCCGTCCGCTTTTTAAAATGCTTTGTTTTTAATATATATTTAGTGGGTTTTTTTAAAACCAGTTGTAGTTTGCCCCATAATATACAAATGGTTAATATGCAGCTGCCTGAAGGCATTATGAGTTCTTGCTCAGTTATCTGATCCCAATCTAATCGACTATACAACACTGGGCGTTATTACTGTATAAAGCGCTAGGGGTTATATTACTGTATACAGCACTGGGCGTTATATTACTATACATAACGCTTAGGGTTATATTACTGTATACAGCGCTAGGGGTTATATTACTTTATACAGTGCTGGGGGGTTATATTACTGTATACAGCGCTGGAAGGGTTATTACTGTATACAGCGCTAGGGGTTATATGACTGTATACAGCACTGGGAGTTATATTACTGTATAGAGTGCTAGAAAGTTATTACTGTATACAGCACTGGGGTTATTACTGAACACAGCGCTGGAGGGTTAATTCTGTATACAGCACTGGAAGGTTATTACTGTATACAGTGCTGGGGGGTTATATTACTGTATACAACGCTGAAAGGTTATTACTGTATACAGCACAGGGGTTTTTACTGTATACAGTGCTGGGGGTTATATTACTGTATACAGCGCTGAAAGGTTATTACTGTATACAGCACAGGGGTTATTACTGTATACAGTGTTGGGGGTTATATTACTGAATACAATCCTGGGGGTTATATAACTGTATAAAGCACTGTGGGTATATTACTGTATATAGCCCTGGGGGTTATATTACTGTATACAGCGCTGGGGGGTTATTACTGTATACGGCGTGAGGGTTATTACTTTATACAGCGCTGAGGGTTATTACTGTATACAGTATATACAGGTGGTACAGAATAACACCTATTACTATATATTGAGGCACACATTGACGGTGGTACAGCGTAACACCTATACATTGAGCCAGACATTGACAATAAAGCAGCATAACCCCTATCACTATATATAGTAAGCCAAACATTGATGTTGTGTAGGCCTACCACTTCAGTAGAAAAACTAACAGGTGGTGAAATACAGCGCTAACAAAACAACAAAAAAAAGCTCCAAACCAAATACTCAAGGTGGTCTCCCTTGAACACACCCAAAAAACAATAAAGTTTGACAAAAACAGTCTGTTTGGGTCTATCTTCTATAGCACGCTGGTTGCTTCCGGATTCTTGTGTGACATCTCACAGGATCTCCGGAGGTTCAAACAGCAGTAGCACTACGCGTTTCGCCTTCTACCACGGCTTCATCACGTGCATCTTTTAATGGAGGATGGTGCTTCCTTTATATACATCTCATATTCAATTAAATATGTAAATTATATTAAGCCTTTCACATACCTATAATATATTATACATGCCAACAAATTGCCAAGCCGAATTAACATGTCTCATTATTAGCAGTTAGTCTTAATCTCTACCCATATGTAGTTTATAAAACAGCCATATTAACGTGTAAGTTTGACTGTATGGACCTTGTTTAACTCTCGTTGGTCAGATGATTATCGTTAATGCTGTGGTCGGGGCGGTAACGGTGTATCACCTGTGTTTGTCACGAGTAGGTGTGTTATGTTGCTTCCCGGCCTTGCGTTTTCAGCTGCGTTTTAATTCACATGGTTTTACCTGTAGCTTAACACACCTTTATAAGATACATGGCTGTCCAATTATCCCCAGCTGCTTTGTTATAAGCATGTTCAGTGCGAAACGCGTGAAAGTGTTTAGTCTGGTCCTGTCATGTGTTTACCGTGTTCTACATTTTACTGCCCAACAATGTAAAAAAAAACAATATGATTTTATTCGGACATCAATTCACTTCTCTACTCCGGAGTTACAGCTGGCATTATTTTTTTAATGGGATTTTGAAGCTGGTCCGGGAACGCTACAGTGCCCAGAAGGAGGTCATTTCACTATAGCAAACACAACCTATTAACTATTTGGAATAACATTTCTGCACCTGAAAGACGACACAATTTCCCTTGTTGCATTAGTTTTAGGTAAAGTACCCTAAAAGATTTAATTTACAAATATGGCTAGAGCAAAAGCAAGCAGATAAAATCCAGAGGCAGTTTCTTTCCATGTATAAGATCTTTATAAAAAGAACTTTAAAATCTAAAGAACTCTCCATCAGTTGGTGGGTGATATAACATTCAGATACAATGTAATTCTAAATGTAAAAAATTATCTATCTTGGAAAATGGGGAAAATAACAAAAGTATATATTTTAAATGTTTTGGTGATCTTGCTAAATGAAGAATATAAAATAGGTTAAAATGTTGTCTGGTAAAAATTTAAAAGCAACATTTTGTATTTTCAAATAATTTTCTGTTAAAATAAGTAAGATTAATTCAAACTGTTTTATCGCAATTACATATTACTCTCCAAAGAAGTAATACAAAAAGTCAAGTTTTTTCCATCTTTTTCCCACCTGTTTATGATAATTTTAGTTTTTTATTTTACATTTGTTAGTCCCTAACCTACTTTTTTTTATCTTTATATAAGTATCCTGCATTATCATAAAAAAATGGTTTTGAAGCAATGCCCTTACAAATAAAATGATCTGACACATTGTTGCTACAATTTATTCCTTAAAGTATTACTGAAAATGGTACATGAGATGAGCAGTGAGGTTCTACATTATGCATTGTGCAGGAAACAGGATTCTGTTTCAGTTTCAGACCCAATACTGAATAATTCAGGCGCAGGATAAGGATTCACCAGGTTAGAGGAGGAGAAAGGAAGACCAAGTGACAAAGGAGAGTCACAACTAAACCGGTAGGTCTTTAAGCTACTGAAAGTGGCAGACTGTGAGGCATCCATTTGCCGAGATATCTACTCTAGGATGGATACATTTTGAAGAAAAAAATAAGAATTCCACAGGTGAGTGTTTCTGCAAATATGTTACGTCATAGTTATATATAAAGCAAACATGTATGCCAAAGTGGAATGTATTTTATCCCATTTAAATGTAATAGTTGAAATTTTGCAATTATTTTTTTCTCATCGGCCAAAGTGACCTGCTTGTATTACAGTAATGGATAATATATACAGTATCATATAGTCATACTTTAGATTTATTTTAGAAGGTATAGTTTACCTAGCCCGTGTTTAACTCATAGGATATGCTGTAGTGCATATTAGGTAGATGGCAACACAAACAATAAGAGCAGGGTCCTCTTTACCTAACGTATTGGATTGCTTTAGGCACCCAATTCTATGTTTTTCATACCCATTGAATGTATTGTAAGATGTGCTGTGTAAATTGCTGGCAATAAAAATAATAATAAGTATAATGCCTGCTTGATAAATTGTTAGAATTAAGTCAATAGATGTGTATTAGGCATGGATAGAGGGATTGCAGGCATGAGAACATTATTACAGCATAAAATCTGACTTGTTCAATCACAATAAGACCCAAAATGTCCATCATCTTAAATGTGTTGTATAATGTAATCTAATATGACATCATAATATTATAAAAGTTTACATAATAATACGTCAATATCTTCTAAACAACATCAAACAGCCTACCCTTCCTTATATCCATCAGAATCAACCCCACATTAGAATGGTGTGCTGATTGTTAATATGTTTGCCGTTATAGCTAACTCATGATGGATCCTCCTTCTCGGACACCCTGTTGCAGGGTCTCCCTAGCAGAGATCAGCTCATTATACCAAAGGCTCTTCCAGGTCCCAACTGATATGAGCTCTATCCAGGCAGCAGTGGATCAGGTAAGATGCATGCGTCCTCTTATTAAATCATGTAGCAACCTCCATAGATCTTTCAGATCTTTCCATTCTTAAATCCCCATTATAGTAATTGATGTGGTTTCATTCCGTGGGGCTGGTATGCATATCCTTTCTTGTACCACCTATTTCTGTATTATATGTCTCATGTAACAATCTGGTTCTATGTAATCCCCAGGTGTGTGGGGTGAGAGTCCACCCAGGTTTTTGCTGTTCAACCAGGTTGCTTGATGTCCTGGTGGAGGTGGAAAGAATACGCTGGGTGAAAGAGCAGGTGAGTTTTCAATCAAGTATCAGCCAAATTTGATAATTAAATACACTGATATGCTATCATTACTATGATTTGTGGCTCCAAGAAGATGGTTAGCACGACATCATCATGTTTACACTGCTGTTATAGCAGTTTTTGTCAGCCTGTCAGATATATACCCCTGGGGATGCTCTGCATTGGTTCAAGTGATACTTCAAAACCTTTTTAATACCAAGTGCTAATGGGATTTTACATTAAAGAATTATAATAGGGGATTTGTACTAAACTAGCATTGTACCCAGGGCTGGTGCAAGGATTTTTGCCACCCTAGGCAAAACATAATTTTGCCGCCCCCTGTAACACACCCACCACACCCATAGTGACCGTGGCTGGAGGTTCACGGCTGCAGGCTGCACGGCTGCCGGCGCCCCCTCCAAGTAGGCGCCCTAGGCGGGCGCCTACTTTGCCTATAGGTGGCGCGGGTCCTGATTGTACCATAAAGAAAGTTGGTTTAAAAAAAAACAAAAATGTAAATCATCACTGCATTCCCTCTAACTTGTAAAATTGTGTGCTAATGTAACGGTTTGTCTTAGTTTGTCAATTCCATACCCTTTGAATGCATGTGCTGTAACAAGTGCTATGCAAATTGTTGGCACTATATAAAGAAATATAATAATAATGTGATTGGATGCTGTCATTAACCCCTTCTGGCAGGGGGCCCCTGGGCCGGTCCAAAAATCTTCCAAAAGGGCTGGCCCTTTTTGAGTTTTTTTCCCTAGCAACGTCCACTGTTCACATAGTGAGCTCAATGGGTCTAAAGTTCAAAACAATTACTTATGTGCTCCATTATTCAGTCTTAGCTATGCAGAGTCAAAAAGTGAGGTAGAGGTACTGTGCAGTCATGTTGGGGAGGCAGTTAAAGCTCCTAAGTAAAATAAAGTAATTGGGTAATTTATTTAGTAAGTAGGCTGAATAAATTAATAATAATTGCACACTATAGCATCTAATTAAATAGGCAATTAAATTAATAAATAATTGTTTTTGTTTTGAACAAATATAGATCAAAATAGATATCTTTCATTAATAACATAAATGCGGTATTGTGTCTGTGTGTCTGTGTTCCAGATTTACTGGGATTTCCAGCTTTTGGATTGGAATGGGGACTCATCACTCAGTCTAGGAGATGTAAAGATCCTTCTACAGAGAGCACAACAATCCAAAATTACTTCCAAAACATGGGTGGACTTTCTTAGCCAGCGTCAGTCAACAATGAATATAGTTACATGGCCTGAGCTAGAGGTATTAATGCTAATTTAAACCATGATACAGACCTTTAGCAACAACTGTGCCTCAAATGTGGCATAGTACAGATGAATATGCATCTTGCATAATATGATATGCAGTTTAAATAGATGGGTACTAAGACCCAAATTCCATCATATAAATAAGCGCTATGTCTGTATACCCTGACCCACTTCATTCTGGTTTATTTTACAAAATTATCTACAACTTGCGGGAATGGGTTGATTATGGGACAAACTGCCAGAGGCCTTGGGGTCAGGAAGTGCCGTTTATAAAAAAAATCTTCCTATGAATTATACATTAAAAGCAAGATTAAAAATAATAGAAAAACCTGCTTCATGCTTACATTTCAGAAAAACAACTTGCAATTAAATAACAGTAACTTATTGGTGCTTCAACTACTTTGAAACTAGTAATGCCTGTAGCAGGACTGTTGCTTTTAAATGGGTCACTAGTCAAAAGCATAGCTTCTACTGAATATGTGTTATGAGCTAAGCTCAGTGCTATCTAATAGCTCTTCCTTTTTTCCACTAACAAGGCTTGGCTGTTTGAAACATCACCTCCTGCCAAGCAGCGGCCGCCATCTTTTGTACCACATAACGGAACAAGCAGAGACACAGAGGAGGTAAAGGAAAAATGGTGTGCTTACTAATGGTACTCATACCTGCATGTTCTGTTTACAATATCATTTAAATTATGTTTAGTATTATAATATTTCTGATCTTCTTGCCCTTAAGTGATCTTAATTTAAAATCACCACATTAATTTTGTTTGATATATACTCTTCTAATACTGCTTCCAGTAATCAGTTTGAGGCTTAGCAACTAGGTATTTTTACCTCAGGTTTCCACTTCCCTTAGCATCCCTTATTTGATCGCATTTACCTTTTGTCTTAATGATATTATATTAGAACATGACAGCCACATTGAGGAATGATTGGAAATATATATACCCTATGGCCCTAAAAATACAAGCTAGCAACCATTTGTCTTTGGATACACCTCCAGATGATCCATTGGAATATAAAAACATAAGAAACCTTTAGTGGTAATATGAATAATGAAAATCTTGTGCTCCAAACCCACCAGGAGCCAAATTCTTTCTGAGCACATTTGCTCATTTCATTTTTCATTTCATTTTCATTTACACTTCCAAATCCTCACATTGATATTATCCATTCTTATCCCAAGGAAGACAAACAACGATTGCTGTACCAAGGAAACCTAAAGAGGCAAAGTCAGAGACTGCAAAGAGAGTAAGTTTAAAGAGGAAATGGCTTTGATATCACGTTAGAACTCTGAGAACACTGAGAAGCAGTTTCTTGTTATGGAATCTATGGGTATATGTACCCAGCAGTGAATCAGACAGCTTACATTGCAGGCAAGTCTCATTGGGTTAAAAGGCAATGTAACCCCGCTGGCTCAGCGTCATGGTAAGCAATTTACCCATTAGGATTAGATAAGACTGGGTTGAGTACTATGACGTGGTGGCGGGCTAAGCAAAAGCAATAGCCATAAAATGTGACGGAATCCTAAATATTTATGCTTCAGATGTGTTCCAGGTGTTTTTAAATAATATGTACTCTAATTCCTAATTTCTTGCTTTTACATGCAGCACCCCAAACCTAAAAAGTGAATCTATATAATATTTAGGGTCTGCTTCCATATTTATATATATATATATATATATATATATATATATATATATATATATATAGTGTGTACAATACATTTTACTCAAGTCTCCTGCTGTAGTTTACAAACAATACCAACTGGTTGCACCTCAGAGAACACTTCGGACTTGTGTATAGCACCAAATCTCTCTACATTCTCAAGTTGAATTTTCATACACACACACATGTAACGTGAATGCAGGTTTATAAAAGGTTGGTACTGGGAGTTAACACGTATTTAGTGTCAACAGCCAATGTATTCATTTAATCTTAGGTGGGACTCTATGGGTCTAGATGCTCTGGTGAGAGCTGCAAGTGATATTGTGAATGGAGAGAACAGTCACTGTCTAACAGAGGAAGATCTTATTGAAGCAATAGAGCGCAAATACTATACTCTACGTGAGAAGCTGTTCAATGATATGCTTCAAGCTCACTATGGTAAGCTCTCGCTGTAACGGCATACAGTCAAATCTACTTTATATGTAATCCTCAGTTTATTTCCCTGTAACATTTGGGGTGTTTTTAAATGCAGGTTTAGTTTGATTCCTTTAAAATTGTGAACCTAACAATCAAAGATGTAGATGACTAATTACAAAGAATGTTAAGGCTAAAATGTAATAACTACTTTATCATGTTATTCCAACTCTGATCACCAGCTGAAAATTAGATTTACATAAATGTATTCAAACTATACTCCTTCATACATTTTTCATACATATTCCAAAACCATGGGCATTAATATGGAGTTATAACAGCTTCCACTCTTCTGGGAAGCCATTCCACAAGATTTTGGAGTGTTTCTGTGGGAATTTGTGCCTATTCAGCCAAAAGAGCATTTGTGAGGTAAGCCACTGTTGTTGGACAAGAAGTCTTGGCTCAGGATAGGAGTTCCAATTCTTCTCAAAGGTGTTCATTGTGATTAAGGTCAGAGCTCCGTGTAGGTCATTATAGTTTATCCATACCAAACACATCAAACCATATTTTTATGGATCTTGCCTCATGGTCAGGAACACAATCCTGCTGGAACTCTTTGAGTTGGAAGCATACAAGTTTCGAAAATATTTTTGTCTGCCATAGCTTTACCCTTTGCTGGAACTAAGGGGCCTACTCCAAACCCTGAAAAACTGCCCCAGAACAGTATACCCCCTCCACCAAACTTTACAATAAATACTATGCATTCCGGTAGGTAGAGTTCTACCGACATCTGCCAAACCCGGAATCATCCACAAGACTTCCAGATTGTGAAATATTATGCATCTTTTTAGGATAGCTGTCCACATACTTTTGGTCATGTAGAGTTTAAATATGTAGCACTTATTATGTGACTAACTCTAACACGTAGCTCCGTCTTGTGCATGAATTACCATTTAATCTCTGAGTGAAAAGATTTACCTGGAAATGTTCACATTTTTATAACAAACATATAAATATCACATATTCTTGGCTATGCACTTCTAAGTCTTCTATGTATGTATGTACCAAAAAAGAATAACATAAAAGTATCATGTAACTCCTTCCAAACTCAGTCCATCCTTCTTGCAATGGGTGTTTTTTTATCATTCACAGGGCTACAAGCGTGGTCCTCCCTGAGCTGCTTGGAGAAAGGGCAGAGGTTACAGGAGCTCAGAATGCTGGCAGAGTTTGGCATGGAGAGGAACAGTGAGTTGGTGTTATCGCAGCTCCCAGGAGCAGCACACAACTTCAGGTGAAACCCGACTAGATTTACGAAAGGGTCAAGAAAGCATCATACCCTGTCATTATGATTTATGAATTGTGTTTTGCCTGAGAACAGTAACCAGATGTTTACTCCTAGAATAAACATATCATGTGAGCCAATGGTTATGTGAGGATTCTACTGGCAGCAAGCAGAATGCTGTGTCCTTTGTGTAGTAAATCAGCATATCAGTTCTTAGACCATTGTGTGACAGGGGAGCTTCAGGCTCTGAAGAAGGTCCATTGGGTTTGAGGTCAGGCAACTCTGTGATGTAAGCCCTCTTTGCTACAATTACTATTGTCCTTTCAAATATAGCTACTACTCCTAGAAGGGGCAAGAGACTCTTGGACATTAAATAGCAAGGTGTTTTATTTTTCTATTGGTCTATCATTTACAACATATACATCTCCTTTTACTCAGCTTCAGAGCATTGTAAAAGATGTGGCTGATGCAGTATGTCTGTTTCATTTTTAGGGATGATTTTCCAAGCTCTTCCACCGAAGATACTGCACAGTCTTGGACATCAATTCAAGGACTAAAGGAACTGCAGCAGAGAATAGAGGATGAAAGGAAATTTCTGCCCATGGCTAGTAAACAAGGGTAAGGAGGGTGAGCTATGCAGAAAGTAGAGACATTTTGGCCAGTGTAATAGTAATATGCTGGAATAGGTTTTGGTGAGATAAAACTTCAGTAAGATGATATAGCAGCTGGACTGTACAACTCCAGTCCTAAAGGGCTGCAAACTGGCCAGGAATGTGTATCCCTATCTGAAAACAAGGACGTTAACAAATGTGTAATTGAGATGCCTGTGCTCCATCATATATGGTGGCCTGTTTGTGGCCCACAAGTCCAGCTTTACAGGAATCTTACGTAAATATGCCTTATATATTGTCATCTAAGCTATTATTGGAATGCAAGCTCTCTGGGGTTGGCCCTTCATAATGTAAAAAGTAGCCTGGGAGTTGAAGCTACAACTCTCATGCAAACTATGTTGTCAAATCCCTAAATAAACCTCATTGTGTGGCATTCACAAGGTAGCTTATACAGTATAGATTTTAAGGGGAGATTGAATAAAAGTTAAATAAAACTTAATAGTTTACTTTTTCCTCATTTGCTTATGATTTAATTATGTACTTAGCACTACCTTTGACATTCTGATGAGAGTTAAAAGCCACAGTGCTAAATAGGGATGTAATGTAATATAGAGCAATATAGTTGACCCAACCTGAGATTAGGGTGGAGGCTTTTAGGAGCCTTTCGTTCAAGATTGGACTAGGGAAGAAAAACGTCACAAGGTGACACAATTGAATATGCAACCAAGCATGCACCACACCTCCACCCTACTTTCATACATGCTCAGCTACAGTTTCAGTTATGAATTTTATTTCTATAAATCATTGTCTGGCATAACCCTATACAGGATGCTGTATGTAGGCAATATTTAGTTGGAGGAGTCAACAGACCAGGAAGATGGAAAGGTCATGTGTAATAATATAAGCTATGGAAGCATAAAAGAGGATATCACAAAAATTAGAATAATTGAGGAACACTTATTCAGTATGTAAGTTGTTTGGACTATAGCATTATTATTGGTCCTAAGATAAATATATTTCACCCTGTAGCTAAAAAACTAGCTAGGTAGGAAATTATTTGTGGAGTTATTGCAGTAGATGAAGAAGTATAAGTTAGTGTAAGCAGGTTATAAAAAGACAAAAGGCAAAAGTAATAAATTACATTTTGTAAGAATTTGGACTCTTTCTTCTCCTCAGTGATCCCACTTCTCAAGGATACCAATACCTCCTTCTTTGTGCTCAGACCATCAGAGTGAGGATGGAATGTAATTTCAGAGCTGCTGTTCTTGTGGTAGAACCATATTGGGCAGAGAGGTAATTGAATGTTGTTTGCAGCCACAGGTGTTCACATTTACTCCTCACAAGTATTACATTACCATATGGCAAGTTCCTTGTTGAACTTTTACATGACTTTTTTCACATTAACATAAATGCACCTTTTTGTACTGAAAAGGAGTACTTTTTTGTGTTTTTCAATTGAAAGCTGAAATATTAATATTAATGTTAAGAATATTAATATTTTAATTAAACATAAAGAGCTAATGTGGTATTCAGTATTCACCACTGATCTGATCTCACCTTGAACCAAAGGTTCTGGGATAGAAGTCCAGTTTTTCTGGAATCTTGCCATGAAGAACTCGCCCATATTCGACTGACTACAGGCCAGTGGTCAAAGCCCAAAATGGACAAAATGTCAAGTTTCAAACAAAAGACTTCTATGGAGGTATAATGAAAATGTTTTTGACTTAACAAATGTCATTGGATTTTTTTTCAATAATTTTCTCTAGAATAGCCTCTAGAATAGCCTCTTACAAACAATTGCTCCAGAGCAATAGGAGAAACAGAATAATAGTTTGTTCAAAATATCTGTTTATTAAAAAATAGCAATTCTAACTGACCATTTTCATGGATGCTCATTTATTATAGAATCATAGTAAATATTAACAAGAATGACACCAGGTATGTGGTTTATTGAAAGCAGGGCTGGACTGGGGATAATGAGGCAACCTTGGTATTTTAACCCCAGTGGCAGCTTAATGGTGTTAGCATGACCAATGGCTGGATATGACAGGCCACATGTTACATATTTATCTATTTGTATATTGTTAATATATAGTTACTTTTATAATACAGTGGTCTACCAACATTTTGATTGGTGTACAGTAGGTATAAATACATTAGGAAAGGAGGTCCCTGTGCAGTAGGCCATACAGTTTAAGTAGTTATATGAATAGTAAGTAGTACTTTGAATCATTTAGGGATAGAGATTTTGATTCTAATGTAAAGGTTTCATTATTTCTAACATCATTTGATTATGGGAGAACTATAATAATGATCTTTTCGGGCTTACTTATAAAGCTCAATTCTGGGACTTCCTAAAATCTAGAAGAGGGAAAATTTAATTAAATAATGGGGTCAAAGTTACTTTCACAATAGACAATGCAACTAGATTTAGTGTCCAAGCAAGGACAAAAATGTCTATACCCAAGTGCAACTACCACAGGAAGTTATCTGAACATTTTTACACATTATCTAAATGATAAAGATTTATTTTCAAAACATGCATCTGAGTTTCCAAAGCTGTAGATTGTAGCAAATGGTGTTTGCCCTTACATCTTAAATCAGGAGAACAAACTGGAATCTCTGCTCAGGAATCAAGAAGAAGTTAGAGATCTCTTATTTCAATTACTGCACAGCTGCAGCCATGAGGAACTCCAAAAACTTCCATCAAACCTGCACTGTAGTGAATCAAGCAGCCAACTAGAGGCTACACAAGAAGGTTGTATAATTCTCTAACACACATATAAGTATGATGTTCTTACGCATTAGTTTCTGAAATATCTAATAGAATAGTATTGGGTATTTTGAATTTGGCAGGGATTATGTATATAATGTGCTGTAATTACAACTGTTACAAATGTCCTCCAATATGGTTCACTGCAAGAGCCATCTTCCCTAAAGAACAATTTAGGGATTACCTGTCTTTGAATTCCAAATCCAATAATGAATGATACCTAGGTGTTATTTTCTTGTATAATACCCACAATATGTGCCCAACTTTAAGACTGCTAAAGATTTGGTGTGTGTTATGTGTGTGTGTATATATATATACTAGATCGAAAGTAGCTATTTTACCTGCAGGTACTCGAAATCCTTTAAGACAACTATTTCTTCTTGCCATGGCTGTGACAAAGTCCTGTCTGCAGGAAGAACGTGGAGCTGTGACATGGGGAGATTGTGCTGTGCAACTGCTTGCACAGGTGCAACTTAAACAGGAACTTGAGTTGAGGGATCATATTCAGCACTTGGCCGAAGAGGTGGGACAGGTGTTTATTTCTCATTCTACAGACAATAAGGTGAATCATGACAGTTTGCTTTATACCAAGGCATTATGCTAATATGATGTCTGGGTCCCCAATAGTAACATTCCATGTTAAACTGTTTACTCTGGTATACTTAGGTGTTTACTGACCCATATGTAACATGTATGAGTAACCCAAAGAATGGAAGATGTATAAAAGTATATGAAAGATGATGCGTCTAAAGCTAATATGAGATCAATAGGTGCATCTGAAATACAAAAACAACGTTTTTTTGTGTGTGTAATGACATGTTGCAGGCACACAGGCAGCAACCTTAACTATTTACGTTAAGTGATGTATGTAAAGTGACTTTTTAAAAATATATGGAAAAAGTTAATCACTTAACAATTTCCACCATGAATTGTAACTTGTGTAACTGCAAAACATCTATTGTGTGCCCTACTCACAGCTGGTGCACATGCAGCAAAATGGGCCACCAAGTAGTGCTTCCGTCTCACAAGGGCCAGATCCCATTTCAGACCTCATACACGCACTACAGCCTTTCACATCGGAGGAGCACCTTGCACTAAGATGCCTCAAGGCAAAGGTGAGATCAGTCAATACCGTAGGAGCATGTTTTCTTGGGTACACTTTAGCATCTCAGACAATTGTTGAATGCCATAGTTTTGCAATCTTACATGTTCTCCCCTAGCTGTAATAGTCTTTTAAAATGGCATAATAATTTAAGATTACAATGGTTGAAGTATTACAATATGAAAGTCCCCAAAGTAATTATGAAGGGTCAGAGAATTTCCGTGAATCAACCATAAATGTTAGCAGCTCATTTGATAATGGGACAATAAATATAGAGCGATGTTCAATGGAACCCAACAGGGATCATTATTTAAATTGTCCATTTAAACCCCTCAGGCTATGATTTGTCTTTTTTCTCAAACAGGTTGCCACAGACAGAGAATGGACAGAGGTAGATGAAGAACAAGAAAATGTCACTTATGGTCTAAAAAGGAAAGAGGCTAGATGTAGTCAATTAGGTTTGGAGGAAGATAACATTCATATAGGGATATCTGAAAAGATAAAGAAAGAGGATGGATATGTTACAAGTCACAGAACCCAAAATCAGTGTGAGGACGATTTTTTAACTGGAAATAATAATCATAAAGTCGAAAATCAAAGTGGAGATGTAACTGCACACAAAGCACACAAGGCAGGAGATATATTAGACAAGGACCTACAAAATCAGGAAGAGGGAGAAATAAGAGCCGATACTTTGATAGAGGGGGAGATAGGAAAACGTGCACCTCACACAGAGGAAGGAACATCTGAAATCAACGTAATAGCACATAGCACAACAGAACATGCCACCCTACTCTGTACCGAGCGTACAGAGAATGAAATGAGCTGCATGATGAACGATAAGGTAAATCTTTTTGTGTGTTGATATTGCATTTAACACTGTGAATTATGCCAAAAGGAAAATCCATTTAACAATACAAGTGCATGTTTTCTAAGAGATTTGCAAAGGCAGTCTTCTTTCAGCACCATATGATGCATCCAGAAGTATATATAGGCAATGCATGGGCCCTATGGTAATAGTGAGTATATTTCACAAGTACTTAATCTTTCAGCCTAATCTAATGACTTTAAGATAATTTGTGCTCCCGAGACATGGAATGTACAGTATTTGCTATCCACTGTTAACTAAGCATGCCATTAAAACAATTGGTACATAGTTATTTGCAAAAAAACTGTATTTACTGTTGAAGTCCCTTCCTTTCTATGTTAATGTACAGCTAGCTAGGTATTGTTAATACCATTTGAGCACTTGTACACACTGACATTCTGCATTCTTGGTCTAAACCTCGCACAAATGCTAGTCTTTATTTGACCATGACAAAGTCTGACTATTCTAACTTAGTATGTAATTGTATCTACCCTTTACACTCGCCAATTGCTAATCCAATTGCTCTATTGATATATACTGGCTCATTCAACTTCTTCCCCTATGTATTTTGTAGAGCTAATAATTTTCCACTTTAACTTTGCAATTCTGCTCATGGACAACCGGCATTAAACCAATCATGCTGGTTTCAGTACTAAGACCTTGTTGATTAATTAAACAAAATGTACTTGGTGTTTGGTTTAGTGGTCTTTGTTGGAACCAAACATGACAAAACATATCTAGGCATATGGGTCTCTGTATTGTATGAGTTGCTTTTTTATTTATTTATAGTTAAACACTGAAAATTATGAAATTTGGTATTGATAGATACTTCTAGACTATATGTACATATACTGATGCGCACACATATTGCTTTTTAAGGGGTCCCAAGATGAGCTTGCCACATCTGTGATGGAAGCCACAGAGAGCCTAATATCAGGTCTAATGTCATTGAAAGTTAAAGTGGAACAGGCATGTATGAGAAGAGGTCTCAAAGACCTCCATGTGCACAGAGCTGGAGAGAATCACCAAGAGACAGTAAGTACATAACAGTCAAAGCTTTGGCACTAGACCTATTTAATGTGCCAAAAGAAAACTTTTACACATACGGATGAGTCGCCTTTGGGTTGTTTGTGATACTTTTAAAATATGTTTATGGTAATATGCTATGTAATGCAGACTACACTAAGTCTTATATATTTTTTTCTATAATTATTTTATTTCTATAATTTATGTCAGATTTGTGTAAAAGAAACAGAAAAGACAGGAGTTATAAAGGATTTGAAGGTTTTCAATAAAGGACAAGATGACACGTCATGCGGTGCACTACAATCCCACAGTTCGAGGGCTGAAATATCTGATAGGATGCCTACGGAAATAATGCCACAGAATGCCCAATGTCACACAGAGGAGAATGAAGAAAATAATCCTACTAATATGACTGAAAAGGGGGCTCTGGAATACAACACTTGTAATTCAATGGAGGAAGTAGAAAGAGCAGTTAAAACACCAACCAGAGACATTGATAACGGTGTAAAGGTGTTCCTTGAAAAACAAAAGGTTAGATCACTCATGAACTATTTTATGGTAAATTAAAATATCTAGGTAGATTTTCAGAGTTAACCTGTCAACTTTGCTAGCTTGATATTTATTAATTTTATTTTTGGAGCATTCTAGACTTGAATAAAATGTGTTGTTGGTTGCAATATTTACCAATGTGTCTGTTATCATACAGACCTCTTCTGAGCATTTGTCTTCTACTGTCATGGAAGCTACACATAGTCTCATTGGAAGCCTCATGACTTTGAAAGAAGAAGTTACCAGAGTTAAATCTAGATTAACAGAGATGGCCAAGAAAGCTTCTGATGGTGGGAATATCCCACAATTAATAGAAAGGAAAGCTGAACCAGGGACTGTCAACAGAGAGGAGGGAAATCATCCTTCTTCCTTTAAACTTGAAGGGGCAGAAAAAAGAAGCATGAAAAATGCAAGGTAACCATAAAGGCAAATGGTTTTGACAAGATAAATAAACATTATATTGTTCTGTCCTGATTAATATATTATGTCATTCAAGCATGGAGGATGATTGCGTACCGAATTCTGCAATTAGAAGAGGATGTGCAAATTCTACCATGAGCACTGTGCAGGGGACCCGAGAAATCTCGAGGGAGTTAAACCCTGAACCAAGGATAGACCGATATACTTCAGGGAATGCAACTTTAGAATGTGTAAGTATAGAGGCGTTTTATATTCTATTTGATCTATTTAGATGGGCCTGGTACAAGGATATGAAATGAATCTACAGAAATCAAATAGTTCCTTACACTTCAAGGACATTATTAATATTTCACAATATATGGCCTCACCAATGGCATCAGGCAGCCGTTGACCTTAAAGTGCCAGGGCTGCCTCGTGATCACCAGTTCAGCCCTGCTCACAATAGTTTTAAAGTGGATTTCCAGAATTTACACAAATTAAATTACCATATATTTCTCAGTATATGGCAGTATATGGTGTAAACAACATTTTTGTCATCCTCTGTTTAGCCCATTTTACAAAACCAAACATCAGAATGGACAGAAACTTTGACTAGAGACTTACAGTCTTGTGAGACTTGTCTTAATTCAAGATTTGAAACCTCATTGGGAGAAATACCTATCAAGCACGAAGTAGAGAACAGAGCTGGAGAGGTCCATTTGCGTGTAACAAAAGAGGAATATGATGTCTCCATAAAGGGTGGAGAAGAGACTATGGAGACTGGCACAAATCATCCACTAGTTTCTTCTACAAGTAAAGAAAGTGATGAGTCTGGCACACAGGGCTGCCTTACACAAAGTGAAGCGATGGAAAACACATCAACAAAACCGCTAGAATATTCATCAGAAGAAAGCTCTGCTGAACAGGTGATTCTTTTTCCTCAAATTTAGTGTTTGTATGTGTGTGGGGGGGGTTCTCATAAAAAAAAAACTCTAGCTAATAATGTTACATGTGTGATGCAGAGAACTACATTATAAAAAATTTATTTAATCCTTTCCTGTGATTCCCATACATTAAGGACACCACTGAAAAACTGGCCATGACATTTTTGGAGGCTGCAGATAATCTGATCGATGAGCTGATCCCCAGCAAGGAGGATGTAGGCCAGTCTGCGGTTAGACGAGTAGTTGTCATAGTGGCAGATAGCAATTTGGTGAACGGTGAAGTCATTCTGAGCCAAAGTGAAGAGTTGTCTGAAGAAAGTGGTACAATCAGCATCCCTGAGGTAAGACATGTATTGGTAGGGGAATCTCAAAAGTCATATAAATTGACTCTCCAATATCATTATATTAAATGCAGAACACATCTTGGCACTACCTGGTAGTAGTATGTGATACTGAAACTAATCTAGTTATATTAATTCATATGTATTTTCTTTCAAAAATCAATGAACAATGAACACATTTTTTTTTATATATATACACAAGCATATTTCTTATAAACAAATGCTTTCATTTGTATGTAAGCTATCTCTTTGTACACTATATATCACCAAAAGTATGTAATCACCTGATCACAAAACCTATATGAGCTTGTTGGACACCCCATTCGTAAACCATGGGCATTAATATGGATCTGGCCTCTGTAACGGATGCTAGACCCCAATTTTATGACAATTATTAGGATGCACGTTTACATTGATTTACAGGGGTTAAATTGTAATATTGTTTAAGTATTACTTCCCTAATCCCTTCCCTAATCCATTTGACTTGTATTCGCCATTGTTGAATGTGTGAGGAGACCAGAATGGAGCAGATTTTGTCTGCGTGTGTGAGTGGTCTACTGCTTTGTGGCTGAGTTATTGTTATTACTACACACAATAATAGCACTCACAGCGGACTGGGGCATACGTCAGAGGGCAAAAAATTCACAAACTGACTTGTGGCAAAGGTGAGATCCTATGACAGTGCCATTTGTAAAGTCACTGAGATGTTAAGTACGATCTGTTCTGTTGGCAATGTTTAGCATTTTTTTTATACACCTGTTAGCTGTGGGTGTGGCTGAAACACCTAAACTCAATCATTATGAGGGGTGTTAGAAATAGGGCAGAAAAGAAGAAAACACAGTAGGGAGAAGGAAAACATGTAAAGATTAAAGATAAGATGATAATAAACTTACAAGACATTTCAAAACCTAAAGCTATGTGTCTTGTTTCAACCTTCTTTTAATTTTTTATAGATTTTTAAAAATGATTCAAAGCTATTCTCAAGGTATTGCTAAATTGCTAACTATCAATTGTAGTTTATCTACTTCAATATTATGTGAATCATTTAACCCATAATACTTTCGGTGTTTTAAATATATATTCACAAGAATTCTTCAGGTGAGGATTCTCAGCTTCCCTTTCTGACCAGGGAGAATGGCAGAACAGCCATTACCTGCCAGGAATTGCACACAGGCTATGTTCTAGAAGGAAGTCATGCTCAAATTTGGGACAGCGGTCTCCATGGTGAATCCAGTATAATGGGGACAGACGTGAGTCAATTTACCTATAGATATATAGTCTAAGCATGGTTGATCTGTTGCTCACAGTTATCTGTCTTACCCACATACTGTATGCTATCCTCTCTTTACAGCCTCCTGTAACAGAATTTGATACTGATAACATTTTGACCCGTGACTTGGGGGGGCGTGAAAAAATGTCTCTGTACAGAGGCAGTGCAGAAAATGGAAAAGGGCATCCAGTTACACAATTCACTGGAAGGGAAACTGTGTCCACAGTCTTGGAAGAAGAGACAAATGAAATGGGTTATGAGACCCACAGCAAAGAGAGAAATAAGAGAGGAGACATTTGCTTCCATAGAGAAGAAATATTTGAAAGGAGGGTCAAAAGAAGAGTCATGGTGACCCACCGGGAGGAAAGAGTTGAAAAGAAGAATATACATGTACCATTTATTAGTAAAAATGAATTGATGATCCATCCTCAAACAAGTGGTGAGGGGGGAGAAATGAATGATGGCAAAATACAAGGAAGGATGCAGCACAGCAAGGGGAAATCAACACCAGAAAAAAGATTTGAGGGAGGAAACCCCATAACAAGCAGTATGGCAACAAGTGATAGAGGAGATCCACTAACACAGGCAGAGGGAGGAGAAGATGACAGAGACTTCCTCAGACAAAGAAGAACTGAAAGACAGCTAGAAAACCACCTATCCATAGAGGATGAAGACACGGAGCACCTAGGTGACACTTCATTAGATGCCTTTCAGGTTGTGAGAAAAGACAACAACTCTGAAAAAGATACAGAACAAAGGTGTTGTAAAATACTTGAAAGCGAAGGAAGAGCAAACCAGGCCAAAGAGGTTATTGAAAGGAATAAAAAAAACACTGTATATGAACAGGTGAGTATCATGACCAAATATACGTAAAAAGAGCACAGCTTGGTTAGGATACTGCAAAACCCCAAGCAAGGTACCATTAGAGCCATTCAGTTTGAGCTTTCACAATATTCGCGTGGGCTCTTCAGGAATTTGTGAACCAGTAGGAAGATCTTATATATTGACAGATTGCTCTGTTCTGTAGCATAAAGAGCTGTATTTAAGGACAGCTGCCATGGAAAAGGCACAGGCACAGCAATGTGCCTTTCAAGATTGATGTAGGGGAAGGCAGAAGAGTCTAAATGGATAAAGAAAAGGGTGTGGTCACTTGACAGTAACTTTTTATTGTCTCTAGTTTCCTCCTCATGGTTCTCAAGATGCTGTAGTGATGAGTGTCTTCATGGCAACACAAAACTATTTTGGGACCTTGCACTCTGTTACAAGCTGTATGGAGAAGGATCCTACAAGCAAAGCACCAGTTAACTCAGAAGGAACCCATAAGAAGTTAGCAGAGGAACCAAGCAATGAGCAGGTAGAATATCTTCAGATGTGAAGTGCCAAATTAAACCATGCGTAACTTGCTCACATGAGTTACTATATTAAGATGTTTCTCTACAGTAGATTAATTATGTATTTGTTTCCAGCATGTGTTACAAAGTAGAATAATTAAGATTTATTATAAAGCAGTATGATTCAAATGTTTCATTCTGTGTCTACAGCCTTCAGCACAAAATATAAGTGCAAAAGAAATCATATTCTGTGACCACCAATTTAAAGGGGTTGTGGAATTAATACCAAGAACATCATCAAGGAAAGCAATAGCTGGATGTGATACAGATGAGGCTCCATTTATAATCAAGAAGGAACATGTAGGAGAGCAGAATACAGCAAGAAATGAGGGAGATCAATTTGCAGGAATTATAGAGGGGAACATACCTGCAACCAGGAATGAGAGAATTGAGCCTGGAAATGAAGACAGTGAGAAGCATGAGAGGGAAGATAGTATGGGAGAGTCAGTAGTCAGGGAGGAGAGATTTAAACTTGGAATGGAAGACACTGAAATGCAGCCCATGATCAGTGAGGGAACTGAACAGGAAATAGTATACAATGAAGAGCAGGCTACACTAAAGGAAGGAATAGAACCTGGGATGGAAGACAAGAAAGAACAGTCTACAACCAAAAAGAGAACTGAGCCGAAGTTGGTGGAACAGTCTATAATTAAGGAGATAACTGAGTTTGGGATAGATGATGAAGAGGAAAGTGAGCCTGGGATAGAAGAAAAAGAAGAACAGTCTGTAATCAAAGAGAGAACTGAACATAAGGTGACAGAACAGTCTGTAATTAAAGAGAGAACTGAGTTTGGGATAGACAATGGGAATAAGATGGCTACACTCAAAGAAAGAAGTGAACCTAGGATAGAAGACAATGAAGAACTATCTGTAATCAAAGAGAGAAGTGAGCCTGAGACTGAAGCCAATGAAAAACCTAGAGGATACTGTGAACAGCCTGCAATCACAGATGACAGAAATAATTCTGAAATTAGTGACAACGTAGAGCAACTTGCAGATGGTGAGAAAGGAGAACAATCTATGGGGAAAGAAAGGGCTGTTATGATGAATATCCCCATAACCCAGGAGAGGGTCACCCAGAGTACAAGTGATCAGACCACGAGTGGACTGGTAAGCATTATTAGTCTAAATGGAAACCATGTGCACACGAAAATAAAATGAATGTACATTTTTTTTTATTATAGTTGAAACACTAAGAACATTTATACATTTTAACAATAATGGTTAGCTACATTTAACCTCATAAAGTTCAAGTTTAAATTCATATTATTGTGCTATTAAAAGTATTTTTTTGTTCTTTGTACAAAACAATTGTGAAATTATACTGTGAAATTGGTTTTAATAATTCAGAATGTTCAATTAGTAGAAATATGCAGATAGAGATAACAATCTGATTTTTAGTAATCACCTCTTTTTATTCAGGATTCATTGGAAGACCTCACAGTTACAGTCCTGGATACAACAGAAAATATCCTAAGCGATTTGCTCTCTTTTAAGAGCAAGCTGTTGAAAAAGCAACAAACAACTGAAGATGTCTGTCAAGATGAACATGGGGTTGGTATTACCAAAGCAAGCAAAATAAAATGTAGAATTTTCTATATACCTGTTTTGTATTCTAGGTAAGTGAAATTATCATCTTTTCAACTAATTTTGGGCCCTGTTTGTTTTTAAGGAGAAGATATAAAGGTAATACATAGCTGGCGGCTTATTCTTTCTTTTCTCAGAAAATTGTGTAGGGTGGTGGAACATATCTCCCTCCCATGTGCCAAGAAAAATGACTTTAGGCTTAGCAATTACCTTTATGAAACAATAATAAATGTAATACTCTTTTTCTGATCAGGTGTCAGATTAGAGTTATTACCATGGAGTACTCCATTTAACCTCAAAACAACAACATTTCTGAACTCCAAGAAATCAGGGGCACTGGAGTAATAAATGGGATCCATCCCAAAAGTGAAACACTTGGTAGTCATATGATGGGGTGGCTATGATTAATATGAAATGACAAATATACCAAGGATATCCTGTGTTAGAGGGAAGAACATATGCCTATTTGCAGTGATATATAAAAATAGCTTCCTCTCCTCTTGCTCTTTTTTTCCGCAGAAGGTGGTGATGCAGAAAGCAGACGGACATAGATTTCAATCACATAATGATGGAGAACTGGAAAATGAGGAATTTGTAGCAATAATTATAGAACAAATAAAAGAGATAGAAAAGTTATTCACACAGATTCAGGATCAATTTGATGGAGACCATGCATTAAAAAACAAGGAGAATTTGGACAAAGGAGATTTTCCGAAAACATGCGAAGAGCAACAAATTAGTGTTCCAGAAGACAAAAAAATGTCGTCTGTAAAAGGTCCTATGGAAGAACACAATGGAGAAAGCAAAACAACCGTAGAAAAGGATGTGACAGAAACCTCGGAGGATTCTAAGGATCACAAGCCAGTAAATTGTTCATACTGTTGTAGCTTATCTTTATATATATATATATATATATATATATATATATATATTGGGATTCCCTTTTAATTAATTCCTGTACTTAAATGTATTATTAACCAATTGTGCAACATTCTCTGGTTGTGCACATGTTGTTCAATTTAAAATGTAAATATACCAGATTCTTATATATATATATATATATATTTATTTTTTTTAATCTATATCTGCAAAATCTAATTTAAAGATGTGCTTTTGCCTATTTTCTGTGCTCTTCTAATTTATCAGCAATATTTTTTTATGTTTATTATTAATGGTTGTTCTTCTTTTCTTCTGTTATTATTTTATATTCTTCCAAAAAAGCCTTTTGTAACCTTTTTTTTGTCTGCCAGGGTACTTACCTGGACCACATTGTGACCTTTTTGGAAGGTACAACCAATGTGACATTGAAGGGGGAAGAGGGACAGCCATCTATGCACCAGCTTGCAATAACAGACACTGAGCCATTCATGAATCATTCAGAGGATACAGAGCTCAGGGGACAATCTAAGAGCACAGATACTGTGAGTGATACATACAATGCTAGATGTCATTTGAAAATGTTATAATGTTAGTGTCAGTAATGAAAAAAGTTAGTTATTAAAATGAACATATATATTTTGGAATACTTTGCTATTTATTTTGCTGTAACAAAACATAAATGCCTTTCTGGGATTATTGGGGTGTGCCTCGAACATCAAGGTCAAGGGCATCCTGAATTCCAAAAATGTCATCTTTATGAGTGCAAAGTAGGGGACACTTTGTCTAATTGCTATTTATGGTGTTTGCCAAGGGCTCGTCATCAAAGTCAACACTGTTATGCAAGTTAGAGCCCTGCGCAGGAATGTTTTCTTAATCCCGCTCCTGCCCGCTCCCGCTGAATTTTTGACCATTACCGCCCACTCCCGCAATGTGTGTGTTCCACTCCCGCCCGCTGCCGCAAGATGTGTGTCCAATCCCGCCCGCTCCCGCAACATATGTGCCCAATCCTGCCCGCTCCCGCAAACATTCTGTCACAGCACACTGTGCCCTCATATGCCTTATATCCCCTGATATGCCTTATACCCCCCAAGATATGCCACTCCGCCCCCCCAGATAAGCCTCATATCTCCAGATATGCCACTGTGCCCCTGATATGCCACTCTGCCCCCGTCATAGAAGCTCAGACGGAAGTCATTGACAAACATTAATTCACTCATTCATATACTCATTCATTCCCTCATTCACAGATACTCATTAATTCCCTAATTCACAGATACTCATTTATTCCCTCATTTGACAGATACTAATCATTCACAAATACTTATTCATTCCCTCAATCACACATACTCGTTCATACAAACTCCTCCAGCCCCTTACCTGAACTGCAGATTTCCCGCTCACTCCCACAAGGCTGTCTTTGAGTTGCTCGCACACAGCGTCTCTTCTCTTGACCCGACCAGGGGAAGCAGGAACGGAGTCATGTGACGTGACATAAATTCATGTGACTCCGCAGGGGCCCGCAGGTACATTGTCTGACCACCCGCTCCCGCCTGCAACACCCGAAAACAACGTCTGCACTCGCAAGTTTTTTGACATCCCGCATTTTGCTTGAGATGCCAGTATCAAGCAAAAATGGACAATTGACAAGTTCTATTTTATTTTTTAGTGTTTGCTTCTTTTCTAAAAGTAGTAATAACATGACATAACATGACATAACCATCCTCACATAGGTACTATTGCAATTCAAATTGGCCTGTTCCCCGTTTTTCAGAAAAAAAAAATGTGAGGTGGGATTTGTTATAATTCAGACTAGTGCAAAAATGATGCAGTCAATTCTTTTGTTTAGTTTTTTGTCCATTTGTTTTTATTCACCCTCGCTTACCTACTCTCTCCCTGTCTCCTCCAACAACCACTATGCTTCTCTGCTGCGCCAACTTCGCTTCTCCTTCTGCATTCTTCTTTCCTCCCTGGAGAAGTTACACAATAGTGGAGGAGCCTCTGTGCCTACCATGGGGACAACTTCTCTCCCTATTGAAGGAATGGGGCAAAAAAGTTGTCCCTGTGGTGTGCGTATTGTTGAACTACTCTGAAGAGGAGAGAAGAATGCAGACAGAGAAGTGAAGAAGGAGAAGCTTAGTAGGAGAAGCAGCAGTGGAGTGAAGGAGAAGGAGAGGCAGAACGGGGAAGCAGAGGAGGAAGGGAGAGAGTGAGTAAAAACAACTAATTTTGTTTCAGATAAAAAAGCCCTTCGTATTTCATCCCAACCGAAATGTCAGACAACAAAAATCATTGTCTGTAAACAAATAGACCATAAAGAAAAATTTGTTTAAATCTTTTTTGGTCTAGGTGCAAAAAGTCAGTGGTTACTGTCCAGAGATATTAAGGATTACATAAAGAGAGTTTTATAGAATAGAATGTCAGAGGGGAGTCAATCACATGAATTAGAAAAGGACAGAGATCTGAAGGTGAAATGGAAATTCATACAAAGAAATAAAATTAATATAGAAAAACTCTATATTTGGATTTGTCAAAATTACTGCTGGAGTATTCAGAAAGTTTGTTATGTACCGAATCTTAGGTGTACAAACTTTTGGTATAAGGACAATTCTCTTTGCCTGCCATAATCGACTATACCGCAATTGTAGTGCTTTAATTAGGAATCTATCTTTATCTAATCTGTTATCGTTATTGTCAAAAAATTACCTTTAACAGCTGTGGTAAAACTGACTTTACCACTGTGTGCTATTCCAGGTCCAACTAATAAAAAGTGGTCATATAACTTTATCTTTCCCCCTGTAGGTATCTTCTGAAGAAAAGCTAAGTGAAATACATAATATTACGTTAAAGTCAGAGGATGAAGTAAATGAACTGGGAATACAGCAGATTGGGGTGAAGAAATCACATGATGAGATAGGTGAAAGTAAGGTTGAAGACGTATTTACAGAAACAGAACAAGACTCGCTGACTAATGCAGAAGTAATTTTGGTTAAAAAGCCAGAAGAAGATAAAGGTTTGGAAGATAATGTGGGAGAGAGTGCATGTGCGATAAAGATGATATCAAAGAGAATAGGGCAGAATTCAGTAGAAGCGGAAGAAGAGAGTACAAAAAGAGACAAAGAAAGAGCAACAAAAACTCATAGAGTAGGGGAGTCGGAGAGTAGCCTGATAGGAAGTGAAGGAAAGATATGCAAACAAGAAATGGAAGACTACAATATTGAAATGGTAAAACATGGTAGTTGGATTGATACTCAGGAGCCGGTGGAGCCATCCATTGTATATGGCCCTAGTTTGTCTTGTGATGTAATCGCAAATACACACCACAGTCTGTCAGATGCTGAACAGGTAAAGCAGAATTGTCATGACTATACAGTAGTTTCCTTTTGTTGCCCACTCCTCTCCAACCATACTTCCCCTTATTTCATTTTCATATCCTCTTTATGTCTATTCTTTGGTCCATACCCAGTTACCCCATTGTTCATTTTCCTCTTTCTCCTCATCACATCTGTTAAAAGCATCTCTTTATTAGGATCCAGACTTAACATTTAGATTCCATTGCAATTTATTTCCTATATCAAATCCACCTCTATTTTTTGACCTATAAGTTCCTTAAATTCATCCATTTATTTATCCATCTTTCCATTAACTTGCAACACCCATAATCTCACCAATACTTGATTTTTGGTACAATGCTTATGTTCCAAAGAAGCTGAACGCCTGCTGCATGCGTTGGCAAGAAGCCAATCAGGAAGTACTTGTGGCTGGAGTAGGAAGCACATTGAATGATGACCTATTGACTCACACCACTCACTTGCCAGCAAATGGAGTTTTAGTGCGGAATGAGGTTTGTGCATGTATTCCAATTATGGGACAATCCTACTAAAAAGTTCAGAACGATCTCATATAACACAGCATATCCTGAATCATTCCAGCTACCTAGGCAATACAACTTTCTTTTTTACTTTTTACAAAAGTGCCTTTAAACACCAAACAAAAACTCTCAAAAAGTTGAGTGTCTAATCCTTGCAAGTGTCCCATGTAAAAAAAAAGGTTGGCTGGCCCCATCCAATGAACAGTTCAATCCATGAGACTTTATTAAGAAGTACCACTGATTTAACTGCTAACTCACCAGCCGGTTCCCCTACTTTAGTGAATAAACCTGCTATCAGTGTGTATATTTCTTGAGTGCCTCTGTGATAATTTAATAATTTATGTTACAGCCTCACCTCTTACCTAACCAGCACATTCAGTTATGTCAGCGACTACATGTGGCAACTAATTACCAAAGTCAGGTGAGCAAAATAACTATTAAACCACCACCATTCTGTATAATTTAATGAGTCATAAAATTACTGAATATAGAAACTAATAACATAGGACGAGGCATTCAAATCAGCTTTTGCAGCCTTATAGGTTCATATAACCATTATCGCAAAGAAAGAATGTATTTATTATTGAGGAAGGGATTAGTGGAGTCAAGGTTTTAGATATCGTCTAACCCCTGCAAGTAGCATCTACCATTGGACACGTACTATTAGCTACCAGATGTTTCCAGCGGTTTTAAAACTTAAAGCAGTAGGGAAAAACAACTGCAAGCTGTGCTAGTAGTTCACAGGCGTAAGCAGAAATATTCCCGAAAAATGTAAACACAAATTGAATTATACATAGCATAATGGTATAAATCAATGTAATATCAACATCAAAAAGCAAGCGATCTTTCATGTGGGACATATTGTTTATACACTGAAATATATGGTTATTGGGATATTTTGATCTGTGGTCTGTGCCTTAAATCAGTGGGAGACAGTTTGGTCTGTAACCTGACCTCACTCAATTAAGTTCTGATTACAGTTTGTTATGTCCCCAGTACCAGTACTTGGCAAATAAATCATTTTGCAGCATATATATATATACACACAAATTCCTGCCATTCATAACTCATATTAATTAATGGATGGGGTGGTTATCCTGGGAGCAGTGTACTCTATTCTGTCATTCTGCATTACTAAATATGTCTGAGAAGCAATGTTTGGTGAGATTCTTCTTCTGCCATGTCTGGTGATGTATAAATAAATGTAATGTAATGTATGCTTGCAACCCATTTGCTTGCTTAACAGCACGAATCACATGTAACAGATATTGCAGCCCAACAAGCGCACCCAGAACGATCTTTACTGCAGCGAGAGAAAGTATTCTTCCGTCTGTCATTGAGGGAGCAGCAGGAGGCAATGCAAAGGCTCAAAGACCTACATAAGGAGGCAGAACTAAAATGTGAGAGTGACAGGAGACGACAGATGCTCAGAGTGAGTGGCAATCCATCTCTGATGGAGTAAACTTTACTTCATAACCCCACACATTACATATACAAAACCTGTCCATTAGCCCTTATAAGCACTTCACTTTGAACAATTTTGAACTGCTTGCTTAACATTAACTTTCCCCATCATACTATTTTGCATACTATCATGAATAGCCACTGTGTATCATTTTGCTTTGTGTGCATTTTTAGGAGATAATTACAGAGTAGTGAAAAGCTTTCAGTCTGAAAAGTCGATTTTTTTCCTTTAGTTTCAGGAGAGACTCTCCATTGCTCGCAACCGCAAATCAGAGGAGGATTTACTGGGGACCACTCCAAGAGGATCCCCCCAACTGTCCCCAGAACCTGTGTCCCAGGTGAGACTTCAAAGCACAAGCTCCAGTTTAATTGTCAGACTGCTCAATATGTGGAAACACATACACTATACTACTGTTCTAGTTGCAGGAGCCAGTTTTCATAGTAATACTTTTTATACCGTTTGCAATGAAGTAGATTGGTTTATTTAATGATAACAAAATTAACCGAACAGGTTCAATGGCTGTGTAAAAAAAGTTTTTACAATCACTGTTAAAAGGCTATGTTTGCAAACTATCTTTAGTATTCAGTACTTATGCATGGAAGAATGAAATATAGGAGCATATTCACAAAGAGACATGAAGATAACCCAGAGTGGACATTGCCTGGAATGTATGAAGGACAACTCAGCTCTTATCCCGGTGTCCCTGTGGTCAATCAGAACCTGGCAGTCCAGATTACAAATTGTGCAGTGCAACCCTAGTGTTCATCATGTTGTACTTGATCAGCCCCCTTAAAATCCATGGGATGTGTATTTAAATGACAACTCTTAGTTTTTGGTCTACAATTATATGAAAACATACCTGCCCTGCCGTGAGGTCTGCTAGGAAAGGCTATTCTGCAGTACCTATAGTGCTTACGACATCATTAATGTAGTCAGGTACAATCAATCAAATCTGTGTTATGATCTAAAGGCCATCTTGCATCTTCCAACAGGGGGATGCTGAGCACCAAAAGAGTGCAGTGAGAGAGCATCTGGAGAGGGTAAAAAGAGAACGTACCTACTTCATGCAGTCAAAGAGAGAGAGGCAAGTTTGAGATTTTAACATCCACCCAGCAGTTCTTTCTGAACTACGTGTTTCGACAACTTTATCTCTAGAATGCTGTGGAATATGTTAGCATAAGAAGATCAATTAATAATATGCATAACATACCCCTCATTAGCTAGGTCATCTAGAGCATCACTGTAAATACCTACATGTATCTCCTGAATAATTTTTGACACAGAAAAAAGCTCCATGTTTTTCCTTGATTAGGAACACAAGTACCTTCAGAGAACTATTGGATCCTGTACTGACCAGGAATGAACAAAGTTCTGGGGGAACAAGGCTAAGAGGAGCTAACAGTATGTGAGGAATGACATCACGAGGTGAGGAATGACATCACAAGGTGAGGAAGTAAGCAAGGAGGAGTAACATGTTTGGTCAGGAAGCTGAAGCAACCCAAACTTTCTTTGCCAAGCAAACTCATAGGCCGCTAACAGGCCAGGATTTTTGTGTACCCATTTCCTGAAAGAAAGTAGTTTAATCAAAGTTTAATAGAAAAGCCTTTGCTTGGGAATGCCAGGACATTCCAAAAAACCACATATATAGTGCATTTCTGATGTGTGTGTATATTTGGAGAGCAGGGTAGGTCAAAGCTCCAACTCTGTTGGAACAGACTGAAAGTCCAGGATTTTAATGAAGCCTGCATCATGCGCAGGAAGTGGATATTTAAACTCTCTAAAGGCTCACAATGTCAGACTGTTGAGGGGAGAGGAAGTTTGGCAAAGAGAGGCCCTGAGCCAAATGTGGCATTACCTGCCTGGACCTGCACATTTTGTCTTGGGGAGGTCCAGAATCTGGCTTAGCTGAGTCAGGCAGGGAAGTCAGTGAGTAGTTGGGCGGGCCAGCAAAGTATAAACCAGGGCAATTTGTAAATGAAACACACAGTGTGCTTCAAATTTGTGTTCCTGAGTCTTATTGCCCTAGAGGACTGTGCTTAAGATCCTTAAAATTAACATTTATGGCCCTCAGCTAACAGGGTGTTTGTCACAATATATACATATTGTAGTCACTGTTCTTTTTCTTTCAGATGAAACAAGAAGAAGAAGAACAGACACAGCACGATATAAAAGCTCATTAATGTCACATACAGAGAGCTTCTCTCCCCAACAAATTATTGATTCATTGGCTATGGTGGTTTAGGTTCTCTCTTGGTCATTTCCAATGATATTTTGATAGGAACATGACTTGTGTTGCTCTATGTGTGCTATAAAACACATTGAAGCTGTAGTCTCCAGAATGTATTATGGTGTTTTAATGTATTTCAATGGCCCCTCAAACTGATCATACAGGGAATTGGACAAAGAGGAGTCAGAAACATGGCAAGTTTGAACAAACTGATAGAGCAAACTACCAATGTGTGCATTATGAAGGGACAACCACATGGAGCTTCTCCTTCTAAAAGAAGGTCCTTTATCAAGTGTGGTTAAATCCGTGACGTGGCTTTCAAGAAATCTCCCCACATTAACTGTACATAATATAAGACAAGTTTATGCTTTCTTGTAGAAGAAGCTCATTGGGGTTCAGTGAATATACCTCAGAGATAAGGTATCAACTGGTGAAGCCATAGAAATTATGCTCAATTCTAACTTCATCCCCTAGTAGTTATTTTCTAAATAAAAACATGCTAGGTTAACTCTTCTTTGGTTGTCAGTTAAATACATGACCCTAAAACTTTATCAAACTTGATTTCTTCATTGTTTGTATATAGTCTGTGTAGATTATGAAAAATGTCCACTAACTGGTCCAAAATCACATGGGGCAGTCAAAAACATCACAGTTTGAACCAATAACATTCTTACAGCCTTATAATATATGTTTAAAATGCTCAAATTTAAATGGCAGATGAAGGAGGTCTGCTGCTGTGAAAATATAGTTATAGAATAGAATAGTCATATAATTAAAAAGGTTTCATTTATTGCATGAGCAAAAACACCAAATGCATCTAACAGCACGGTTGTTAAAAATTACAATATACATTCTCAACCATCCAAGCATAATGTGATTTTTAGTGTATGATTCACAGTGAATTTAGGTTGATTTAATAAAACATACTTATATACCATGTGTATATATATATATATATATATATATATATATATATATATATATATATATATATATATATATACTTCCACTGGATCAAACTTGAATGAACACACAAATCGCAATTTGTCACTATGATTAGATGGTACTTTCTGGAGCACTGCTGGTTTGGGTTGCAATTCAGGAAGTTTAGCACTGCAAAAAAGGCACTGTAAAATTAAGAATTAGAAGGCAACATCTCTGGAGTTCACCTCAGACGTGATGCCATTTTTTCTATAGAACGTGTCATTCACAATTCGACATCGTCGAAATATCGGAGGTTGGCTGTCTTCAATTTTACCTGGAAGGAATTAAGATTAAATGGCACTAAATTAAAGGTATGTACACGTTTAACTTATTATTTTTTAATTACATAGCTGTATATGAAGTTACAAGTTTAAGCAACACAACATACATCTGCATTTATCAGTTCATAATTTTCATCTCGACAATGAACAAGTGAATACAACAGTGGACAGAAGGACAGACTGTACCCGTGGCGGCTTTCCCAATTGTTGGCAAAATATAGTGTGTTGCTCCACACCTCCCAGTGCATTTTTTTTAAATACTGGAGGGGTCTTCACAATCCCTGCTATAAATCTGTAGTGCCTAGAATGATTTATCTATGCTTACTCACCTGCTGTATAGAATTGGGGGTTACGGCCTAAAATACTTGGCACAGGTCAGGGTATACAGCACAGGGTCTCCTCATCATCACATCTATCCAACTATATAGTTATTGATCCATCAATGAATTTGCTGGTTGTAAATTGCACAAGTTTGGGATGCAGGTGTGACGTGTGACATCCCAGAGGCTAGGCTCTTACGGTAAAGATAAAAAGGTATATACCAGTTTCCGGACAATTTGAACATTTGGGACCTGATGAACTGCAGCAAACTTAGGGTGAGAAGAAATATTGTCATACCCACTCCCCACCCACTAGAGACTGGGGCTATCCATGCCTGTACATGCAGCTAACCTCACCCCTTCATGGGAAAGGGGAGGTTCAGGGTAGCCTATATTATATGTACATTATAAAGGCCAGACACACTCTTCCTGCTCCAGAACTTCAGAGCCACACCAGCCCCTATATATTTCTGGTTTATATAGTGCTGGTCAACACCAGACTAAACAAATATAGTACATCTTACCATAGACATGTATCCCTCTTGCAAGTTTCTCAATTCCAATTTGGTTTTAGTCCACACTGCACCTCAACATTGCTCATTTGCTTTTGGTCATACTGTGTACAAAATGACTGTTCTGTATTTGCTGACTAAGACTAGTTGAATTGAATTGACCCCAGTATGTCAGAGGTACTTTAGGGTGTTTCAACTCATTATGCAAGGACAGCTTAGTCCTTCTCTCAAAGATATTTGCCTGGTATGGCCCTCACAATGGACAATGAATTCAGGAACCACAATCCTCCTGCGAACGCTCTTGCTCACTCCAGCTTTAAAGAAATAAACCTTTCAGTTTACTTTGTAATATACTTCTCCAAGAAGGACATGTTGCCTCGGCATAACCCACATTTTAGGTTGGGTTCTTATAAGACAATCGGGTAGTTGAAAAGCTGGGCTGTTGAATATACCCCTTTGTATTCTGTTTATCCATTCCTGGAATCATTGTTCCAGGCAGATAATTAGATTATAACTGCCGAGCCACACGCTATAATTTTGGCAACGTTGTTGCATAACCCCAGCAACAGCGTATCTAGACGTAAGTCTCCCTCGGCAACAGAACCCAGAATGACCAACTGACCTCTGACAAGTATATAGGGGCCCAGATTTGGCTGTAGTTTTATATGTGGCTGAAAACTGTTCCCAATCATATTAATGCTGATGGATCAGTCTTTCTGCAAAACATGTTGGCTTAGCTCTACGTCCAAGATGCTGGAATGAAGCAGCCTGGTTTGGTGTGGATGGAGATAATGAGCTATCAGCCCTACACTGAAGGATGAATATAGCAATCGTGATGTAGTCATTTCCGAGTTGCTAGCACCATGTTATGACTCGCAGAATGTAATCTGTCCAGTCTGGGCCCCGGGTTTTGCACCAGGAGAACACCTACTCAATTTATCACTATTACCTTTTCATTCTTTCAGTTAGATGTATTACTGAAGGAACACATGTAATTTGCTTATACATGGGGGTTTGACTTGAATAAATATTACATACACTTACCCATCTGCCACCCATAAGCCCAGTTACTTGTTACAGGATAGTAATACTTTTCTTCTGGTTTCTTACTATTCCTTAATCTCAGGTACCGGTGCCTCCCCTCTTCCTCCTTGGATGTGCCATGATAGAGTAAGCTGAGTGTTTTAGCACTGACTGGCCTCATATCATTGTCTATAATAGTGGGTAGTTGACTTTGTGCTCTCTCACTTCTATCTTGTAGATCCTTTCCACGCTCATCAATGATGGTTGGCCTTTTATGGTCCTCAGAAGCCCGCAATCTTGTGTCATTTATCGCAGGAAACATTATGTGATGCTCAGCCCTGGGTTTCTTTCTTGGCTGTGACCGGTTTCGGAAGCTCTGGCCATATTGGAGATGCCAGCGAATACGTGTCATCACCTCCTTGTCATAAGATTCCTTCATGAAGTCTTGCTTCTGAGTTGTCAGATTTAGCCACTGGGACATTCTCTAAAATATTAACCTTATATCCTAGGGAATGGAGATTACATGAAGAGTAATTATCTAAACAGTCTAGTTAAGCAAAGCAAATTAAATATAATATAGACGTGACCCAAGATTACAACATGTCCTGATTCAGTGTTATCAAGATTTTGTCTATTTTGATGCATTAAAAGCACAAACAAAATCTATAAAAAAAAAAATAAAAAAAAAGCCTTACCTCACTTCCCGTACTTGCCTTTCACATAAGTCTGAAAAAGGTTTGATTTACCTTCAAAGGCTGACAATTGCTTAATGCAGAAGGGTAATCAGTGCTTTGACGTATAAAATTCCATGGGGAGGAGTCATAAAGACTGCTTTTTGTATGGGTTATTCCTCCCTCTTGTTTGAAGTATAACTTTTATAAATCATTCTTTTGGTCACAGTTGGATTGGCGGGTAACCACTGTTGCTGCTCTAACAGCCAATTACATTTTTTTGTTTGCCATAGTAACCAACAGCAAACACTGCATTATGGGCAGATATTTAATATAAAAAGATGCACTTCATTTAACATCTGAATGTTGATCATGGTTACAAATTTGTAACTGGTAAGCATAACAGTCTGAGTGCTTGAGTGACTTTTGCACCAATTCCTAAAAGGTATATCTGCGGACAACGTGCTTCTATTTCGCTTACATCAAACATGTAAGCAGAAGTTTTTAAATCAGGATTTTAACATTTTATATACCAAATCATTATCACTGAATCATCGGAAAGGCATCACAGGTGTGCTTTCAGGGTAACGTGTAGTTTCCACAATTCAGTGGCAATTTTTTCATTCTGGATGAAACTTCTCAGCACAAACTGGGGCTGTCTGCTGAAGAGGGAGTTTTGTAGGAGTTGTGGTTTAGCTGGCAGGCAGGCAGGGACTGAGCTGACCCTGCATTATGCACAGTTTAATCAGTGAGGTTTCACGGATTTAATATGCTTTATATATTGCCATCAAATCTGACAGGTCGATTCCTCTCATCCTCCCTGACACTGGGCTCCTGCAAATGACATCTCTTCATGGTGCACAGTGTCACCTCTCAGCAAGGGAGCTACAGGCCACAAGAAACATACAGGAAAAAAGTGGAGGATACGGTACGTTAAATATTAATATTAAATAGCATATTTTGGGTGCCTGGAGTGCGGCATTTCGAGAGTAGGGCGGCTAGTACTCTAAACTGACAAACAGCACACTCTCGTTTTTGCTCGCCTGCAGCTACTAGTTAACATACCTGGGGACTCACTGGGTTTCGCCTGGACACTACTGTAAAGCGCCCTTTCTCCAGGTCTCTTGGTCACTGCGAGGAAACTTTATTATTAGCATGATAAGAGTCACTACATCATCATATATAAGAAATGATGCACAGAGGTCGTCTTTCACCTGACAACATCTACTACTGAAATAAGCATGTAATGAAAAGGTAAATATCAAACTTGAATGCTAAAATAAAGTAATTAAGTGACATGCAAAACCAACACTTGTAAATAGCAAACGCTAAAGTGTCAAATTACTGTTATGATAAATTACAGCAATCTTTTATAAAGAGCATTAAATATACAGATCACTGCCCAATAAAACAAAGGTCTTACAAGGCCTTCATTATTAGCAGCCATCCTTAATTGGTGTGTTGAGAAATCTGAAGTCTTGAATGGTGTTAGTGATGTCATATAGTGAACATGTCTACCTGTTTTCATGGTGATCACTTGAATTTTGGTATTGGGTACTAACAGCTTATTTTGGGGCAGGCTTGGACCTGTTATCAGCTAAAAGTGGAGTATCCAGTAACTCAGTCCACACTATAGCATTATTCCTCAGCTGTAGTGCAGAGAATTGTAACACAATTGTAATAATGCAATTAAGGCATGATGCAATTATTCTTGTACACAAGTATACTTCAAAACGGTGTGTCAAAATAAGATATTCCCATAGACCTCAACATGTCCTTCACCCTGGTATGCTAGGAGTGAGCTTTGAGAACCTGTGTGTCTATATATAACAATAGAATTTCTAAACAATGGTCAACGAGCATCACGATGGAGAAGTTTAATTATAAAGGAGATATATGGATCAGAGCATGCAGCACATAGACTTCGAAGGTCTCCCAGTACAGAGACATAAACATAATCTGTTTTCATTCTTCTTTCAGTGCTGCATTTTATGCATGCATTTTAATTTGTTAAACTAGATGTATAATTGCTTCCAGTAAATGAAAACATAATTTCTCATTCTTCAAACCTGTTAACCCCTTAATGTCCACGCAGGCATGGACAGTTGTGGACCAAAACATAGAAATGGACAGGCATCACTTCTTGGCGCACCGAGGGAGGATGACGGCTGCACAGCGTGGGGCCAGATTGGATCGCCTCTCAGCAAGGACGCTACAGGCCATTAAAAAACATACAGGGGGGGAAGTGGAAGATGCAGCGAGTACTGTGTGTATAACGTGTGAAACGGGGAGGTGCTGAAAAACACTTGGAAGATTCTAGACATTTTTCCTGATATTTATGAAAAAAATGAAAAACCTTTACCTGTGTCTTTCATCTCACTATAGAAGAATTAATTTTAAAGTACACTTCCTTTTAGGAAAATTAATGCAATGCTTAATATAAGGTGTACACATTGCATCCCAAAAATGGTATAAGTAACTTTCTTATAATTGCTGCTCAAAGGTCTTGTTAATGTAGATATCCTTGTGGCCACACATGGAACTAAACATGTTAGACAACTGACAAACCCATGTTGGACTCTTTTCTGAGCTATCTGCTTGTTGTGTCTCTCGATTGTTGACATTTGGGTTGGTGGATCTGCTCCTATCTTTACGATTGTTTTTTTCTGGCAGCAGCAGATATTTTAATAGTCTTTACAGAAACTAATTAAAAAAAAAAAGGGAAGACATTTTGTTCTGCTTGCTCAAAAGCCTCAGGGTAGGAGACAGAGCAAGTCAGAACGGTTCGAAGTTGGAAGGAAGTTTGGAACCTACTGCCAATTTCTTGACCCACACACCAAAATGAATTGATTGTGTATACTGTGAGATTCTTCAATTTTAACTATAATTATTGTTCATTTCACATAAAAATGCAATAGTTTAAAATGTAAGTTTTTACACAAGGCTAGGAGTCCGGCATTTTTTCCTCTTATTTAAATATTAAAAAGCCAAAAAACAGATGTTCATGAAAAATTTTGCTGAAATGTATTTAATCTCCTAGAAATTAAACAGCTGCTGGTGGGGGGCAAAAGAAACAGATAGAGAGGATTCTTATCGAGCCCTCTGCATTTGGATGCAAAAATGTACGATATAAAGAGACTTTCTGTAATGCGCATGTGATAACAGTATATATAATATCGATAATCATTAGGTGATTTAGTATCATGTAGCTATGTACCCTATCCTCTATCACAGTAAAATGAATTCCGATTAAACACAAAAAAGAGCTTGTTCTGGAGTTAGTAATAAAAAATAATTACAAAGTGTGTTAGTAGAGACGACATCACCAACAAATGCATTTTCAATTTGTGCATGTATATGGCCCGTTTGGGGAAACAACTTTGTGCATCAAATATTTAATTAACCCTTAAAAGGTGACTTAGTCCTTAGCTTTCATACATTCTTTGGTGTTTAGTCCATACACAAGTTCTAAAGGCAGTGGGTCAAATCGAGGCCAAGCAAACATCAGACAAAGACTTCCACATCTTTGTTTATTAGATGACCTTTCACATATTTCACATAAGGATATTATAATCAGAAAAATCAAGGGTGGTGATGCATTAAACACACTGCTGCAGCCAAGAAGGAAAAATAATCTGACAATGAAAATGCACAAAATAGCTCTTCATAGTATGAACCATTTCAGCACATAAATTATATACTGCTTTGTTATAAATATTTATTACCTTAAATATAAAGAAATGGTATGAAACACTATTTAATTTTTAGAGGTCAGCAACGACCGGAAGATATTTCCAAAATGTTCTCTCGTTTTCTGTTCTCACTTCACCGATGGCTTTTTTCTAGCTAAATGAGCTGGGTTTATCTCCTGTCTCTTAGGAGGCAGCCCTGCCTGATCTACTGCATGAACTGCAGTACATAAGAAGCACATCTTTAGAGGATTTCACATGGAGACACTCTGCGGAGACTTTCACAAGGAATTCTGTTGCAAACTACTATATACCATTTGATATACGAGCTATGATACGGAGCTGTTCTCTGTAAGCCATCTGGGAAATTCTTCCAAACTGAGGGAAAAGATGTTGGCGTCTTCTCATAGCATACTTCCGGGTGGGCATCAAGAGGTTTCCAATGGCTGAACTGCTACTGATCACCGAATAAGCATTTAACTTACTTTTAACCATGTAGCAAGAGGCAATATGTCATAACGAAAAACACCTACATTAAGTTTATACATCAACAGCAAGGAATGTCTGCTCCCTTGTGCGAGTCCACAAGCCCATAAACATTCAGTTACAGGAAACTGATTATTTTCGAACATTGTGAGATTTCTATTAAGTCTATATGCCAATCTTAAATAGTCTTGCATACCAATAGCATAATATATTCTACACCATGTCATACCAAAGCAAAAACATGATGATTCTAATAGAAATCTTGAAAACTGCATAAATGAACCATTTTACTGGTTGCCATCATAATAAGACACATTTTCAATATTTCTGCCGGAATCATTTTACTCAAGTGAAGATTGCCTATAACTGAGCAAGAAATGTTCTGTAAGATCGTAACAGAAGTGGTAAGATTGTTTAGCAAAGCAATCTATGCAGATTTAAGACAACAAATTAACTTAAAAAGGAAGGAAATTATACTATTATGAAAACAATGGACAACATGAAACACGTCACTGTTAATGAGAAACAATATATTTAAGATTTGGGTCTAATGACTGCAAGCAGGACAGGATATCTCACGAGTAAATAGGTTACACCAAGTGGTCAATGTAAGGTTTCCAGAATTATTCGGAGCTCTGCCGTAGAGTTACCGCAAGTCATCAGAGGTAAACATGCCCTTAGCTCTACGCAGAATGGAGTCCTTGTTTGCATCGTAAGGGTGCTCTTTGGATGGAATCTCAAGCACAGCAGGGATAGAAACATTGTGAGCATCAATAGCGTGACGGATCATTTCGGCAATGAATTGGTTGATCAAGATGATCCCGATGTCATCTCTGTTTAAGAAACTCCTGTAACAGATAGTAAAAGTTAAAAATTCAGGATTGAATCAGGTTTTCAAACTGAAGGCAAAAGCAGAAACGTTACAATCACATGTTTTTCCAGAAAATTTAAATGAAACGCGTTCTGGTAGGGGTTCTGTGCATACATCACATACCTAAAGCCTGGTATGCCGATAGTAGCCAAGACCTAAAGGCACAGGCTGTTCGGAGCATTTATATGCCTCCAGTTTGACCTTAAAGATATGCAATTAATTACATGATAGTGAAGTCCCCCCATCTTTTCATCAAAATCTCTTGCTATGCATCTACACAACCTGCATAGTTCCATGACTTGCGGGAAATGCTTTTGGATTAACACTTCTACTGCATACGAGTGCTCGTACCCCGCCAGAATGATGATGCACTTCAGTGTTAAGTGTTTTTGTCACAAAGTGTAAAATGCATATTAAAGCCCTTAAATGCATTTTTTTAATTGGTGGGGGAAGTATGGGACATTATACTATCCCTTTAAATGTAATCAGTCATGCAGAGGGTTACATGCCAATGTTTCAAGTATCCTTGTATTATTATTGTGTAAATGTACATCTAGTTTTCGGGTACAGCAAATCTGTGTTTCTATGTTAAACAGACCTGCAGGCATAATGCAAACCAGCAACACACGGGAGCTGGCAGTAAAAGTACTGGTTCAGAGCAGAGCTTCCCGGTCCCAAAGGTGCTGGTATAAAGAAAAGCAGACTTTTCCTACAACTTCTAGACTTTCAGTAAACAGACAATGTTTACCCTAAACATTGAGGCATTTCAAGGTTGATGTTCTACCAGAGGTCATATCACATTACCATGCAAAAGGGGAAGACAGGAACAGTATGATTAGTACATTACTGGGAGAGAATACTTGAGTAAACAGACAAAAAGCAGAACGGTGCTCTTTAAAGGAACAGTAACGAGCCTCATTTTCTTCTTCTCATGCACCAGTAAAGCAAAGTGTGTTTTTTGTATGATTTCCTGCTTTCAGTGAAATTCTACCCCTTCTTCTACATCTCAGTAGCTTCTCTCGATGTACCGGTATGCAGCTTCACTGGCTAACCTGTGCATAGGTCCAGTTTGTATTCACTATGCAGGGAGTGGTAGTCTCGTGGCATTATATGCATGGCAATAGTCCAGCCAGAGTTTGTGATTTCTGCATAAAAGGCATTAAAGTCACTATTGAAGCACAGTAATGCCACCCTTCCGTCCTCAGAGGCTGCAGTCTGCCTCCTGCCTAGCAGTACCCATACATCTACCGCACAGGCATCAGGAGCACGCATCCGCACAAGACCGAACGCTAACCTCTACACCCTTCCAGGACCCCTCTGGCACAATCCCATACAATCCTGATGGGCCTACCTAACATAACCAGAAATGTTCTGCAGGGTAACACAATGCTGGGCGAGTGATATCATTATGTTAAGCGGAACAGAGGCTTCAAATCTTAACATGAATATCCCTTTAACTTGGGCAAGTGCAACAAGATCAATGCTGTCCAATATAGTTCGAGGATTTCTTCCTGTCATCATCTAGCAATCTCAGTTTATTCACCCTAGATCATGTCTCCCCTACTGCTTAGGGTATGTATGGATGTATGCATGTATGTATGTATGTGCCTTTCTTCCTTTCACAGTCTACAATCTCCTCGGTTCCAAAGGCACAAAATTGCCTGCTTGCCATCTGCACCAGTTGGTGGATCCTGATGCAATCCCTAGTAGTAGTTGTGGGGCATGAACCAGTGTGTTTCTGTTACACAGCCGCAAAAGGTGTTCAGGGAACACTGCGCATCATGGACGAGAGATTCAATGACACGAGATTGAGGCCATTTGTGGCAGTCTGAGAAGCAGTACCGCGGCCATCAATGAAAACAGGTGACTGTCTCACTCACGTACTTTCTGCCCCATCCCAAGCCATTCTTTTCCACGCATCACACTTACCGGAACGTTTCTTCTATTTCCGTGACACTGGTCTCTTTCTCCACAACCAAGAAATTCGGTTTCCGGTTTTTATTCAGCTCCCCAATGCCGCCAAGCAGGAAGCCGGTGCACGTATCCTCATCTCCGATTACTGCAATCAGCTTGCCGCGAACTAACCCGCCTGCCATCGCTCTCTCGCTCCTCAATCGCCTACTACAACGTCCTCTCCGTCTACAACGATTCAGCCTGTCACCGGAACTGTACGCATCATGTGACTTTTACAGCAATCCGTGTCATGTGACCTGATGGGCGGAACTAATAGTCACACGCCAAAAGGAGGCGTGTTTGCCTACGGCTTTCGTTAAGGTCGCAATACATTTTGGTACGTTTTGCCAGGTCACCGGTATACCGGTTATTTTTCTTTTCAGATCCCATTGTACTGCGCAGTGGTATATAGTGGCACTAAATAAAACAATAATAATGATAACTACCTGCATATAGGTGACAGCTTGCTCCATTATACTGTACCGCCTTTGAGTAAATTGTAACTGCCTGGAATACAAGTATTTGGCAATTGACATGGTTAATGGTGTATCTTGCAATTTAAAGAAGAAACCACAATGACTCATCTGGATTAACCCCTAGTTTTTATTTCATGTTCTGCCAAAATACACTTAATTAGGACACTCCAGCCATAAAATGCTTATGACAGCTGAGAGGTCCCTTAAAATTTATGCAAGGTCCCCCTTGTAAATGCATGGTGGGGTAAGTGCACGGTGATATGCATTTGTCTCTGCTCTCTTAAGGGGTTGTGAGGGACAGTAAACATTTTGGTCGTGGTGAATAAATGGGTTATATTCCAGTAAAATGTGATGCCATCTAGATGTTAATGTTATATACACCTTTCAGCATTTGAAATGGCCGCGGAGGGCCGACGCTTATGTTTCAGGCATGTTATTAGCGACATGGGTTGTAGGTAGGCCTTATAGCTTGTTCATCGCTATTTATGTATTTCAGTAATGTAAAAAAATTATGCTATTTATATACTAATTAATTCAGAAACCTTGGGGTTTGAATGCTGCATAAGTTATAACCAAATAATAAAACACTGACCGCCGTAAATTGTTCAATTTGCTTTATTAATTTATTCATTGGAGAATGGTCGTGAACTAAGATATAATCATTAATACCCTTTAATATACAATAACTTTACACCCAACAAACACCAAACTCCTTAGGTATAACTCCTAGGTACCATTAATATAATGGTATTAAAGTTACGATTGACTTATTAAGATACTGTATACATTAGAAAGCATTGTTTTTCTCCTGACTTCTACTCTTTCTTCTTTCTGCTTTTACTTCAGGGCTGGTGCTTATACAGTCTAAATCTCACCTCTGAGGAGGCCAGTCGGCAAAAAGCATCAGGCGGCTTTGACGTATAACAAGCACTTTTTGATAATACCAACTGTCAACATTATATGTTAAATATATATTATATTAAAACTGTAATATATAAGTCGTATTTCAGTCTCTTAGCCCATTACTTTCCACAGCACAGCAGAGTCAAGTGAGCACCTCATACACATGACTTGCCCACACCCTGCTAAGACTGCGGCACACTTTGTCCTTCACTGTCCTAGACCTCTCTTTCCCCCTACGTGTAGCTCAGGTATAGATCAAATAAACACCACATGGAATTACACCATTGCAGGTATAGATCAACTGAAAAAACACACGCAAACTCAGCCCTGAAGGTAAAGATCAAATAAATAATATATGGAAACCGTAAGCTGCAAGCATAGATCACAGGTTGCACGCCTCAGAGGCCAGTCCTGGCACCCAGATTGCACTCATTAACTTCCAGGACACGCATATAGTTTTCATATTGCAGACCACCCCAGATAAAAGCCCCCAGATTGCACTCAGAAGACTCAGAATAACATACCCAAACACACACACACCTAAGAAAAAAGACACATGTTCACACACTGACATATACACACACAAATATACCCAAGCACACCCAGATAGATAAACTAACATACCAATACAAAGACATGTTCACACATTGATATACCCACCCACATGTTAATATACCCAAGCACACAAAGCAGACACACAAACATGCCCACACAGACACTGAAGCAACTCACACACACTCCCCTCACCGCCATGCCTCAGCAGGCACTTTCTGTAGCTCCCGCGGGGTCACGCAATCGCATGACCCCGCTTCCTCCAGTAAAATTAAAGAGGTAAGTCCGGTTGTCAGGACTTACCTCTTTAGCTCTACCAGATCCACCAATGACTTTGGGGCTTATTCCTGCCTGGGTCCCATGGAACGGCACCATTTAGAGGGAGATCAATGATCTCAGAGGAGGCGCCCCCCAGACAGAGTGCGCTCTACACTGGCACCTAACTTGCCTATAGGTAGCGCCGGCCCTGGTCTAAACCAATATCTGACAAGTTAATTGTAATCTTCCCTGTAGAAACCTGAACAATTTGTTTTACTGTGGACTGATGGATATGCAAATTCCTTGAAATTACTTTGTAACCTTTCCCAGCTTTATACACATAAACAATTCTTGATTGTATATCTTCTGAGGTTTCTTTGTTGTGAGGCATGGTTCACACCAGCAGATGTTTCTTGAGAATAGCAATCTCAAAATGTTTGAGTGTTTTTATATATCAAAGTAGCTTTAAAACATTTACAATAACTCCTGACTCCAATTAGCTTTTGTTGAAGTGATTAGCCTAGGGGTTCACATACTTTTTCCAACACACACTTAATGTTTGAATGAGGTGTTCAATATGGACAAGAACAATACAAAAGTTTGTGTGTTATTAGTTAAATCAGATTGTGTTTGTTCATTATTGTAATTTAGATGAAGATCATATCATATTTTAAGATACATTTATACATAAATGCTGGTACTTCCAAATTAATTCAAATAATTTTTACTGCCACTGTAGTCGATTTAAACTTTGAACAAACTATGTCCCTGTATTTCCCTTTTAAAGATGGCAATGACTTTCTTATTTGTATTGTAACATGAACTATGAATAACATTTTCATCCTCACCTTGGTTAATTGTAGAAGACGACCCTATATAACCCTGCCTTATATAGGGTCGTGTTCTACAATTAACCAAGGTGCTAAGTGCTTTTCTATTAAGATTCATTAGGTCTAATTCTCATTCTGTAAATTGGAAGACCAGATTGCTGGAACTATATACACAGCAGTGCATAAGCAGCAAATAACCACATCTATAGCTATGCCTATGGTGGTGCTGATAGATATAAGTATTTCCTTGTGTTCCTATGGATAGACATATCAAGGTTGCTGGCTACTTGGCAGTGTGTCAGGGTTCCATCTGGGACATCTGAAGACTGCTGCATTTACAGATTAAAGACACTGTAACCATCTGCATTCCGAGGTCATCACAAAACAAATCTGTTGGACCACTGTGGGAACACAGATTTTATTCTTTCATGCCATGTTCTCTGTGTATTACATATTTAGATCTCGATTGCTGTGTCCTGGAACATATTTTTGAATGTTATATTAGTGCTTACATTTGTGTACTTATATTATTGAGCAAATAAATGCAATTTTGTTCTTAACACAAGCCTCTGGTATATTTTTTTTAAAAAACACATTGTATCTGCCCAGTAAAAAAATATGACAGCACTTTGCGGCCTGGGACTGGATGGCCCCTGCAAACCACAGGGACTGAAGGAGCCCATGGCTTAGTTCAGCGAATAACCTCTTCTTATTTAAAAACACAATTTCAGCTTTTTCTTAGTTCTCAACCAAAAGTTGACTTTTGAACTTTAAAATGGCTACCAAAATTCAATCAAAGACATGGAAGCTCACGTTGAATTTGCATGCCCTCACTTTTAACTCTCTAAATTTAAAGTCATAGCCACTTGCAAGCCTTAGCTAACAAGCTGCTTATCAAATGATGGGTCTACAAGTTGTTTTGCAAGTGCATATAAACAGAGTCGAGTCTGGTCAGTTACTCGAATGACCACTTGACTTAAAAGTAAATAGACCCAATTGAAGAAATAAATTCATGATGGAATCCATTCTGTGTTTCTTCTAAGTGTTTCCAATATAGTACTTTTTGGTCACGAGCATTGAGTAGTTTACCGTATGTGTTCCCTTTTTACCCAAGGAAATGTGCTTCTTTATGGAAGTATTGTTGTCAGTGACCTAACAAACACTAAACCTTCTATTTCTGAAATGTGACAAATATTTGAAACATGGAATAGAATTTTTAAAATCACACATATGTTTCCTTGCAGAATTTTGTTAATTCTAGGCATTCAGGTAAGAAATAAAAGTGTGAGACATACAAAGCACTGTAATGTAAAATGTGATTACTAAAAAAGAAACTGGAAATTATCTTGGCACATTAGCAATAAAACTTTATTTTTCTTTTGTATGCACCAATTTAAAGATCTCTTATAAATGAACATGGGCTTTCGTGGGCCCTGTACAATGCATAGAAAACAAACTGTCTACAAAACGCAGTCGCGTGGCATAGGGCCGCATGACGTCTCCTCTGCCCAAATCACAGTGCTAGGACAATCAATCATATACCTAAAAAACTGACCAGGTCAGAGGTTAAAGGGTCAGGATGCCCTTGGGGCAAAAGGCTAATGGTCAAAGCTGCAAGTCTGCAGCAAATTACAGGAACAACTAGCATATAATTACTTTCTGGGACATGGGACAGATGCCACAGGGAACGTGTCCACTCTAGAACACAGACAGCATAGAAAGGGAACTCCATTCACAAGAACTTAGTTCATTTTGAAAATGGAGATTTATTTTCAAACCCAAAAGAAATAAATTGGGGAGAAAAATCATTGGTACATTGGGTTTGACCTTTTAATACTAGCTTCAGTTCTTGTGTACCAAGTCACATGAATCCGTGAGGAAACACAAACAAAGGAACTAGCTATGCAAACAGATAATAAGACTGATAATAACATTGATACAATGATGATGCTCCAGATTGCAGGCCTATTCATTTTGCCAATAACCAGCAGTCATGTAATAAAGTGACCCACTGACCCTTGATGCCATATTTAACCCTCGTCCCTTCATTCTTCCTTAAAACCCCTGTCCCCCCGCAAATTAAAAAAACAAACACAAAGCGCGTAGAAAACAAAACAGGTAGCGATTAGAAAAAAAAAAACGCCAACCGGAATATAAAGAAAAACAATGTAAAAAGCAGAAAAGGGCATTGTGGGTATGTGCATGCTTTCCCCCTTTCCCCAAATCCCTCACCCACTTCTCATAGTGGAACCACTAAAATGCCCTCATGCAATGGGAAAATTCTTAGACTGGACATACAAAGGCACTCTGTGGAGTTATTACTAGCTGTTATGCTACTAATACAGTTTGTTTTTTATTTTCATCAGTGCATTTGCATAAAGGGGGATTGATTTGTCCTTGAATGGCAGGTAGGCTTCCTACAATGCCTCCTATACGATGGAAGATAAAGAAGGGTTTCAAGGCACAGAGACTTGGAAGGGACTCCCAGGTACGTTTTGGTCGCCCCACTTGACGATGAGGATGTAGTCCCCCTTGTCCTTTACGGTGTAGGTCACATTATATAATCGGTTGCCCATATGCTTTACATATACCTCTTCACATGGGGTTTTAGGGCCATGAACTCCTACCATCAGCATGTTGGTTCCTGTAAAATGCGAATAGAATTTAGTTAGAAAACATTCTAACATTAATTACTAAAACGTGTTGCTTTGATGTAGCAGTACGTATTAAACAATATGGTGCATGTCTTCAAATAATGTGTGTTTATGTGAAGAACAATGGACACACAGATTGCTCAGTGTCATATATTTGCATGCCCTCACCTGCTTTGCTGCAGTCTACAGTGAAGGTGTTTTTCTGTCCCACAAAAGCCTTTGACAACCCAGGACCACGGGACACTACTTTGGAGGCATCAGAAGTAAATTTGGGTACAGCCATGCCATAGCCTCCTACAGAAGCTGAAGATTTAGTAACAGTTTCCACAAGCACTGTTGATGTTTCATGTAGACTATGGCCACCTGAGAGGCGTGGACCTAACAGAGGACGTAAGGAGAAAACACAGAGTTAGAAGCAGAAAATAAAGGAAACACGTTTTCTTGGCAACCTACTCTATGAATCATAGTTCACCCAAACACACTTGCCCATAAACCTGTGGCAAAGGCACACTCCACATAAAAGGGGTTTGTATGTATATATGTATATATATATATAGTTTTTTTTTATTTGTACAATTACAAAGGTTTATTTAGTGTATAGAACTTCAAAATGTAATGTTTTGGGAAAGTGAATGATCTGCTAAATTGTGCCAGGAGACAGTGGCAGAGACATATGTGTTTATTTTCACTGACCTGTTACTCTGGCTTTAAATGGACTTCCAACTATATGTTGGGGACCTCCATACTTAATAGAGATTAAGTAGTTTCCAGGAGCCATTGGAGTGTAGCTAATTTTGTAGCCATCAGGACAGTCCTGACAATCCAGCTTAACTTTGGATGGACCATCAATGGTTACAGAGAGAGACCCGGGTCCAGCATTCAATGTGTTTACAATAAATTCTGATGGTCTTCCTGCAGAAATTGCAAGGATGAGAGAGAAATTAATTCACCAGCTTGTACAAGAATCAGAATGGTGAGAATTGGTTATTGCTCATAAGACCACCATATTTTGGTCTATGCTCAAAAATATCAAAAGTACATAACCAAGAGTTATTCTTGTTATTACCTGTGACCCCACCCTCCAAGCCTGGTCCATATGCTGTGACAAGTCCAGGGTCTCCAGCCTGGCTCTGTTCTCCTACACGGATCTTGAAGGGGCTGCCTGGGATGTGGCGCCCATTGAACTTGACATCAATGGAGTGCACACCATTCTCACGAGGAATAAAACGGATTGAGTATTTATCTTGAGAATAAAAAGGAAGGTCAATGTCAGAAATAAACAGCAACAAAAAAACGATAAAGGTATTATAGTATCATTTAATATTCTCCTCTTACCACTGTCTACTTCAGAAACGTAGCACTCCTCTACTACTCCAGAAGGAGTGTGTACTTTGGCTTCTATCACTCCTCGAGCTCCGTTCAGCTGCACAGCAAATGAGGCTGGTTGGTTGACCTTTAATCCTGTCTCCTATGGTAAAGAGATTAGGGTATTTAAATCTATCAACGAGTTGGGAATTGTTCGTACTTGCCAGATGCTTGGGATTAGTTAATTATATGATTATATTATTGGTTATCTATGGAAATAATATGCTTGTCTTACCTGAAGGCTGGTTACAGTCAAACGACGAGCATCGTCAGAGCGCGAGGCTACTGGGACTACAAAGGGGCTGTCTGGGATGTGTTCATCATTAAATTTAATAGACACCTCATAGTCACCTGTAATTGAAGACAAGTAGACTTGCATCAATGCCATACACATTATCAGATCTCAGTCTCATGATTGCATATGTTAAATAATATATAAAGCAATATCAAGTTAACATATGCGTATGCTTCTTAAAAAATTATTGCCATAATGATATATTTGCTAACAACGGATCTGTTAGCAAATTAACATAAACTAGGTGAAATATTGTGTATATTATTTTACTAACACCCCTAATATAGGGGACAGCATATTAAAGTAGTAAAGAGTACTAGCATTCTTCCAAAATGGAAACATTAAAAATAGTGCTAAAAAAGTACACCCCTTTAAAATAATGTAAAAGGACCACACAGTTAGCAATGTTTCAGTATACAGTTTTTTAGGTGATGGAGCATCAGTTTTTCCACTCCTAAATATTAAATAATAAATTATTCTATCTCGCCAACTTACCAGCTTCCTGTACAATATAGGACACTCCGCATGATCCATCTTTTCGGTCTTCAAAGGAGATCTCTGCCTTACTTGGGCCTTCCACAGCAATGGACAGACCCCCAGCTCCAGCCTCACGGGTCCAGATACTGAATTCAGCTATAAAATATGAATAAAGTTATTATATAACGCTAAAAATATGACTTTTTACTGTAATTTCTGAGAAACCTCATGTGTTGAAACTATTTCACACTCAATCTTACCTGGAACCCCTGCAACTCCCCTTTCCAAGCCAGTGCCTCCAGCCCTGACCTTGTGTGCTCCTCCTTCTCCCATGGGGCCAACTGTGAATTGGAATGGGCTCCCAGGTACATGCTGACCACGGTACTTGACACTGACAGTGTGGGCTCCCATCTCCTGTGGCACGAAACGTACGCTGTATGTGCTGTCCTCTCCGTCAATGATTTCAGCATCTGCTGTTTTTCCAGAAGGGCTGGTCACCTGGGCTGTCATATCCTGTGACCCTGCCTCACCTCCTGAATGAGAATAGCAATACTGTTTAGAACATGTATACATAAGATAAAAGCCTACAATGAGGCTAATAGATGCCTACTTATTTCTGCAAAGTGCCACTGCGATATGTTATTATTATTCCTGACAAAGTTTTATTTTTTTGTATTGGTGTGTAGGTTTCAGGCTTGTGCTGTATGAGACAGTGTGTATCCTGTGCTATAACCGTGTAGCGGCCTTTCCTTGCACAAAGATGTTGCACTGTGTTGTACTACTCACCTTCTTGCCTTGCAATACTGCTAAAGGTTCCAAGGCTCTCGCGTCCAAGGAAGTCTCCAAACACATTGTGGAAAGGATCTCCTCCGACCTGTGTTGATTCCTCCACTCTCACCTCACGCTTTGTCTCACCACCTCTTGTCTTGCTGATCTCTGTACGCTCTGTACGAGTGTATGTGTGGCTGCTGCGTGTAAATGTACGAGTTAGGCGCTCTTGTGCCGACACCATCTGGAACCAGTTGCCTGACATGAGGAAAGAATGAGAGAAAATAAACATAATTCAACCTCTTTGGCCTTTGCATTTTATGTCCTACTTTGTGTCTATTCCGAATGATTCTAAATTTGCAAACAGTGCTAGCAAGCCCTATAACTTGCTAGGAGGCTAATTCATTAAGATTCCACTTTATTCCCTTATACATTAAACGTGATAACTGATAACGTGTATGTTCATCTATTTCACTGTTCCATATTTCTCCCTTTTATACCTGGGATCTTGAGGTTGAGGTCACATGGGCTGCCAATGCTGGCAATTGAAGGAGCCTGACGTCTTCTGGTAATGCTTTCTTTCATACGCCCCTCACCGGTAACCTTCACCATGAATGGGCTTCCTGTATATAAGGTGACAAGAGTGGTTCATTACTTTCATAATACTAAAATAAACTGAGAAAGTGTCTTTGTATTTATGTATTCATTTGATGCCTACAGTATATCACAATTAACCAACACCTTATTTTCACTATATTGAAACCTTTTATCTTCTGGGTTCTGTGCTTCTTTTAAAATTCTCTTTAACACCAAACTCATAAATATTGGATATAGTATTATTTATTAATTTATATAGCTCCATATTGTACTGTAAACAGAAGATAGCAAGCGGGACATAACTTAACAATTTGCTCTTACAGAAACAAAAGGAGAGGAGGGACCTGCACAAAAGAGTTTGCTGTATATATGTGCAAGGCCCTTGATATGTATGTATTATCCAAAGTGTATGTGTGTTTTTGAGAAGACTAAATGTTTCTTTCTCTATTGTATATGTAGAAAGGTGTTTAAATGGTGATTTGATGTGGCACAGAAGGTGTGCTTTGACATGAAACTCTGTCCACTCACCTGGGACGTGTTTCTCTGCAAACTTGATATTTATAATATAGGTTCCAGGTTCAGTAGGACAATATGACACCTTGCATGTTCCCTCTTCAACATCTTCACAATTAATATCCACTTTACTTGGACCTTCTATGGACAGCCCTAGACCTCCATATCCTGAGAGATACAGAAATTAGGACAGTTGAGGTTAGAGTACAATAATTGAAATGCAACAAGACAAAATCTGTGTGGGATCAGTTATAGGATTTTAGATATTGCTCTTACCTGCATTCCTTGTGTCGACTAGGAACTCGGAAACCTCAAATGTTGTTCCTTCTATTAATCCCTTTCCGGACACCTTCACCTTGCTTGCGTCACCAATCTCAGATTGTCCCACCATAATTTTGAAGGGACTGTTGTTCACATGTTTCCCATTCTTCTTCACGCTTACCACATGCTCACCCACCTCTTTTGGAGTGAAGGAGATACCTGTAAAAGGTGAAGACACTGCAGTGAAGAGATAGTTTTCAGATTTTAATTGGTTCATTTTAGCCAAACAACATTCTCCATGATGAACACATTCTGAGTATATTAAGTAGAACAGAATACTCAGCAAAAGCATATCATCATATAACTAACCTATACACATTGTGTTTTAATATAAATTGCCATTTATATTATTATGGTACTTGACTTTCTTTGTAGTTTACAAAGTGTGTGTTATAAAATTCCAGAAACACTAAATGGAGACAAAATTGCAGTTCACCAATGCACACACATAAAAAGTGTAAAATAATAATATGTATGTCAATTTATCCACATACCATAGAGAAAGACAAGCAATTTAAGTATACATAAGAGTTGTCTGTTACTCTGGTCTGCATTCCCTGTTCCCCTAGGCTGCTAAACTCTGAATATGTCAGTAATGCCATGAGACTGCCTACCAAACCCAAACTGGACAATCTTTGTAACCTTTGATGGTATTCTAGCAGTTTATTGTCCTTCCGAGGCTTTACCTATGTGCCTATTTGGCAGTCTCTTAAGAAGACAAGGCTCCTCAATGCCAGATGGAGCTCTGATGCTGGCAGTTAGCAGACTCAGGTCTGACTCAGTGATCTTGAGGGAGACATCTGTTGAAGATCCAACATTGAGCTGAGAAGTTCTCATTGAATCATCTCCTGATAGGGAAAAAAAACATTAGTTGCAACATTAGGTACCACTGAACAAATATTTTATCTGTTATTTAAAATATATGTATTGGGAATTTAAAAATACTATGGAATACACTGAAATCCTTTCTTGCCCCACTCTATGTATCGTTCATCACCTGTTATCTTGGCTGTGAAAGGACTGCCTGGGATGTGCTTGTCATCAAATCGCACAATAATGTTGTAGTCTCCAGGAGCTGTGGGTAAGTAGGACACAGTGCAGGTACCATCTTTGTTATCCTTACAAGTGATCTCTGCCTTTGATGGACCCTCAACAGCCAAGGATAATCCACCTGTGTTAGGAGATAAATTTACATTTAAATTAAAACTCATGTTAAGCAAAGCTTCTCTTTGAGATAATAAACCAACACAGACTACAGAACATTGTTAATTGAAATGTAATGGTAAATTTGTTGTAACCAAATCTTAAACAGAGGCAGTTTCAGCTATTAAGACTAAAAATCAGTTGGATGGGCGGTATTACTGATCACATGATCCATGAGATAGACAAAATCAGTTGGAGATGACACTCCAATAATAGACATTCATATTTTTGTGAGCTGAATAAACATACCTTCCCCAGCATCTTTTGTGACAATAGTAAATGTAGCTGGTTTGTTGACCATTCCATGACTAAGGCCTGGTCCATATGCATTTACATGTCGGCTGTTAATGGCATCCACGTAAAACTGCAGAGGGCTCCCTGGAAGACAAAATGTCCAAATTAATATTCATCTAGGTTTTGAAATCCTAAAACATTTTGATATCATAAATATATCATAATGACCCTGTGATCATCTCATTCAGAATTACCAACCTGGAATATGATTGCCATCGTATTTGATGTCCATCTCATGCAGTCCTTTCTCCACAGGTGCAAATTTTACAGTGACAGTTCCGTCCTTGTTATCAGTAATATTGGGACGAGCTGTTTTCCCCGAAGGCATTCGAACCTCCCCTATGTCCAAAAACACAAGTCAGTTAGGGTTCAAAAGGTAAAAGCCCATGCTGGATTGTTTTTTTTTGGTCATTAAATTTGATCAAAGAGCAACACATGCCAACCTCTGTCAAGCTAAACTTGGCTTATTGCATTTAATACAAATGTTTGTTTTGTTTTTATTTATCTAATTATTCCAATTTAATTGATTAGAAACAATCAGTTGTTGGGCAGTGTCTTCTAACCTGTTAGCTGATTAGTTATTAATGAATAATTAGCTATTAATGATTGTACATGTCCTTTGTACATACAAGAAAGACATTGTCACTCGTAAGGGTCGTTGTTCCTTAGTATCTATCCTCTAATGGTTTTTAAAGTCACATTGTCTGTGTCTAGCAAAATACCTGTGATTTCACCCTTTTGCACAGTGAAGGGAATGACAAGGTTGAATGGTCTGAGCATGGTGTCCAAATTCTCCACTGGGACAACAGGCTCTTCTGTGGCCTATGAACAAGTGATACATAGAATTATTAATAATTAGGTACCTAGCAAGCTGAAACTGTTGTAGTATATTCTGGCAGCATAAACATACAAGAAACAGGAGAGAAAAGTGAAGTCAGCCAAATCAAATGGCATATACATGGCAAAATATAAATGACATATATGATGAGAAAATGATGAGAGAAAAATAATATTATAGTATGTAGACAGCAGAAGGTCTTCAAGATAAAACATAAACCAGAAGAGCATACACATATACATCAGAAATAGATTGCAGACAACAGGGTGAAAAGGTGAAAAAAACTGAACCTAGAAACTATAAAAAGAAATAGCTGATTGGAGGCCCGTGACTCACAAGAGTTTTGCTCTTTTGCTCTTTTATGTAATATCCTTAATTTATGCCCAATATAAGTATCCAAATGAATGTGTAAAGTATTAAAATCCATAACACAACATGAAAGGAAGCAGTTGTATTAGTAATAGCGGTATGTTGCTTTGCTTCTATATGGCTCACACTTTATTGGAACACAAGAGATGTTAAAAAAAAATACTTCCTATGGGTATCAACATTATTTACATTATATATGCATTTATGTTCTTTGGACTTGTCACTTCGTGAATGTATTCTATAGTAACCTGCAAGCCAGTAGATGAGGTCAGGGGCTAAAAAACAGAGTATTTATTTTACAAAAAATGGAGCGGTTCTTCTAGATAACTGTAGGATAACACCATATCAGGTTATTCACATAATGATCTATACTATCTGTCCCACTGAAACATAAAGACACAAACTGTATTCGTATGTCCTGCTGCCTATTTGCCTTTGGATTTATGTTATACAAATAGGCAAGAAGATGCTGGCCAAAAGATCAACCATGCTAAAGGCACAGTGGAGCAAAGAAGAAAAACAGACGCTCCTTCAGGAGGAAACAGCATGTGGAAATAAGAGATCAAGTATGATAGGGTGGTGAATGAATGAGGAGCAGAGAGCTATCTCTTTTTATACCCAGTGAGTTGGATAGCCAGGCAGGTGTGCAGGGTAAGGCTGGTGTAGTTGTACAGTGTCACACGGTTCCTCTATGATTGGTATTGTGTCACATGCCTAGCGAAATGAAGGGAAGGCAAGCGTTATGTGGGGCGTTTTACTTTTAAAGAATATCTCACAAGGTCTAGTGAACTTACCACTACATGGAAGGGGCTGTTAGGGATGAGTTCCCCACCAAAGCGGATTGTGATAACATATTTTCCCGGTTCAGGTGCTGTGTAGTATATGTCAAAGGTTCCATCCTGGTTTTCAACTACATCAACATCTAGCTCTGCTCCATCTGGAGTTGACACCTTGCAAGTCACCTTCCCCTTTCCTGCAGCCTTAGCATCCACTGTGATAACAGTTTCCTCTCCAATCTGGATAGTTGGTCCCAGACAGGCTCCTGTAGAACCAAAAAATGTTATTGCTATCTAGCATATTGACACTTCACTGGACATATACTTAATTCTTAATAACTACAAATGGCAAGCAACCTTTCCAGATAATATCCAGGGCATGCATCTAAGATTGTATGCTGTGTAATGAATTACCACCTGAGCTATGTAGCTAGATACATTTTGAATGAATTTATTAGACACTAGGCATTACCCATTCAGGAAGGTATTGTTAGAATCTATCACTGCAATTATAAAAACATATCACTGAAATACAACTTCACATTCACAATATGCAATTAATCACTATACTATAATGTAAATTTTCACTGTAATCTTGATAGATACTATTCATACCTATAGTATCTTGCTAACTAAATGGTGCAGTTTATATCATTATACTAAGACTGATAATGTTAACTTGGCAACATGTATTGACTTTTGTCTTACATATGCTCTTTTAAAATGCGAACCCATTTAATTGTGAATGAAGAACAACAAATCATTAACTTACCTAATCCGTGTCCTCCGATGGACACTGCAGAGAAAACAGAAAACACAAATTGTTTGCATGGTAAATACATTTAGTTATCAGAGACTTAAGTTGAGACAATAACCAGGTGCTAGGAAAGTGAAAATGCTTGCAAACCCCCAGTCAATCGGAGAAAACTACTTTTTTCAACACTAGACAGACAAATATTGCACATCTTTTCACTTAGTCACATAAGTTTTAAAACCCCAGTGCTTACCTGTTACTAAGCACTTGCTGGCATCTCCAGTGGGCACTGCATGAATACGGAATGGAGAGTAGGGAATCTCATCCCCACCATATTTAATAGTGATAGTGTATCTTCCTGCCATATCTGGTAGATAAGAGACTGTGTATGTGCCATCTCCATTGCCTCGGATGTTGGCCTTCTTGGGTTTCCCTTCAGGATCCTATGAGTTAGATTAGAAAGTCATTGTCTGGCTTGATCATTAAATGTCTCTATGATATACACCTGAAGCCAACAATCATCACTGCACTACAAGATATGCAGTTTTTTGAGGCATTGACCTAAACCAATTTCTATGAATTCAAGAAAATGTCGTAGTGTTAAAATATGGGCAATTAAGAGAATTTACCTTTTCAGCTCTCCTAAGCTAATACATGCAGTTCTCATGGCATTCACTTAGAGGCACTATTACACTCTGAAGGAACTGCCAAGCCTTAAATATGAATGAGCTCATTCTAACGGGATGTACAAATCTCCCAGCTGCTCCAGGAGCACACCAGGGGTCACACACTCTTATAAATATACCATATGGACTAGAATAGAATTTCTGGATAAGTAGAGATTCTATTAACCTTTTCAAGCTGTCTGACGAGTAAGGGAAAATATAGAAATGGTAGTGGCTATCAACATTAGAACATCAGTATCAAAACTGTAAGAAAGAAAAAACACAATTTTTGACACTCACCAGAATTTGAACTGTCAGCAGCCCTTCCCCTGCATCGCGGGCATCAATAGTAAACTCCACAGGAAGGCTGGCTGGGATACCAGCTGTGTTGAGACCCGGGCCACTGGCTCGCACTTTGCTGGCATCATGAGTGGGCAGCACTTTAATCTTGAATGGGCTAGTATCATTAATAATAAAGAATTATTTCAGACAACGTTCTATCCCCTCTTCCTCTGGATTAAATTATTACATCTTCTGAGTAACACCAATTTATCTGCTAAATCTCACCTGCGTGGCACCTCCTGGTCAGCATATTTCACAGACACTGTGTAAGGTCCATCTGTTGCAGGAGTGTAGTTCACGGTGTGAGTTCCATCTCCATTATCACGAACATCAACAGGCTCTGCTAAGCCTGACACAGAGACAAAAAGTAACTCATTAATTAACACTTCTTGCTTTTCAAGAACACATTTATTATTATCATCAGTTTTAATTAGGCCAGGCACTCAAAAATGTTGAAAACAGTAGAGTAAGCAAGGAGCAAACTAGAACGTTTACTAAATATTAATCTTGGTAGAGCTGCTTACTCTACATTTTACCCCTATACATTTTTAAATTTACTATTATGATTCTTCAAACTCTTCTTTTCTGTATCTGCCACTTCAAAATAATCCATAACCCCTTAAGGACAATGCATTGTGAGCCTGTACATTAACAGGGGTTAATTTTAACTGCCTGCGTTTAGCATATTTAGTAAATATAATTATTCCTTGCAATCCTAAATCTGGTCATCCTCTCCAAGTACCTGAAGGTCCCTGTACAAGCACTTCTAGAGGTGCCAGTCCAGCTTTGCTGCAGTCTACGGTGAACGTCTGTGGCACATGAGCTCTCACTCCGGCCCCAAGCCCAGGCCCAGAGCACTTCACTTTGCTTGGGTCAACAACCTCCTTTACTGGCACACGGAATGGGCTTCCTGTAAAAGGAAAATTTTCTTAAATAAGTCACAGGTCCCTAACTAATGTATAAAGAGAAACACCCAATATATATATAGTATTTAATATGTAAAATGGACTATCAATATATATATATATGACTGGAAACTGGCCTTGATATTAGATGTTTAAAAGTAAGAATATCACTTGTACTGGGAGTTTTTGGTCCCATGTTAATTGACACAGTCATTATTAGATGTCTGGCTAAAGTCATGTGTGTGGACAGCATGCGAATAGATGACACCTTGTCATTATTATACCTGGTATTGGGCGCCCACCAAAGGTGATATTCACATCATATTCTCCAGGAGTAAATGGAATGTACTCCACACTACAACTGCCATCTTTGTTGTCTTTGCAGGACATCTTTGCCTCAGAGGGACCTTCAATGGCTAAACCAAGGCCTCCTGTACCAGCTCCCCTATAAGAAGCATATTAGATTAAGGAACATGGAAGGGTCTTTGGGCAAGTATAAGCTGATACAGCAGAATGTTTACTAAGGATGGTTTCATGAAGTCTCAGTTCCTCACCTGGTCTCCACAGTGAACCGATTGGATTTGTTAAGCAGCCCTCCTTCTAGCCCTGGGCCATATGCTCTCACACGAGATGGATCACAACCCTCAGTGACAGAAACCCTGAATGGGCTCTTCGGTACTGGAACATCATCATACAAAACTTCCACCAAGTGCACACCTGCATGGTTATACATCACTGATCAGACTGGGCAAAATAACTCAGACTGTGCCAACCCATTACTGACAATCTGAAGCTCAAAATAACTGTATTTTTAACATGTACCCCCTTCCTAGTTGTTTGAAATACATCAGCAAGTGGTAAAAAAAACCATTATTTTCCCTGATAAACAAATTACAAATGATGTGAGATGGTGGTGGCGTTTCATGTCTCCATGTTTTCTTGTTTGTTTTTACAGTTTTTGTATTGGTTTGAAAAAGATGTCAACCAGTTCTATATTACCATAATCTGAGACACAATTATGTTTGTTGAACAACTCAGTTATTATGAGGTGATCCTGGAGCCTTACCATCCTCGTATGCTGTATATTGCACATGGTATGTTCCATCCCCCTTGTCTGATAAAAAACTTTCGGTGACGGCTCCTGAAGGACTGAGAATACGAGTAGTCACGTGGCTACCACCTGTCTTGGTTAGGGAGCGTGCATCAACTGTGAATTCTGTGGTAACCTCACGGAGAACACCTGGACAGTAAGTGAATGAGTTAATGTCAATTTGCTGTCAACTGCCCATACATTTAATATTTTTTTATTAGGTGTACATATGATAAAAAGATGTTAATCCTAAACGTGTTAAGTAATCCGGTCACATCCTCTCGATCTGTCCTTCTTTCAGAATGCTAACTATTTGATTAGTGATACATAGGTCTAATTTACAGGTGTAAGTGAATTACTTACTTATTGGTAAGGGGTTTTATGGCTGTCCTTTTAATTAATTGTTTTGTCTCACCTCTTGGCTCTACTCCTGGACCAAACACTTTCACACCGCTTGTGTCCACAGCAGGTTCCACATTGACGTTCACTGGGAATTTAGGTACTGCGTGTCCTCCATACTTGATGGTTATGGTATAGGCCCCAGGGCAGGATGGGATGTAGGTGATGCTGTAGGTTCCATCGCTGTTGTTCTGGATCAGCACCTCAGCCTTTGCTCCTGAATCTGACAGGATCTCAATGGTGAGCTCAGCATCCCCAGCTTTGGAGCAGTCCACCGTGAATGTGGCCACTTCCCCAGCTTTTCCCCTTTCTAGGCCAGGACCACTAGCTGTAACTTTGCTTGGGTCAAACACAGGGCGGATATCTGCTTTAAATGGAGATCCAGGAATGTGAGATTCTGCAAACAGGATGTTGATGGAATACTCCCCTGGTTCTGTGGGAAGGTAGGACACTGAGCAGGAACCATCTCCATTATCCTGACATTCAATTTTGGCCTCGCATGGTCCCTCTACTGTGAGGCCAAGTCCACCAGTACCGGCACCTTTAGTATCAATGGCAAATGGGGCTGGTTTACCCACAAAACCACCTTTCAAACCTGGGCCGTAAGCGCGAACCTACAAAAGAGAGCAAAAAAGGTATTTAATCATAAACATTTTAGTCTATCAAATTGCACTCTTAATAACACATTTATGCAGCCTAATTTTCTCAAACAGACCAGTATTTCATAGTTCCAGGTACGAGGTTCTGCCAACAACCATTTTATGTTGTATGGTGCCAATTACTTGTTAGAAATACATATTTGTAATTTCAGGGGCACCTGAAAACCTGTATTTATATGCTTGTAAGGTGAATGTTACCATTTCTGTATTTTTGTGAAGGTTTTAGGTTGGTCCCCCTGCTTCTAACATTTTACAATATTGTTTATCCAGACCAAAATTGATTGAAAGTAGTGCCTAAAGCGCACACAATGGCATCATAACATAGAATCTGTGTATGACTTATACAAGGATACATTCCTAACACACTCCAAATGTCTGCAAACTGTTCACAATTTGAAATCCAAAGCTGTAAAAAATAAATAACGCTGCCAGAATTCCATCTTGTATTTAAACTATTTCATTAAAGTCATTTCAGTTGGATAGAAATTAAAACTTTATATTTATGTTGGGAGATATCCTTCAAGAAAATCATGTGTCAAGCATGCAGGGCTCACAGCCCGTAACACACAAAGTCTTTCATTAATTCACTGACTAGAGATCTGCATTTTTTGTTTGTTTGTTTAGTACTAGATTGTGTTTTCCCAAGATGTAATCAAGACAGCCTGAAACTGAGTGCAATTTATTGTGCAACAGGAATTGGAAAACACATACAGCAAATGTATAAATGATCTCTTCAAGTCTTTGTATTATTTCTTGAAAATGATTTTGCATTTTTTGCCTCATTAGCCAATATTGTACACCACTTACTAAATGTACTAGAAATTTCTATATCACATTAGAATGTTCCATACAAATCAGCACTATTTCTCCTTCTATTGCTCTACACAAGTTCTATCGATATTTATACCACACATTTTGGTATATCAATATAACAGAGCCCCAAACTCCTTTAAGTATCCTATTTGATATTTTATTGGTACCCCTCTTTTTGGTTTATATTTTTATTAGTCCTACCATCATCATCAGTCCTTAAAATGCTCTGTATGACTTTACTTTTATTATTTGTTGCTCCAATGCTCAGTACTAGTCAACATCTCATATCATACAACTCATTGCAGTATGTGTATTCTTCATGACACAGACTTGTTAACAGTGGTTGTCTAGAATCCCAGTGTTTTCTTTCTATGTAACATGTACCTAACTGTTTCCTAAACTCATCATATAGCTCCATATGTTCTACCCACTGACATTGCTTAGGTTAACTGCAGCTAGAGATAAATATGTGCTAAACTCTCTGGGACAGAGGGAGAGATCTGTTTGGGGGAAGAGAGGGAGGGAATCTCATTGCTCCTTCTGGGTCTTATGTTTCCCATGGGGTTCATTTTTTAGAGCTAATGTCTTATTTAAACACACGTATATATCTCCGACTCTGACTATTCTTTCCTGACACTCACTTTGCATCTTCCACATATAAAAACACATGGTAGATAAGTGAGCCAGGAAATAGAGTGTTACTAAACTGGAGGGATAAAGAGAGAGGCACAGAGATAAGGCAGCAGAGAAAACTAAATGGACGCACACTCAGAGATGCGGGGGAGGAAATTATATGTACAATGCAAATATAATGGAAAAATGAATAAAAGATAGTTGTTAGACATAGAATCTGGGAGGAGATTAGGATTCAAAACTGTAGCTAAGAAGACATAGGTTTTATGATTCCCTCTGCTAAGGCTTCAGGTTATCCAGTTTTACAATGATTGTTCTCAATGCCAGTGCTAGGAAATCATATCATTAGTATGTACATAGCAAGGAGTTGTAGTAGAACCTGGAGTCAAAAATTACAGACAGTGTGCAACACAAATTGCATTGGCTCAGTCTAGAGAAAAACAACTATGCACTGAGCATATGAAAGTTATTGGGCTGTAGAGATGGAGCTCTAAAAATAAAGTTACAGACATCAAAAAACGTTAGGCACTTATTTTTAATCCATCAGTTAATAAAGATCAGTGCCACAAGACCTGGCATTCAGTACCTTGGAAGAGTCAGGGGGCATTACTGCTTCAACAGTGAAGGGACTTCCTTGAATGGGATGCCCATCATAGCTGATGTCCACCTTGTATGGTCCTTCCTCAGGGGGCATGTATTTGACTGTGTGAATGTCACTGGTAACTCCAGTCTCCACCTTGCATGGGATTGGGCGGCGAGAGGGAGATGTGATCTTCACATCTACCTTGCCCTGACCTCCTGCCCCACTGGTGTTAATGGAGAACTCCTGGTCCTTCCCAACATCCACTTCTGTGAAAGTAGAAGCAAGGTCATTCACATATATACTTCACTGTAACTCAGAAGCTCTTCCTTCATGATATACAGAAATTGATAGATATTGCAGAGACTCAGTAAGTACATACACACAAGCTGTTACTCACTATTGTTTAGTCCTTGAACTTTGACTTTTCCCAGGTCTAGAGGAGGAGCCACATTGACAATAAAGGGGCTCTTAGGAATAGGATCACCGCCATATGTCACTGACACAGAGATATTACCCTGGATGGAAGAGAGGACAGAGAGGTTAGTGAGAGGCCTGTGTTGTTATCATGTATAGATCTCATGCAAGGTTATTGTAGAATGGAAACATAATTAACAATGACTTATCCCAAATGCAAACATACAGGATTGTACAAAGCAATATATGAAAATAGGTCCTATGCTTATGTATTTTGTTAAATACTGATTCCCAACTGAAAATGAATTCCATTAGAAATACCATTGCTTGAGACAAGTCTTAAATATATATACCTGCTGCACTGCTGTATACTTCACGGTGTATGAATAGTCATGGTTGTCAATGATTTCAAAGTCTTTGACAGCTTCCCCCTTTAGGCTTCCAGTGAACTGAACATCCAGTTTTGCTTTCCCAGCTCCCTTGGTGTACACGGTAAAGTGAGTAGGCTTTCCAACTTCAACCCCTGTATCAAAAGAGAAGAAGGTGTTCTGTCTGTAGAAATTCATATTTTCTTTTAGACAGGAGTTCATTATACTTATATGAGAAGGCAGTTTGCATTTGTATGGAAAGCCACGTAACTTTACTTTAAAATGTTTGTTTATAAGACATTTTGGTAATTAAAGGGGCAAGGTTTAAATATATATTAGTTACCTTACTTGGTAATGGACTTAGAAGATTAGAACTGGTCCCTAATAATGCATGTCAAATTTTCTTCAAATCACAAGTCTTACCTGTGCGGTTAAGCCCTGGGCCATCTGCCCGGACTTTGTTGGCATCATGTGATGGATCTACCTTTACCCGGAAAGGGCTGATAGGGATTTCCTTTAGGGAAGAAGCAAACCATTTAATGGAATGTATTGTGATTTCAATATTTATTAAGGTCTGTATATGCATGAATACAGGAGAAGATTGTGTTATGCTTGGCTCATACCTGGTCAGCAAACAGAACCATGATTGTATATTTCCCAGCTCCAGGAGGGGTGTATTTAACAGTGAAAGTGTCATTATCATTCTTAATGATGTCAAAGTCGATATCGGCTTCTGCTGGTCCTACCACCCCAGGAGCACACTTAATGCCTATGCTGACGTCACCTGTGCAGAGAGGCAACCAGAATTACCATTAGTTTAATGATAGTACCAACAGCATTTTTACTACACTACTGCATCATATTACTATACTACATGCACAATTTGCAGACACAAGTGACATTAAAACACCTGTAACTTTAATTATTCCCGTACCTAATAAATTAGCTAACACATTGAAGGGTGGGGCACCATACACTAGTCATACCCCTTCTCCAAAAATGAAGCTCTAATGTCCTGCCTTAATAAAATGTCATCAATGGGTCTTACCTTGTCCAGCCTCACTGCAGTCAACAGTGAAATATGTTGGTTCGTTGGCCTTCAGGCCTGTCTTCTCCACTCCTGGACCATAAACTTTAACTTTATTAGGGTGACTCCCTTCACCCACAGATACCTGAATGTAATGAAATTTAGATTTTCAGTACATGTACATGTTTATGCCTCATCCCAACAAAAACTTTCATACATGTAGACCCACAATGACATGCATTGGTGACCGTATAGGTTAATATACAGCTTTTCAGATTTTAAAAAACATAAGTAATCCCATGGTTAAATACATGCAGGTATATCGCCATTACCCGGTATGGGCTGTTTGGAATATTGACTCCTCCCCATGTGATGATAATGGTGTGTTTGATTGGCTTGGTTGGCACATATACGCATACATATGTATTATCGCCATTGTCCTTTATCTTTATATCGATGGGTGATCCTTCAGCATCCTGGTAAGACAGAGGAAGATTTTTTTTAATCTGTTGTTTGTCATGAGTGTATATTTAAACAATATGGTCACTGTCACACTATGTCACCCTTATATTTAACCTCCAGCATACAACTAAGAACTGTACATATATATCGCATCTTATTAATTCCAGTGGTCTTCCTACTGAGGTGTCCCAGATTCCACCTACCTGGGCATAAATCTTCAGTTCAGCAGTGCCAGCAGCCCGAGCATCAATGGTGAATTCAGCAGGATGCTCTACTATACAACCTGTAGGTTCCAAGCCAGGGCCAAATGCTTTAACCTGGAAAAAAGATGCACAGCCTGAAAAATCTCTAAAGTCAATTAAGTTCACAACTAATAATTACTTTTTTTCCCCTTTTTTATTCCTTGTTTTCAATGTGTCATTGTCATTACACACTTTAGCATTTTCATAAAACATTTAATTTAAAAATGATCCCTTCGCTTTCATGTTCTTAGTTGTTCTACTATCTTTACTCCTCCTCCTACTCTATTCACTCCTTCCCAGACAGAAGACTTCATACTGGCTTACAGCCAATGATGATCTCCCGCCTCTCTTTGAGATGTCCCCTCTAGTAATGTGTGCATGTGCCAGGGATGTCCTCTACGCCTTTGATGTTTGTAATAATTTAACAGTCATATCAATGTTTGGAAAGTAGCTAGTGGGATTAGAAGATGAGCCTATAAAGGTCAATGGCTCAGTCAGACAAATGCATCCTCCTCACCCTCTCCTACACCCACCAAAAGAAGATCATAATCCATCAATGTGTAAAAGAACAGCTGCTGGTAAGACGTAGGGGCAGAGGGAGCTTACAGAAGGCAGAAGAAATTCAACAGAGCAGGCAAACCATTAAAGGACACAACAATAATAAATTGTATTTAAGGGGTAAATAAACCTGATATGATGATATTGACAGTTATTATTGCACATTGATAAATATGAATTAGATGTAAATGTAAAGGTATGGGGCCACTCCTTTTACTTGTTTTAGTTTAATTAATGTATTAGACCTCAATTATGACTCCCTTTCAAAGTTCGTACCTTCTCAGGGAAACCTTTGTTGCTGGCTGGTAGAATGTGTGCAATGAATGGACTGTCCTTGATATCTTCATCATCACAGATCACATGAACTGCATACTCGCCAGGTTCAGTGGGCCAGTAGCGCACATCACATGATCCATCTCCCTTGTCATCACACTCAATCTTGGCTTGGGATGGTCCCTCAATGGAGAAGCCTAAAATGAGAAAATAGAAAGTATTATTAGGATTATGAGCACTAGACATAACAATTATATGAAGAAAGCAGTCAGCAGAATTCCCCAAGTTACCTGACTCAAGAAAATCACTGCCATAACTAGTAATGTATTTAGCTGTGGGTCTGCCATAGGCCTGACCCAGGGAAGTGCCCCTAGTCGTCTCCACCTGCATGGTCAGTGTCTCCGGTAAAATAAAAGGAGCTGCGAACCAGGATATGACACAGCACCTTTTAATAAAGTCTATTGTGGAAATAGGCCTGTTGATCTCCCTTGCAACAGACCCACTGTGTGCTGGGAAACCAGGGGGCTTGATTGCTCCCCTCCTGGAGCAGGCACCTTTGGCTTGGGCCAAATTGGCCTAGGCCAGCATACATCACTGGCCATAACTACACAGCTTGGCTTTTTGTGGTAGTTACTTACCAAGAGTTCCAACCTCTGTGCCGATAGCTTCCACGACAAAATCAGCAGATTTGCCCACCATACCAGTCTCCAGACCTGGGCCCCAGGCTCTCACTTTCTGTACACCGACCTCTGGGCTAATGACAACTTCAAAGGGACTGAATAATTGAGGAAGGGGAAATTTAGAAGGAGGTTAGCGGAAGTCATGAAGCAAAGGAGAAACATTGACGCAAAGTAGAAAGAGCTTGTATTATGGCTTATGTAGGTCAACTGAGTTGAGAGTGTGGTAGCACTTATAAATCTTATAATTACACAGAATTATTGTGCTCTACTAAGCAGTGTCATAGAAGATAGGTAGAAAACTTTGCAGGACCCCTTCCTGCAAAAGGTAACATCCAAATATACAGTATTGAATGTTCTCCATCATTTTGTTTGTAAAATACACATGATAAGTGATGGACAGAAAATTTTTAAAACGCTAATAATTTCAAATACTCACCTCCTGGGAATGGCAAATCCTCCCCATGTAATTGTCACTACATATTTTCCTGGTATAACTGGGAAATATTCACATTCGTACACACCATCTCCCACATCACGAATTTTCACTGGCTCCTCTGTTCCTTCTAGAAATTAGAGAGGGCAAAAGCCTGTTTCAGGAGATAATTGCAACTAATACACCATCATCTTTTTTGCAAAACTGACAATAATACTTCTCATGTTTCCCTAGTTCACTTGTGTATTTATATATATAGTCTTAATTACTTTCCAACTGCTGCCTGCATATTCTGTGTACACATAGTCTTGAAAAATTAAGCTTGCGAACATTTAATTTAGTTAGTGATTCCCATAAATGATTCTTATTGTCTATATAGTCTTCCACAACTTGGTATTTGTGCCCTATCAACCCTCCTATTAGAAAGATCTCTTTATCTTTACTCACTTGGCCCTTTGATGGTGACTTTCAATTCTCCACTTCCAGCTCCCTTGGTAAACACCTTGAAGTCGGCTGCTTCCTTCACGCGCACACCTTTAGGTTGCAGTCCACGACCAGAAGCCCTGCAGGCATTTGGATTACATGCTGCAAAACAAACAAAATGTTCAAGTGACGTCCCTCTGCCAAAGATTCTGGAGTCACACAGACCAAAACTACTACTTGAAAAGGTGTTATTGCCTCTTTATATACATACAATATATATTTTAAATAATTACGGGAAAAAAATATATATCAGAAACTCAACTCAAGAATTCAAGAATAAACAAGCTGCACAGAGACCCGTCTCCCTGGAAAAACTTACGCATTCAAAGTATACTCTTCATTGAAGAGTATTTGACATTTGCAGATTTGTACATAAAAGTTTCATGCATAACCATACAATTAAGTAGCAGAAAAATGCTCCTACCTCTACATTTCCATGTGCCCTAACCTGCTAGTAAGCAACTAAGATGCATCATGGTGCCTAGAACCTCAATGTGTAAAACAGGCCACACTGGATTCAAAAATAATGTTCATCACACCTTTAATGAGCACAGTCAAATTTCACATGAGTACTTTAAGCTTTTAACTGAGGTTTGGATTCTTTCATTGATCAGTTACATTGAATTGGCGTTTCCCAGCCACATATTCTACCCCTGGTAAGGTTAATCATTTTTTTGTGACCTATAAGAAAATCAGCTAACTCTAGCATGTTTGGATTATGGATCATTATCCAATGAACTGCAGTGACTTCAGTTTCAGCTTTTGTTACCTTCATTATAAGACTGTATAATTAAATTCTCCTTCGCCAAGAAAGGCATTCCAAAGTGGACCCTCTCTACAAGCTTAGCTATGCCTCTACTTTCACCTTACATTCTAACGATTGTAATATGAGTAATGTGAACCATTGGTACATTGCTGAAAGCGCAAAATATGAGACTGTTCTTACTCGCTCTGATAAGCAGTGCTTAAATACCGTGTGTCTACTGAAATGGGTTCTGTTCTGAGTGCTGTGTAAAGAATGTGTTCACTCAGCTAAGATATGAACTAATTGGATTGAACTTCCCAATTTCTATAGTTCAGCATCCAATCAATGATCATACAAGCATAGCAGGCCACTAGCCAAGGAAAGATGTTGCTCACGTGCAGTGTAAGGTATGGCTATATATAATATTAAGTAAGGTAATGTTCACATCTTTCGACCAAGTCTCAAATACCCATACCCAGACACTGCTCAGCTTTACACTTGATCTTTACAGCCATATTTACACAATACCACGTTAAAGCAAGACATGCTAAAGCAAGGCCCAATCACATATGGGCATGGTGCCTGTTCTTATACAGCCTGCTCACACTAAGCCAGGCATGCTCAAGCTATGACTTATTCTTGGCAAGCCATGCTCAGGCTGTGCCTACTCATTTCTGGTAGGCCATGCTCAGGCCATACTAACTTGACTTGCGTGGTTTAGGTTTGGGTGGAGGTGGGGGTGCCACTTTCTTGGCTTTATCAGGAGGCGGGGTGACAATGGCCTGGGGGGTGATCTGCAAGGGTGGGGTGCTTGGAGCTGGGGGCAAAACAACAGCTATGGGGAAAGCAGAAATACGTGGGCAAAAGAGGTTAAATAAAGCAGAAACTGAGCTATGCACAAACACAGAGACACAAAGTGAAAACCAGAGACTTTGAGCATCTTATTTAAAGTAAAAACACATGTGAAAGCACAACGAAATCTATGTATTCCCACCTATTGATCCACAAGAAAAGCACACATAGCACACAGGCTACAAAAAAGTAGTTCATTCAGACACATAACTCGAGTTGTATGCAAAGTTAATTAATTATCAGGCACAGCTCATTATGTGTAAACATGTCAGACTACCATTAAAGTAAAATTTTAAAATGTCCACTATAATCCCTATTATTAAGAAATATTATCTAATTGGTCATTAATGACTGAGTATAATAAAACTAAAACTAATTACTGACAATCATAAAGTGGGTGTAACTACACATTGAGATGTTTCATATTACCTTAACATTATTAACACATATCTTAGACATGACAAGGTAACATTTTCAAACATGCATACACATGCGCTCATCCCCACATATGTCATAAAGAACAACCGTTATTTGAAGCTATCTATTATCAATAGTGATCCCACATTGTGATGTTTATACTTGAATTAAATACGATATAGGTCCTATGATCGATTAACAAATATTATGTTTGTGTTATATTTCCATGGAGGATGGGAAATGAATATCAGATATGCTGTTATAATTAGGACTCTGTGGTATCACCATTGAGAACAAAATTAAGTGCAGACAGTCAGCTTAATTCTGTGTGAGCCTTGTGTGGTCAGATGATCAGTTTACAACTAAAATAGAATTCTTCCAATATACATGATCGATATGCTCTTATAATGGAAACTCAAACAGTATTCATAAGTGTGATTTGGTTTACAAATGGAGATTGGCAGGCAGCATGCTACATAACAAATACAATGACAGTTATGGTAACCATTTACACTAAAAACAAATGAAAGCCTGATGTTTCTAGGAAAGTTAAAAAAAAGTAGGAATAACAGGATCGATGAAACGAAAAGCTGAAACAATAGTTTTAAAAAACACAGATCTTGCGATAATGAAGCAGTGGCAAGTTGTATACACTTGAATAATCGTACCTTCTGAGATATTGACAACATAAGGACACTTTGGTATTTGCGACCCAGCAAAGGTAATGAAGATCTTATGAGGTCCCTCTGTAATGGGTCGGTAGGTACAGCGGTATATATTGTCTCCTTTGTCTTCCAGAACTACTTCCACTGTGTCCTGACGATTCTGGGGATCTACAATTACCACTCCAACATCTCCAGAGCCAGCCCCTAAGAAACACAATGGTTATTTGCAGACTAGGTATTTCTACATTAGTTGATAAATTGATATGAGGCAAGATGTTTGTGCACATGGTGTTCAGCTACGGCAATATTTTGATCCGAGTTTTAGGGATTTTACTGACTACAATATTTTTTACCTGCTGTGTAGATATCAAAATATGTTGGTTTGTTTGCTACATTCCCGACAGGTTCTAATCCAGGTCCTCGGGCAGTCACTTTGTTGGCATCTCCCAATACCATGCCCACATTGACATTAAATGGACTTTTGTTGATGTTTTGACCAGCAAACAGCACTGTGACCTAGATGAGTAAGGTTGTAGGTGAGTGAAGACAACATCTAGGAGCAGTAACACAACTCCCTCTATAACAATCCATATTTAACTAGGGTCTCGGATGCGTAATACAGAAAATTATGGCCAATTGCAGTTTATGCAAGTAAGAGTAGTAATGGTATGTAAGTATATTCAGTAGATGAATGCATCTTACCTTGTGAAGACCAGCAACCTTTGGGACATAGCTGACGGAGTAAGTTCTGTTCTTATCATTGTTGGGAATAACTTTGGCCTGTAAATCATATATTGAGTTAGTGATCCAACACAAAGACTGATTGAAAACTCTAGATGAGGACTGAACTGAATTATGAACCAAACCAAATTGAATTACACATTCACTGCAAATGCATATTGTATAGCCCCAAAGTTTATGATTGCCTTACTTATATGACAAAACAGCTGGAAATAATAGACATTATCACAGTATTTTTGGCCTTCAGAGTGGTGCTGCATTTCTAATCAGTTCTTGCAATATCAATGATGTTATCAAATATGATATCCAGAGCTGCAGTGTCTGCTCTACAACGCTGCCATAATGTGCCTAAAACGTCTCTGCAACACATTTTAACTTTACAACAGAAAATACTTCTACACTGTTCATTGTACTGTAAATGTTGCTCCCGTGAAAAGCAGGTGTACTATGAATGCTACATATAAAGTTTATTTGTCTTCTTCTCCTGCAAGTCCAAATTTCTCTTGGCTAGTACATCCTATTAGGTATTACAAATTAAAAAATGAGTTTCAGACCATGTACACTGATCTGAATGACAACATATTCTTTTTAATAAACGTTTAAACAAAATCACTCTTGTTGGGAAACCATAGTTTTACTACAATTGTCACACCTCCTCTGTGTGGCCTTCAGGATCTTCAACAAATACCAGGACTTCTCCGAGACCAGCCTGAATGGTCTCTACCGTGAAAAAGGCTGGTTTTAAGACCATGTTTCCATTGGGCTCAATACCTAGTGAAGCAAGTTAGATAACACAACTGTTAGTGACTAAATAATATAACTAATATACCAAACCCTAACATAAGAGCCAAGAGAATCCCACTGACAATATTATCAACCATACAGATCTATCTATCTATCTATATATATATATATATATATATATATATACAGTATGGTAATATCTATAATTGTATTCATGAAAAGGAACTAATTTTCAGAGGAAAAAAAATTAAGGCTATACAGATGACGGCAAACACTTAAATCCAAATGCTTCTGTTCCAAATGTATACCTTCGGCACTGAACTGACTGAGTTTAGCTTTTTATACATGTCTCATAATCATTTGAAATGGTTGTTTGAAGAATATGACATAGTTTACCTCTCTAGATCTCTATTATTAATCCTTTGGCTGGGGTTTTATAAGGCTTTTGGAGGAAACCTGGGGACTCTGTGTGTACGTTTTCATAGCACAGATGAGTTGTGTTTTAAAGTCAACAGAGTGCTCAGGTGAAATGCATATTAGACACACATTGCCTGTTTATACACAGCCTGATTTATATGTATCTATCTTCTCATTTCATTTTCTCTAAATCTGTACAGGGGCAACATAAGGTTGTATGGGAATTTATGTTTTGGTGTTGGCTGTCTCCTAATTGTCCACATTTGGGAGTTTTGGCAGCAGGCTGCTTGACTGCTTCAGATCAACATATTGTAACAATCGTGACACTGCCAAGTGGAGATGAAGCAGAGCGGATTGAGAGCATGAGCTCACCCAGACATCGTGTTACAGTGAGTGAGCCAGCACTTCGAGAATTGCGGGGGCTACCTGAGACCTCACTGTAACCCCTTCTTAACAGCAGAAAAAAAGATTATTTTTATGTCTGCAAGATGCAAATAAATGGAATGAAATCCTGTAGAAGACTGCTAAACAAATATTCGTGTGAAATCACAAATAGTCCTTAGGAGGTTAGTTATATCCATACCTGGTCCATAAGCAATCGCTTTCTTTGGGTTTAACTGCTTGGAACGAAGGGGAGCTCCTGGCTTGAGCTTTGCCTTGGGGAACTGGGACAAGTAGGTCATGACTGAATGTTCATCCACATTGGGGTCCACTATCTCCTCAGGTGCAATGACCTATAAGAGAGAAAGTCATGACTTTCATTAATTATCATATTATGAGTGCAGAAGAACACAACTAAGCTATCTGACGCTCCTGCTGGTGAGAGCTAGAATTATTAATAAAAAAAGCCAAACATACTGAACCACATGGTATGGAAATGAGCCGCCATCTCTCATCATTTTCTCAAAGCTAAATAATTCTTGAATAAATATAAACCTAACGTGATCACCATAAACCAAATCCCCCAAAATATACAATATATCAGACCTACATGTTAACCTTGTATTGATATATCATAGCGAAGGTCATGAAAGAGAATATCTATGTGTGATGTTCCTGAGGATCATATTTATCCGCTTGCTTTAGAAAGACAAAAACTTTAAATAATTTTACCAAGTAGTTCTCTTTGTACCCATACCCATACCTTAGCCACTCTGGCTTATTAACATTTTAATCACTTATTGCCATCTTTTTCATCACTGGCTACGGACTTACGACTCACTACTCACCGGTTGCCTAACTCAATTTTATCCCAGTGTTCTGTTGTGTTAGATAGCGTCTCTCACCTGTGGTACTCCAAGCCAATCGTCCGCTTGTTGCATGGCTTCCCTTGCATTCTCCACAGGCTGGTTTGGATCCCAAGCCTCCCAATCTGGACATAAACCTGATGGAAGAGGGCGAGTTGAGGTCAGACAGCAAGAAATAACACAATAATAACTCAATAACACCATTTATACCCATCATTATTTCTTTATTTGTAAAGTGGCATATCATCTGCAGTCTTTTACCAGAAATATTATGTGGACCTAATCATAGTATTAGGATTGTATTGCTGCTTGCAGTTTTTTTTTTTTAGTACAGAGCAGCTCTGGGGCACTGATACTTTTAATATACATTACTACATTATTCTGTATTTTTTTTTTAAATCAGACTGTTTTGCTCATAACGCACAATTGTAGCCAACATATTTTTTATAACCTGGACTTTTCATTAAGTTGAAATAGACACAATCATGGAACCTTGCAGTTTAATCTTGTCCCAGCCTCCAACAAAAGCTATCATCTTAATTCCACTTTTCACTGCATGTATGGATAAAGATATATTTAATGTTCCGTCTCTGTTTAATATGCATGCTTTATGTATAAGTAAGTGAGGTAGGTTATACGCTCTAACTGTTGCCTTATATGAGATTACACATTTCTCTACCCCAGTCTCCCTCCCTCTTCTCTGGCAAGATGACAAACAGCTTAGCTGGATAGTGTTGCAGCCACATTTCACCACTATCACGGAACTGAACAAGCAGCAGCATACAGTTACACGGAGTATGAGTGTACACTTTCAAGCAATAGAATGTTAATGAAATCCAAGGATAATTACTATCACCAACACTCTGATCTGGTCATGTTCAATGTAAATATAATACAGATAGGTACTGAAAAGAGTTAAATTATAGCACTCCAATTTCAGATCCCTGGGCAAGACGGCCTTTGAGAAATCCCCACAAAATGTAAGGGCGCTTTTGTCTAAGACAGACTGACCCATACTTGGCCATAAATGAATCAAGCATTAATTAATGTATAATTAAGTAAAGAAAAAGACACTTAGGACCATTAAACAGTAAAAGGTTGCCTTTTCATTTAATATTTAATTAACTTAAATTTAATAACATTATCTTTGCGTGCTCTAATACTTTTAAATGGTGCTATTTATGGTGAAGGGAAGGAGTAAGCAGGGTAAGCCTTGATAAAAAAAAGTGACCAACCACAGGTCCTCTCTTAAAGATATATATATATATATATAAATATATATATATAACCCTATACATGGTTTTGCCAGCTGTTCCTGGACACAGAGGGGTTTGGAAGTGGCAATCTCCTAGGGATATATTGGGATATTTCTGTCTATGAGCTAATACTTGGACGTTGATCATAGAGTCCCATGATCGCCTTCAGGAGGGAGTGTGCTCTTTAGATAATACTTAGTAACCACTTTATTCCTGATGAATTTGGGGTCTACATTGTTTGAATGAATCACATAGACCTGTTCCATATTAAAAAGTATGCAGACAGATTTAATCTGTAAAACAGACACAGAGGTTTTGTTGAATGAACTTCACGGATACACAGCTCAATGTTTGTGCATTTTAATGGGATAGCATGCTGAAAAATAAAAATGGTTCATATACATTTAAATATTATAAACGCTCAGCTACTGCTTATGAAATTTCTAATTAATTATGTCCATACAGCCACAAGCACTGGGGAGGGCAATGTAAAATAAAATTGCCCTTTTGTGAGTAAAACTGTAGTCCTGCAAAACAGATTACCCTCCCATTAATGAGACAACCGTATTGTAAGTATTACCTTGACTATTAGCATATACATTTTATCACTCCATGTGAGATTTCCCCTGAAACATGAAAAGCCAGATATATATGTAGAATGTCTTACCTGGGGCACAATTGTCCACAAGAGCTCCCAAAGCTTTACCATCCTGCCAATCCCGATGGAAATTGGTAATTGGCAGCTGGGGTATTTTGTTCTGGATCCATCCCAGAAGTCTTTGTTTTGGTGTCTGCTTTTTGGCATCTTCTTCATCCTCATCCTCCCACATAGGCATGGAGATGGAGTAATGCAGAATGAGGGTCCATATTAAACCCAGGATTAGCTTCAGGTTCCCATCAACAATGGCTTTTGAGTCTGGAAAAAAAGTTCAGAGGATAAGAAAATAGCCTCAAGAGCTGAAAGGAGATGCAATGTGAATAATCGCTAGCATTCACTAACGGATATATTAATTCTATGCAATAAACATTTTTCAATTTATTACTATGGTTTTCCAAAAACAAATCAGACCGCACTAAAGTGTACACAGTAGAAGTTTGGAAGACAATGTATTCTAGAGGATGCAACTGCTTACCCCTTATTATCTACATTACTTAAAAAGCAGGCTTCTGTTTCCATTATCGTTTCCCTTCAGGATAAGATTTGATCAGTTTTTTCCATAAACGCATGTTTTCTGTTCTTGAAAAGTGTGTTCAAGACAACAAAGAAAAAACCTCACAATATTAGGTATGTATTCTATGGCTTTTCACGCACAACAGCAGCTCTTATAGTGACAAATGTAATAGACACTCCAAGGCAGGACCTGCCAAGCTATTCATGCCAACATGAAAATATAAAGATCTGCACAGAAAAAATGTTTAGACATCATAAAACTAGAATCTATCATTTTATTATGTGTTTTTATTTAGTAATAAACTGACCATATTATGTATTACTGTTATTATCATCACAATGGATATCCTTTTTAATTAATTAGGACTCCACCTAGGCAGATATGAAAATTTCTTATAATACAATAAATGCTATTTATATATGCCTCTTAACACCGTACCAAACAGCAACATCTACTGATTTTACAATGGAACAGGCTGACTTAAAGAAGATGTTAGTTCTTTTAGTTATATTGCATGTTCTAAGCAGATTCTATAGTTTTATTGTCGGTGAAGAATGTTTAAAAAAAACCAACTAAAAACAACAACAAAAACTCATTAGCCCCCCAGATGTCTACGACCAACAAACTGAGAGTGAAGTGGTTACAGCTGTTCTGCTTTGACATATGGTAGACATTGAGCATTACCAGGGCAGAAATACAGTGCCGTATTCTGCACATGCTATGTGGTTGTGTTACATTCCCAACTAACAGTAAGAAAAATGAAGTACAAGTGGATTTGAAGCATGTTCTGTGGAACCTTGGATCTCTGTGGGAGGTACAAGTGCCACAAAATATTTGCTCATTTTTATATTTAAAACATCAGTTTGTATGGGAACTAAACTTGAATAGTTTATTATTTGAACAACTGTGGCAAAATCTAATGAGAGATGGCATAACTATAGTCTGTTCATCTGCACAACAAGCTAAAAGAAACACTAGATTCAGGTGTGACTGTCATCAGAAGGAAATTCAAAAGGAAAATAGACCCGTCACACATTTACATTAACTTCCTTTAACACAATGGCCTTACTGGTTGTCATACATCACCATGGCAACCGCCGATAAAGTCAAGCTCTGGATAAAATGTGGAAGTGGTTGGAGCACAAAAGTTCAGCGAACAGATTTTTTTTCAAATGATCTGTAGCTCTAACATAGGAACACAAATTTTAAAAAATTATATATTTCCAGAGACTTAATATTTTCTGGAAGAAAAACAAAAAAGAAATGTATCCACAGAACACTAGACATAAGTGACAATTGACCAAACAGCCCAAGATCTTCAGCTGCTGTGATCTGCAAGTGTCTCAGCGCTCACCAAGCAAACAGCCCTTGGCAGCAAAAGAGTATTAAGTTAGTTATCCATGTGCAATCCCTTTCAGCAAAGATATAGTCTTAATTCTGCATGCATGGATGTGTGCAGAATACAACACAAACCTGCTAACATACATGCAAACACACGCATAGGACATACAAGTCTGCAAACACACACACTGTGAGTCACACATCCTCCACATTCCATTCTGTTCTCAATATTTCCATAAACTGAAAGAACAAAAGCAGATACAATGCCCAGTATTAAAGGGCTGGGAAAAGGGAAGAAGAGGTGGATGCCCCCCCGGTCAACTGGAGGGCGAGTGAAATAAGAAGAGAGGATTAGAGGATCAGCTGTATGGTGGGGAGAGACATGATCACACACTTAAAATCTGTTACTTGTTTAACTGCTTGCCAGATCCTCGTCGCACATAATTTCATCCATGGATGTGTGACAATAAAAAATTTTTAATGAGTAAAGAACCAAACTGAGAAGGGGTGCTGGCTGACAGATTTGAACATGCGCACATGGGTACCTACAGTAATGGCTCTCCAAAAATAACTTGTTTCACTGATTAAAACTTTATGAAGCGTGGAATCATGCCACATTCCTAAAAACCAAATTATCTGAAAAATTGCAATTATGACTCCCATTGTCCATACAATAAAAACTAGGGTTATGTTTAAAATTCACAAACACACTTTGTGAATTTGTAACATATTCCCTGATATGGTCTGGTTAAATTAGAAAGACTACAAGATGACAAAATCTTGCTGGTGTATGTTGTCTTCTTATAGAAGATAAAAAAATCATCACTCCATCTTCAGAAATAATAAACAATTTTTTGCTTGTTAAGAAACATAAGTAATCACACGTTACTAATATCTCTAATAGCATGAGAGAGATAAAAGTTGCGTTCCTAGGAAAGCAGCTGCAATTCAAAAGAATGCTGTTGCGACTCCACATTCATCAGACTTTGGGGTTTTCAGCTGTTTGCTGCTGGAGGATCCGAAACAACTGCTAAAGTGCCAGAGCCAACTGTGTTACACCTGTCGCTGAGCCAGCGAGCCCCACACCACCTGCCTCTTGAGTTGCAGACTTTTTGCCACACAATGCTGTTAATGTCCTTCCAGTATGCAGTGAGTTAATGGCATTGTTGCCCACAACATATAGATCAAAAAGAGTCATACTTATCTGGGTCAATTAAAGACTGCTCAACAACCTTCCTACCTGCTTTCCTACTTATCAATGAACAAAGTGTGAGTAACAATATACAGGAGCTGTGCAGACAGCCATGGATCTTTCCCGTCCTCTTTGCCTTGTTATATATTATTATCTTAAGCAGTTACTATTGTAATATAGCACTGCAACCAACTTTAAACCAACACTAGACGATGTTTGGTGGTTCTCCCCTAATGTGTTACCTGTGCATGGCGGCTGCGCCATAATACATCAAACGTCACTTTGTTTCACAGCAAATTTGGTTAAAAGTTGGAGTGATCAGTAGGAACCTGAATGTCTCCTTAAAAGGTTTACTTGCTATACCCTCATCAAAACTTCATTATACCCCAACATGTATGACACTGTCATGTCATACAGGAGGAACATTTGTTCTGTTGAAAGTAATGTATGCAAAACGGTGGGTGAAGGAATTTTATGAAGGAAAGTAATACACTAATGTGGTGACAGTTGTCATCTGACTCTGTTACGAACTGCTAATTATAGACACAGACATTTTATTTATCTCCCTTGTCTGGGATTCACAAGAGGGACATAGCAAATGCAGCTCCCGTGTTCTTTGACAGAAAAATCAGTTTCCTTGAAATATAATTACGAATGGGGGGATACAAAAAAAAAGCATTAAATTGTCTGTATTTGGACTCTTTCTTATGGGGTTGACCAGATATCTCATTACTCAGTTGAAAGGTACAGAATGGTCTCTAAAAACCTTCACTGGTGGTGATGGCTGTTTTCTCTAGTACATCAAGTGACACTGGGCCAAACTATAAAGCCAAATAAATCCCTATCTGGTACTATCTGAGGCAGGGCTAGTCCTAGACCAAATGTCTCTCAATGCAAAAATATTCTCCATCCCTTTTTTTCTATTTTACATGACATTATGTTTTAAATTTACACAATTTAATTTACAAATACATTTTCTGCTTTACCTTGCTGACCTATCCAAATATTATTGTGACTTTTAGGGCTGTGGAACACCATGACACACCATGACACAACTATAACTAGAAAACAAAAGTACATGAGGGGTGAAAGGTGGAAATAGAGAATTTCATTCTATATTGGGCGATCTGTCCCTACTATAGCAGTCCAGGGTCTGCCACCACTTGGGACTTATCTGCCTAAGATGAATATGTCACAGTCTGGTGTCCCCTGTGATTCAGGAAGTCGGCAGGGACATTCACCTGGTGGTGGTTCCACATTTAACATGTTGCCCTATACTACTCTTTATGATAATGCCCTAGGATATATAATTAAATATTATATTACACCGTGGGCTGTCATTTTCTTTCCTGTTCCTCTCACTGTTCACAGTCTTTCACAGCATGACCTTCTCGAAAGTTCTGTGCTATTTGCTGTGTCACTGAGAGACACTTTATTCAAGGGACCTGTAACAGCTGTGTTCTAGGATTCCAAGACGGAAGAAAGGAACCATGCCAATCATAATCTCATAAAGACTTTTCTGTAGTGCCGGAAACTGACCAGCAACCCTACACTTGTAGTATGGGAATGAAGAACTACTCATCTCGTTGATGGCCAAGAAAAAATAAATGACTAAAGATACCATGATATTCAAGAACTTTAAATATGGCTTGAAAAGTACAAATTGTGGAGGCCTGTTTGTTTGATATGTCTCCACAGAACATTTTCACATTCTGAAATGTCACCTGTTAGTAAATCTAACCTAATATCAGAACATTCTCTGTTGTCACAAAGCTGTCCCTCAACTACACCCTTTCCAAATGTCTTTCACATTGGCCATGTCACATATGCTGTTAATAAAACCCTACCATTAAAAGCTACTTCATTACCTAAACCATAAACAGTATTTCCATACTTTAAAACATTTAACTGATCAGCACATTTTAAAGATCCTTTGGGAGAATAAATTATCCAGTCAGGAGACTCAGTAATGTACACAGTAAAAGAACATAAGGGTTGTAAAATGCTTAGGTACTGACTGCTCCTGTAAATTAGTTAGAGAACAGTTTATATGCTTTCTGCCACTTTAGAAGCATATTCAGTGTATTTTTAAACAAAGTTTAATACTTTTATACAAATGGAAGGGAAATCATATATAGATCATTAGAAACTTATTTTCACATGATCACTATGTATGTGCCTTCAACTGGAACTCATATGCAAAACAAAACACAAGTTTCACATACATTTTGTAGGTATCCTGCAAGACCAATACACAGTTTATATTGTCTTTTAGTAATAAAGGCAATAGACAGAGGACTACAATCACGTGGCAAGAGGTTACAGCCCCGAAGAAAGAGATTAGGGTAGGTGCCATGGATCAAATTGAAGACATGCGGACAACATGGTGGTACAAGGACAAAACAATCAAGATCCTGAGCTGAGCTCTCAGATAGCAGAGGCTGCTGTTACCAAAAAAGGGATTTCTTTTTTTATTATACTCAAAATGAATACATTCTAGCAGTGTTTATTTGTATATCCAACATGGTTTACAAGACAACAATGTAACACCAGATTCATTCATGCAGCTGTACCATGTAATGTTCTCTCAAAACCAGTAAACTGGTCACTAATGCAAACACTCACTGTTACCATGATCCCATCAACTTACTTATATTTTCAGCGTTTACACCAATGTTAAACATTTAAGGAGAAGAATTCAGTAATTTGGCATATTTAACAGTATTATATATTTGATCATTTAAATTATGTTGAGTTTTAGACATTTATGATCTCAACATCAGTTCTATTAAAGTCTTTTGGTTTCAACATTTTAATATCGTTTGCTGGTTAATCTGAATGAACAAAATTTCTTTTTTTCTTTTTAAAACATAATTTACCCTTATTTACAACAAGCATAATTTGTTGGCCATATGCACAACATATTTGGATACCATCTGGAACAGTGCATGTAAGTCATTAGTACCGCAATGCTGTATAGTTTTCCTAAAAAACATAAACTATATTAGTTCTGCATTCCAAGGCGATATGTTGCCTTTAATTTGCAAGTACCACAGGCACATACGTTGCAAATTGGACAGATGTTTATAGTAATTTTCCACATTTAATAAATATTGACCTATGTTTCTCAAATATCATGTTTATTTTTTTCTTATTTAGACCCTCTGCCGGTGTTTACGTATGCAAGGACTGGCCAGCTGTCATCAAAGTTCCACTGGAATGTGTCTAAATCCTGCATATATATAAACATTCTGCATATGTACAGGCATATACAGTATGTACAGATATTTAAGAAATACATGCATGCCACTAATGGGCCCTTAGAATACTTCAGCTGACGTTATACCAGAAAAGAAGACAGATTGTAATATAGTATGGAGTATTATGTACGACCTGGAGAAATCCCCTTTAGTTGTGGCTAAAATGATACCGATAGCACTGATAGCACATAACTTTTATGACCTTCTATTCATTTCAGAGGATGAACCCTTTCTTAAAAAGTGAATGGATGCTAACATTTTCTGCTGGGCTCCAAAATTCTATTAATTCTGCTGTCACATCACTGTAGGTAGATAACACTAAGTACTCAAGTGGAAGCCATGAATTATCTTAGACTAACGTGCTACACCGTGTCATTAAAACGTTTTGGTAGTGGAATCTGGACATGAAACATTTTGCATGCATTGTAGACAGAATTGTATTATTTTTGTTACTTATATGTATTTAATTATTTTTTACTTGTGGGCCCGCACCCTCAGTCTAACTAAACAGTTTAAATAAATCATCCTACAGCTAGCTGGACAACCTTACCCTGGTGTGTCTGTATGAAATCTATATTTCTAGTATTTCACACATGCCCCGCGAGACAGGTGTCAGCCGCAAGATACTAAATTGGGTGTTGTTGAGTATGAATGGGAGTATGCATGTATCTGCCAGAGTGTTTGTATTGATGGCGGACTCCACTTCTCGAGTGTGAAGCTGGGCTCAGCCCCGGTAATGACTTGGCAGCTTTGATTGATCTCACAATGTGCATGTCAATTTGGACTTCTCATTTCAGGCATTATTAGGCAGTATTGAAAGATCAGCTATCAGTACTAGTATATTAGCACTTCATTATCTTGTATGTTTTTCTAGGTAGGAAAAGCTCATTTAAGGCAACATTTCTCTACTCTCCATCTGATTATCTGTCAAGCATGGAGATGTTAAAATAAACATTATGTCCTGCATATGTTAGAGTACATCAATAAACAAGATTCCTCTTCCTCAGACATTCTGAATATCTTTTAAACCTGGTCTAACTATCTTGGACTAGGCTTTTGGATGAAAATACTAAGCTTCTCCTCGCTAGATGGGATCTATTGGTTTAATTTACATTGAGGGAATGCAAAAAATATATGTTTTATAAATAAAAGTATATTATTACCTTATTATATTTAGTGGCAAAGACTATTGCCAAATATAACAGAATATCTAAAATCATCCTGTTTGATAAAGAGGCCACATACAATAGCATAGTGTATTTTTGTTCAGCTTTGATTATAAAGCGTTGCATTTTTCAGCATAAATATAACGTTTTTTTAATAATGCGTAGTGAGTTCCAGTATATATTTCCATCTGTATAAGTAGAAATGTTTCCTGCTGTTTTTCCATGTGATAATCATTGGTTAGTTTTACTCTATATATTTTATATAACCCCAAACTTCCTTTTCCATTCCATCCCCCAACCTTTCCTTTCCATTCCTTATTACCCAAGCTGTCGTGCCATATCACTGTATGTTCTGCACTGTGTCACACACACCTGTCATATCTATTCAAGACACAGGCAACCAGATCAAATGAGATGTTAAAGTGCTGGCTAAATATTTAAAACATATCCTAATCTTCTAACATAGGAACTCTGGACATACAAAATGAAATCACAGTGGGTTATTGTGTAAGACTCAGCGTGCTATTTGTTTTTTTCAATGAAGCAGGACTTTTTCGTTATAGATCCCATCTACTTTTCAACCATTGCTGCTGGATTCTGAGCACTATTTTTATCGACATAAGCATTACGTTTCTATGGTGACTGCACCATATTTAGTGCTTGGTCACAAAGCGAATGGTTTTATACTAATATTCAGTAGAATTCATTTATGGAGTATATTATACAATTTTAAAGCATGGTGGATCTGAAGAAATGTATTTTATTTCTTGAATGCAAGACATATGAGTAAATATAAGATCTAAGAGGTAGAAATATAAATCTATGGAGCAGGGCTTGAGACCATTTCTGTAGCCCAAATCTGCATTCAGGAAACACCGAAATTATATTCAGAGTATGGTTAATTTCATATAATTTCAAGATCCAAATTTTTTTCTATTTTTGATTATTCGTACACCATCGTTAAAAGACCATTTACTCTGGGAAAAAGCTAAGTACGGTGTCATGTGTGGGTTAGGCTAAATACTTCAGGTCTGAAAAGTGACAACTGGATGGAACTTAACTTCAGTTACTGAATAAACAACAAACAGCCCATCTGCTGAAAGGTTCTCTCCTGCTGCTGGTAGAATAACGCAATAAAAAACGTTTTGTCAAATGTCTCAGGAGTAATTAGAGCAACAGTGACTCTGACTATTCACTTATCTGGTATCTTTAAACCTCATATGCACTTGTAATCTTATCTCTTAAAGATTAGATGATTATTATTACTAGCAGGAGGTAAACATTCAAATACTCATTAGCAGCCTTATCATAGTGTAGTCTGTAATACATCACATCCTGTGTGAGTACAAAAAATACTCTGGATTGCTATAACAATAGATTATCAATACTGTGCGAAAGTTTTAGGTGAGAAAAAATGATGTAAAGAAAGAATGCTTTCAAAAAGGCATATTAATAGTTTATTTTTATCATTTAACAAATGCAAAATTGAGTGAATAGAAGGTTGTTCCAAACACTTGCCACAGTTTTTCTGTCGCTTTTATCTCTTCGTGTGGTCCCAGACAGACTCAATAATGTTCAGATCAGTTTTCTGTGGGGGCCATACCATCACTTTCAGGACTTCTTATTGTTCTTTACGTTGAAGATCATTCTTAATGACCTTGTCTGTATGTTTGGGGCAGTTTTTATGCTGCATAATAAATTTGGGGCCAGTTAGATGACTTCCCTGATGGTACTGTATGACGAATAAGCATCTGCCTCTACGTCTCATTAAGGAGACCATAAATTATAGCCAAATCCCCAACTCCATTTGCAGAAATGCAGCTGTTGCCTGCAAAAACTCATTCTTGTACCACTGCCCATCCCTTCGGCAAACAAGCTGCCTTCTGCTACAGCCAAATATCTCAAATCTTGACTCCTTAGTCCAGAGCACTTTCTGCCATTTTCTGCACCCCAGCTCCTGTGTTTTCACCAGTAGTGGAGTTGCTTGGCCTTATTTCCAAGTTGGAGGAATGGCTTTTTGGCCACAAGTGTTCCATGAAGACCACTTCTACCCAGAGTTCTCCAGACAGTAGTTGGGAGTACCAGGGTCCCACTGTTTTCTGCCAATAGAGAGTTGATGGCATTGCTGAACATCTTCCAACTGCAAAGGGAAGTTAGCATGATGTGTCTTTTTTCTGCTGGACTAAGTTTCCTAAGCCGACCACTGTGTCTATGGCCCACAACATTGCCTGTTTCTTTGTGCTTCTTCAAAAAAGCTTGGACAGAACACCTGTAAAACCCTTCCTGCCTTGAGATTTCTGCCTGGAAGAGACTTTGCTGATGGAGTATAACTACCTTGTGTCTTGTACCTACCTTAACTACCTTGACGCATCTTGTTAGTGAGTTCAGCTGTTCCTCCATTTTTATTCCTCCTACACAGCTGTTTCTGTTTCAGTCATGTTTCATGATTGAGTTTCAACCTAGGACCATTAGCACTCATGCCTACAATATCCCTGACTTTGTGCAAGTGTACCTAGAAGAATTGATACTGTTTTGAAGGCAAATATTGATTTGATTTAGATTTTTCTTCTATTCACTCACTTTGCATTTTGTTATAGAAATAAACTTACTGTATAGATTTTTTTCACACCTGCCAAAAACTTACAGTACTGTACATCTTATATATACTGTATATATATATATATAAGATGTGACTTCATATCTTTTTAAAAGTTAAATCCATCTGTGTATGCACAAGTCTTAATCTACAGCTAAGAATAGTATATGCATCAACACATTAGAGCTTCACAGAGAACTTGGAGATGGCACACAGTGTACAGAAATTCAACCTTTACTCCAGAAGACCTTTTTTTCCAAGCTTCTCCTGTGTATTATGATGAACAACATTGCTGTTCTCATGTTACCTTTAATTTTCTTATATTAGATTCTGGCTGAGGAAGCTGATTATAAATATAAATCAATATCTGGAGAATTTCAGATTGTTCGCTCTAAACATTTATTTACAATCTTTCTAAATCTGTGTCCTTGGCCTGAACACAGCTGTCACCCCTCAGATACATAAGAGGGTCTATAAATACTTTACGAAGAGTAAGTGACATTCCTACATCAAGATTCTCTTCCCTCTTGCTGCAATTGTAAAGAGTGTAGAGGACAAATGGACAGAACAACTAGTGTGTGGTGGTAGATTCCTTTGTCTTCTAAACCACTGTAGCATCCAACGACACAGGCCTGAGCCGCTTTACAAGGTGCGGGTGTCTATGAGGGAGTCCACTAGTTTCTAACCAACACTGAAATCGGTTCCTATTGTTTTATAACATGCATCTATAAAGTACATACATGTATTTTAATGACACAATGTGCTTCAATTACTGCCCAGTGACCTGCAGAAAGCAGTTCAAACCATCCCCCCTAAACGCCACCACAGTAAGATGTATCTTATTAGCTCAATTATTATTAAGTTACCATTAATAATATTATTTTCCAAAGTGATAACTTTCAATAAAAATAAATATACATATGTTTTAATGCTGAATGAAGCAAAGACATGTTAAGGATGACCTTCTGCTTATTCCATTCATGTCAATCTTTGAGCTTATACGGTACATTGTACTCAATTCAGTCACAGAAATAGGCCTTCCTTTTGCATATAATATTTGGGGGAATTTGATACATAATGGGCATGTTACATTCCTTCTGTGATTAAACGGTTAAACAGAAAGAATGAGATAAACCTACATGACCACGGCGATGCAAAATGTAATAATTTACATAAGTAATAAGTAATATTATCTATAGCTCATTTTGGGAAAATCTGCTAAATGTGGGCAAGAAAAGAGGGACATTTCACCGGTTTACCATAATGACTGCTCCACATTAATTGAAATTTTACTGAACGTATATTCTCATTATCAACTGGCAAATGACTTGCCCAGGGCTTTTTCTGAAACTTATGGCTATAATCCTAAACATTCTATGAGAAGCAAAATGCATACATTCAGGGAGAGGATGAGTGATTGACTGAAATTATACTATTTATCAGACTGCAACAATGACTTCATCTATAATTTGCCTTAAAATGACATCACCTATAGATATAAAATTAATCTTTTAATTCACCGAAGATACATTGTGTTTTTAAAAATCTTGACAGCTAATCCTTTTAACTCCCTAGTAACAATAGAGCTCACTCTGCAACATGATGTCCCCCCATGATGACAGCAAACAGTTAAATACAGTGTGGGGGGGTTAATTAGTTTCAGTAAAAAAGTGTACTTTACTGAGCAGGTGGTAGATAAATGGAAAAGCCTTCCATCAGAAGTGGTAGATGCTAATGTGGTGAGGAAATATAAACATGCATGGAATAGGCAAAAAAGGTATCTTGAATCTAAGACAAGACCAGGCACTTATTAAGGTCTTTATAATAAGTAAAAACAGGCAGACTAGATGGTCAGAAATGTTCTATACGACAGTCATCATTTTATCACTTTCCTGTGGAGACATGTCCCTTGAGTATAGATGATTATTATTATTTTTATTATTATTATTATTGTTGTATTATCAATGCTTATTAATAACTACAGACACACATCTAAACTAGTTACAAGCCACCCTTAGATGATGGATGAAGCAATATTCTTAATACAATGAATTCACAAGCACTTTATACATCTCCTAGGTTGAAGGGACAGAAGGATAGATAGATAGATAGATAGATAGATAGATAGATAGATAGATAGATAGATAGATAGATAGATAGATAATGGATGAATGGATAGATAGATGGATAGATAGATAGATAGATAGATAGATAGATAGATAGATAGATAGATAGATATCTCACAATGTTGTAAGGACATGAGGTCCCTTTAACATCCACATGGACCTACCTATAGATACAAGCTTGATGTGCTCCCGATCCAGGAACTCCAAAGCCACCGATACATTCTCCAGTTTCATTTGCCTGAAGTTGGGTCTGGAGTGGTACTTTCTGTACATCTTCTTCTGGCTCAGCACCTCGAGTAAGGCTATAAGCTTCAAGCCATCAGTCAGGTCTTTCTGCAGGTCTCCAATGCGCTTGTTCATACACTTGAGATGTTCATTGCACCACCTGGTGAAGGTGTTCTGCTGGATTTTCTTCCATGGGGCATCTTCTGCCAAATCCTTCTCTGTGGCAGGCATCTCTTCTGCTTCTTCGCCTTGGTGTTGGTCGTAATAATCGTTGCTACTCATGATGGCTTTGGATTTGAAGCTTTCTGCTTTTTATACGGAGATCAACAATAGAAAAAATAGGGTGGGGATTGTAAAGTAGAGAGTATGCAGGGATGGCTGGATCCAAACCTCACACTGTGAAATCGAACTGAAGCTGTTGAAACTGACCTCAACAATTAAATTAGTTCCCTTATTATTTGCCTCCTCTTTGGAAACAGTGAGATATTTCTTGGCAGGGTCTGGTTAACCCCTCCAGGAGCTTCCACACCCCCCTTTGTGCTGGGAGAGAGCAGGGAGGGAGAATTGGGTTATCACTCTGTAATCCTCTTTCACCTTTCTTCTTCTTCCTGTCTTCTGTTTCCTTTCTCTTTTTAGGAAGATAACATAAGCACAAAATCAAAGTGCAGCAGGTCAAGTCTTTGGTTAGAGAAAAATATAGAAGAAGAATCAAAAGATGAAGCTGAAATGCTTGAACTCAGGATCTGTAATTGTCCCAGCAAGGAGGCAGAGAAAAAAGAAAGCAGTGGAGAGAGAGAGAGACAGCGGAGATCAGAAAGCTGTAGCAACTTGTATGAAAATGTGGAGTCCAGGTTGGAGTTGGTTTTAAAGAAAACTTATGCCCCCTCCTCTTTGGTCTGGTCTCCCTCTCCCTCCCCCCAACGTCAGAGGCATGGACTCCCAGGAATGCCTAAGCCATGACCATATACAACTAAGATGAGTATTTTCCTAATCCCCAGTGAGATACTGAGGGGAGGTTGGATTGGGTGCTAAGGATAGCAGGGGCTGGGATTGGTTTAGGTTGACCATGTTCTAACAGCTTGTAACATATCTGTATTTTTAGATATCCCATGTCAGAGAGGTCTGTCTGTGAGGGGAAGGGGAGAGGGGTCAGGAGGAAGGGGATCTTACAACACAAGTTAACAAAAGCAACAGATGTAATGCAAAGGGGGCCATTACCATCAGCACCCCCAATCAATCACCTCCCAAGCCCCCACCTTCACTCCATTAACCCTTTCTATGCACCATAGGCCATGAGAAGACAAAGTAAATGGGGGGATACTGTAAATGTGGGCCAAAACTGAATTCCTTAAACCTGTGATCACTTTATAAATTCTGAATGTATCACTTTTGGTCCTGAGGCACAGGCAGAGCTAGAAATCAGTATCATATACATTTACTTTTAACATGATTTAAAAATGTGTATTGCAGGGTGTGTACACTGGGCATTAACGAATGTAATTTTATTGTATGTTTTAATAACACATAATAGATTACTTTCAAACTAACACAAATCCTTTTGTAATTACTGTCCTTACCATTTATTTTCCTCCCTGAAAACTGCAGTGGTTTCATTTTTCTAAAAATCACATCACTCCTTAAAAACCCACACCTGCAGTTTGTCAATAGAATAGTGGTGTCATCTCTATTTTTTTCATTTCTTGATGGTTCTCGTACACATGAATGGCTTCCAGCATGTTCTGTGTCATGACACATCTGCTTACAGAAAGGCCAATAATAATTCATGGCTAAGCCCAGATGGGTCATCCAGACCTCTGACTCACCACAAATGTAGGGGCAAGTGTGTGTTGCGTGTGTCACTGTGTAGAGCACTCTGCACTAGACATGTAAATAGTTAATTAAGGCCACCATCCCACGCAAACTGTCCGAGAATGCTTGCTAATATGATCAGGAGAGTGGGGATCTCCTCTGGGCTTCCACAGAAAAAAAAATCCTACAGGCTGCAGTTAAACAGCAGCCACGCCGAGCCATGTGATACAACCTAAAAAGGTTATGTGAAATAACACTGGAGATTTCAAAGCCTCTCTGAAGCCAAACAGTGTGTATTTCATTTAATTATGGATAGCGGGATCTGCCATCCATGTGCACAAAATGAAGCAGTTACTAAATCGCTGTGTTTTACCTTTAGGTTTATTTATGTATAGGCTCAGAAGATTTAAAGGTGTTATTCCATTTGTACAAAACAATAAGCTCAATTAAATTATAGCAGATCTGGCTTTTTTTTATTCTTTCCTCTGCCTGTTTAATCACATGCAAAAACCTAAAAACTTTTTTTATGACGTTTCATTCGTTTCTGAAGCAACAATCACTGTCACGTGACACGTAACATTCCTGACAAAAACGATTTTACACAATCAAAGAATTATTTTGAGCAGGGCGGTGTTTGGACATTAACTGTATTAGGAATGATGTTTCTAATGCTTCATTTGGTTACACCATACTTCCCAAGGGTCCCTGTTTAGGTGGGACAGTTCATCTTTGGGCCCCAACCACACCTTTTCTTCTTTGCTAACATGCCTTTTTTAAAGAAGTTCAGAATGTTTGGTTGTGTGAGTAGAAGGGATTTTTACAGCCCTAAAAATCACTGATACAATTAAAAAATGAATTGTGTTGGTCTGTCTTCCAAATGCCTTACTCCATTATATAAATAGTTGGGCAAATGGACCAAAAAAAGATTTGGTTACATTTTTCGTTTCATTTTTGGTCTATTCATTTTCGGACAACAAATGTATTTTCCTGCCCTTTCGGTTCGGACAAACGTCAAAAGGGCTTCAATATTCAGATCTCTCCATTCAGGGGAGAGGGTGTTTGCTGATGCTCCTCTCTTTTGTGGAAGCGCTATGGCAGGCCTGGTTAACGGAGCTCATACCGGGCATAAGCAGACAAACAAAGTAGACGGAACAAGAAAAGGCAAGAGAAGAAGCGGAGATGTGAAAAAGAGATAAGGACACGAAAAGGGTAAGTAAGGGGGTATATTTTAAGCCATGTAACATTGTTATAATACACATGTATTGTATAAACACAAAGTATTAAGTAAACATCGGTCTATTTAATTTATGACATTTGGTCACTAAATTGCAGTGTATAAATAAATAACAGAGATGTCTCTCTAATGGCAGATATGAGTTCCAGTTTCAACTCTGGAATCTTCTAGCACTGTGCTAGTATATTTAGTTGTTCTGGTATGTGTGTACAAATAAAGAAATCAAACTGGCTTCTTGATAGTCCATAGATCGGTCTAGTTCTTTTTTCGTATTTACATCTTTGCATTCCCATAGTTTATACTTTAGTATATTCATGCCAAATCTATTTCAATAGCATATCGATAGAACGATGCTGTTTTCAGAGACAGAGAGTTAAATACGGTTAGAAATTAAGGGAGATTCCCTTACAAAAAAATTACTGCAGTTTTTCTGAAGTAATACTGCTATATTTTGGACATGAAAAAACTGCAATACTGCACTTTTACTGCAGTATTACTGCACATTTACTGCAGTTTTACTGCATTTGTACTTCACTGTACTGCAGTTGTACTGCAGTTATTTTTGTACGGAAGTACAAATGCAATAAAGCTGCAGTACATTGAAGTAAAACTGTAGGTTTGCAATATAAAAAAGTGCAGTAAATGTGCAGTAAAACTGCAGTACATTGAAGTACAAATGCAGTAAAACTGCAGTAAATGTGCAGTAATACTGCAGTAAAAGTAGTCCAACCTTTTACGTCGACTAAGTCATCTGTAATATTGGGGGAATTAATCACTAAGGAGGCAACTGTAAGGAGAGTTGGGATGTCAACTCTCCAAATTTACTAAATTGGCCCTGTGTAATGCATAGCTCAAACAGTGAGGTGACTTTCAAGAATTTAACTTATATGCTTTATTTAGGGGTATCTATCTACGCACTTGAATAAACCCCTGTGTTATGGGCCGAAAAAAGTCTTACATTAGATTAATTTTGATTTCATGGGCTGGCAGAATCCTCTTCTTAAATGTGGCTCTTTGTTTGGTTCTTGTATTGGTGATTAGATAGTAGGCAGATACTTTAGAACATTTTATTTTTTAGAACATCAAATGAAACATAACATTCACCGATATGAATACATACAGTAGTCATTGGGAACTAACATCTCTAAAACTCGTTGATGTTTCTGAGCAATACCATAGTGGAGCGTGTATGTAGGAGCGTGTATGTGATCTGGAAACATATGTAATAGAGCAAGTTCTGGCGTGAGAGGGAGGTGAACTTGTAGTGAGGTTTCGAGTAAAGTAATCTTTTTTAAAATATTGGCAGACACGACCACCATACATGCAACATCGAACCTTCAGATTGGCATCCCCCCCAACTAAGGGGCGAGCAGGAGGAAAACATGTGTGACAACCTCCTTGGAGTGAGGTACCACCGGCACGTAACCTTTTTTTGAAGTTCAATGTGATTTGTACAATGTGAAACTCCCCTCATAGCTTCTTCAGAATCTAGCCATATTTCAAGCGGGAATGTAGTATCTAACTCCCTTTCCCATGCCAGCATATGAGGGAGTTTATTTTCTCAAAGACCAGAGAGAAGAAAGGAGTAGCATACAGAAATCATTCCTCTTTGGGGAGAGGTTTTATAACATAACTTAACTATAGGATTTGGGGGGAACACATCGACTACTAAAGAGGTGGACTTGGATTAAATACGTTGAACGAAGGTCAGAAACAAGGCCAAAGGAGAGACACTTTCGAACATTATTGAATATGTTATATATTTTTGTTGTGTGTGAAAAAATGTACTGTATGAAACAAAACAAACAAAATCAAAATAGTAGGCTTACAGAAATGAAGAGACATATAATAACAGAAAATACGATCTTTATACGAGAGGAAGAAAAGACATTCGTATGAACAAGGAAACCATTGAGGACAGACAGTGGTAGTAAAAACGGCCTGGAAATGAACACAATTATGAGACCCCATAAAAAGTGAGGTTTCTTCAGGGTCAATGTGTATAACCAGATTTTCAGAAACCAGGATCAGGGTAATTAAGAAAGTATAAAGCAGTTTTCAGAGACGGAAAGTTAAATATGGTTAGAAAATAAGGGAGCTGAGATTAATAAAGTGTAGAAAAACATGCCTATGGAAGGTTACAGCGAGATACAGAAATAAGGACTGAAGAAAAAAGTCATGGTTGAAATTAAGTGAAGAGGAACGTATAGACAGCAAGTAAAGGGAAGATAGAGAACAGAGATGGGGAGGGGAGGCTCATATTTCTCCTCTGATGCTGCTCCTAGAATAGCAAATGATGTGTGTGGTCACCGAGTAGGGAGCACTAGGAGCACGTCTCTCACTGACACTACTTTTTAACTAGCCTTACTCCTCAGAGCTTAACCACAACCCCCCTCCTGCCTAAGACATCACACAGAGCTGTAGAGTCATAGTCACACTGTGCCTCTTTATTGATATTGACACTATGCCATCACATATTTCATTATAGTGTTTTCTTCACTCCCCTCACTCTTCTGATACTGTGAAGTGAGATGCTTATATAGAACTGTTCTATTGAAGGGGAGTATTTTTTCAGGTAATTTACCCCCTCTTGTAGTGACTAGAGAGGAGATACTTATAAAGGTAAGATTCAAATAATGCACTTTGCTCAAGAATTGTTCTACTTGTACCCCAAAACATATTGTTTATGAGATAATCCACAAATTCCACCAACATTTTAGATATGCTAGGTGTACATCTTTTAGTCTGTCTCCATGTAAAGATTAAGATGGATACCGTTTGTGTGACCTCATCTCATTTTAAGATTACTACTTCCCTTTAAATATATTTCTTTTTATGCTTTTTGTTTCAGACCTTAATGCCACGTTGCTGACTTTATTTCAAAGCTAACACCATAATCCAAATATCATAATCACAGTTTTTACAGAAACCATAAAATCAACAATTCTATCCTTTATGCAAGGCCTAAAGCCCAGATTCTGATCTTGACCTTAACCCCAATGCCAAAACACTAACCGGTATCCTAATGCCTCAGCTCTGGTCCAAACCCCTAACCCACAGCTGGTGTAATATTGTCAAGCTACTTTAGATTTCTGGACCCTCGTTTATTGGGGTCACACTACCGTAGTACACTAGGTTACTACTATTTTCTTTCTGGTCACCATAGCCAGGTCAAGGCTCAGTGACTATATGCAATTCTTTTAAGTAATAGTGTAACTTAATTTAATTTAACTTTATTAACTTAATAATAATTTTCTGTTTTTGGTATATTCATTAGGCAATGCTAGTTACAAAAAAAATTAGTCAGGGATCAAAACAGATTGGAAAAAGTGCTAGAAAATTAACTGAAGTAATACCCATAAAAAGGATAAACACACCAGTGTTCACTTAATAATAAGAGATTCAATAAATAGAATATGCCTCTAGAATATAACGATACACTCTTGATTTAATCCACAAATTTAAACAATTAACATAACACCAATCCAAGCACAGAATTTTATCAGATCTTTTTTTCTCCCCAGTGGGTGAATCTTGATAAAGGCAATGAGCTATCATTCTAAATCAACACCTGGATAACCAACTGTAGTGTGAATTTACACAGTGCTATGACACTCTCCACAATATACTGTAGGTAAAGAGACACCTAAATTACCCTCAAAATGAACATCACTTTTCTCCTTAGTCTTTGATATGAGTTCAGGATAATACTACCACTGAGTTGTACAAAGGAGAAAAGACCAATTATGTTGTAAGTCCTTGACAATAATAGTTTGGTTTAAGACTAATGTAATGGCAGTTGTTTGTGGATCTAAGTTACCCACCCACTATGCTTCACATGACTGCTTTCTAGGGAAGTCAAAGATCAAGACTGATAGCTATCTTTAAAATTCTCCCTAATGTTTAATTTGACCTCACATGGTTGTGGAGAGCCTGTTGTGGAGGCTGTTGTAGTTTCCACCCTAGACATTTTGTCTAGTGACTTTGAAAGGTCTTTTGGGTTGTTATATGTTTGTGTAAGTCCAGGGGTCGCAGTTTTTGAGATGGTCCACATATTCTGCATAGCACAGAGAAAGGCTTTCTTTTCTCCTGGTACATTCTACTTCCAGCAGAATACAAACCTTATACATTGCAGAGTAACAAATCCTAGTAGGAGTCAAATGGAGTAAAACTAGAACTTGCTGATTAAGCTGCTTAATATAATTGGAAATCATTAGTAGAAAGATCACTCCCAGAAAGCGTATATTCTGTTACCAATGATTATGTCTTCTTTACTAACACTCTATTCTCAGCTGGAGTTGGCTTGAGATTCTATGTCTGAGCCACAAAGAATGACTCTGAAGAGTGAGGAGAACAAGAGGGTCCATTAAAGCTCAGCTACCCAATGATACAGGAATGTAAACAGTAATCGCACAATTGTTCATTCCCTCTCATCTTCTTTTCCCATTTTGTAATAACTTACAATGTGCACACAGTCAATGCCATGAAAGAATCTCTAGTCTCGCTTGCGCCATATGCATTTCTTCCTTACAATATGTCACACAGGGCTAATTTACAATGCACAGGGCATACCACTGTTATTACATCACTTTGGTCCCATGAGGGTCTGACCCTTCATACACTAAATAAATCTCAGAGGTGACATCACTCTTCTCCCTAGTGAGACAGAACCTTTAACCTATTAAATATATCCTTGTCATTAGGTCACTCAGATCATTTTTCAGACAAAAGAAGCACCCTGAACAAGAATTTATGTTCTAAAACAGAAGAATAGGAGACTCAGGCTGACTGTATAAAAGCTTTCTGTTGTAACCACTAAGGTATACTCCATATAACTGGTAGGGAAATACAAATAGTATTATTATTATTATGTTTTATTTATATAGCGCCAACAATTTATGCAGCGATTAATAGAATACATATATTCAAGGGATATAACAAGACGAAAATTGACAGACTTAGACAAACCGATACATTAGGTGGAGAGAGCCCTGCTCGCAAGCTTACAATCTTGAGGATAATAGTATAATATTAAACAAGGCTAGAGAGACCCTGAGCTGCTTCCCCCTGTAGAATTAGTCATCAACTAACATATGTACAAGAGAAATGACCTAAATGTGAAAAAATAATGCAATCAATTAAATGTTCCATTCATTTCTTGTGATATATTTTCATGGCAGCCCTGCATAGTATCATGGACTATATTTATCAAACTAAAGCTGGAGCAATTCTGTGTCAGAGACAAAGAAACCAATGTGTGAGGTCACAGCTGCAAGAAAAATATAACAACAAGATGCAGATGTAGCCCAAAGATCAGGAAAGAATGACCCCCTTCCAAAAAAACTCACACTCGTAAGAAGCTTGGTAATTGGGAAAACAGGCTTTTAAAGTACTTCAGTTGCTTTGTTGGAAGTCTATTTTTGCAGTGTTAGGTGATGCGTGGTTTCGATTTTTTTTTTATAGTTACATGACATTTATATAATTGTTCCTAAAACCATTGGGACTAAATTTCCTCTGTGTGTTATATACCGTATTTATCGGCTTATAACACGCACTTTTTTAACTAAAATATGAAGCTGAAACCCTACCTGCGTGTTATACGCCGATAAACCCTAGAGCCAGTGGCGGAACTACCGGGGTCGCAGGGGTCGCAACTGCAACCGGGCCCTGGAGTTCTGCCAGTCAGGGGGCCCAAGGGGTGCCGAGCGGTTGCTGAAGACGACCGCTCGGCAACTCTCGGGCCCCCCTGACTGACAGAAATCCAGGACTCCTCTGCTGGCGGCGGCCGCCGCCGCCTCCCTCAGCGCTTCAACTCCTGTGTTGGAGGCGTGAGGCGTTTGTCTCGGGTGCCGGCGCTTCCTGCTGGGCGCCGGCATATGACGTCAGACACCCGAGACAAACGCCTCACGCTTCCAACACAGGAGTTGAAGGTATGTGACCGGGGGGGGGTTAGGGAGAGAGAGGGGAGATCCTGAGAAGAGGGGTTAGGGAGGGAGAGGGGAGATCCTGAGAAGGGGGGTTAGGGAGGGAAAGGGGAGATCCTGAGAAGGGGGGTTAGGGAGGAAGAGGGGAGATCCTGAGAAGGGGGGTTAGGGAGGGAGAGGGGAGATCCTGAGAAGGGGGGTTAGGGAGTGTGTGTCTGAGTGTGTGTGTCTGAGTGTGTTTGTGTGTGTCTCTGAGTCTGTGTCTGTGTCTAAGTGTGTGTCTTAGTGTGTGTGTCTTAGTGTGTGTGTATGTCTTAGTGTGTGTGTGTCTGTGTGTGTCTGAGTATGTGTGTGTGTCTGAGTGTGTGTGTGTCTGAGTGTGTGTGTGTGTGTATCTTAGTGTGTGTCTGAGTGTGTGTCTGAGTGTGTGTCTCTTAGTGTGTGTGTCTTAGTGTGTGTGTCTGAGTGTGTGTCTTACTGTGTGTGTCTTACTGTGTGTGTCTGAGTGTGTATGTCTTAGTGTGTGTGTCTTACTGTGTGTGTCTTACTGTGTATGTCTTAGTTTGTGTGTCTGAGTGTGTGTGTCTGAGTGTGTCTTACTGTGTGTGTGTCTGAGTTTGTGTGTGTCTGAGTGTGTGTGTCTTACTGTGTGTGTCTTACTGTGTGTGTCTTACTGTGTGTGTCTGAGTGTGTGTCTTAGCGTGTGTGTCTGAGTGTGTGTGTGTGTGTCTGAGTGTGTGTGTGTCTGAGTGTGTGTGTGTCTTACTGTGTGTGTCTTACTGTGTGTGTGTGTGTGTGTGGTTTCCCAGATAGCTGTGATTCTGATGAAGTTTTTTTTGTTCAGTTTTTTTGTTCAAAGAGGTGCTTTTTCTTTCATATTTGCCTTATAAGTGGTATAAATGTTATAATAAATGTTATAATGTAATAAATATTATTCCAACATTAAGTTCATAGCTTCCAAGTTAAAATTATTTTTTCTTACTCAAATTTCCTTGTTAAAATGGGGATGCGTGTTATACACCAGTGCGTGTTATACGCCGATAAATACGGTATATGGTGTTTATCATATATTTATACTGTGAGGTAATATCTAGAAAAGCCGAGGGCCAAGACAACCTTGATCTGTGAGCAACTAGTCAGCAATGATAGTGATCACTCACAATGACATGACTTGTTACTTCAGTATCTTCTCCACTTAAGACAACTACTTTTGGTGACCTAAGCAAGACACTCTGTATTGACTATTATGTTCTATAAGTCTCCCATGGTACAAATTACACCATGATGATAATTAATTAATTAACATTGTTCTTTTTTTGCTACAATGGTGAGGAAACCAATACAGAGTATGGGCCAGTAGAGACACAGACCTTTCTCCTACCCATTATCTACCCTTGGACACCCTGGCCTTTATTTAATGTACTGTCTAAAGCTTAATTTGTGTTGGAAAATGCATGGTTTACAATTCAACTCGAAGACTTAACCTTGAATAGCAATTGTTCTAGAATGTGGCCCCTCAAATCAAGCTACATTAAAATCAGTAGTAAACAACTTCTACTAAGCGAATCGATAGGGCATTCAGAGTTTCAGCTCATTAGTAACTTAAATGGATACATCTATACAGTAAATCCCAGTGCAGTACATGCATTGATACGTGAAGAAAGGTAGTGCTTCACTTTAAGTACATTTTCATTTTACATACACGCTCCGGACCCCATTGTGTACGTTAATGTGGGGTATGGCGGTGTTTATTTCCACACCTATTCACAATGACTTCAACAGGAATGGTTTTGTTATCCAAATAGATTTTACCAGATTTTTAAATGTAATCTTTTTCCAACTTAAGTAAATCAGTAAATACATATTATAAGCAAAACCAATATATTAATTTAACCCATCACAGGAGTTAACAGACATCAAATGAAACATCATCAAACATAAAAATACCGCATTAGTTACAACGAACTTCTCCTCTGTCAACAACATGTGCTAGGTTGTTGACAGAGCAGAAGATTTCCTTGGATGTTATTAGGTGCCCAGTGGTTTAGATGTAGAATCAGAATGCTGCCCTGTGATTATGAGATACGCCTGTTAAATATGTATGTGCCTTTGGGCAAATTAAAATCTCAAATTAAAACCTTTAATAACAAATATAAAAACGATTTGTGCCATGGGAGATGTATTTTCTTGATTGTGAGTATGATTTACATATGCAAGTTTAATCTTACTTTTTTTTATTTTTGTTTTTCGTGGATTTATTAAAGAAATCTCTATGTTATATTTTCTTTAGTGTTGTCCATTTTTAGATATTTTTATCAAAGAGTCTAAAGAACTTGCAAACTCAGACACTAACCCCTGACACCTCATACGAGAAACATACGCACCCATATTAGCCTTATTTATAAGCAACAGCTGTGCTTAAGATTTTGAGTAACTTGCCATTGTTTAGCCCAGAAAGTTGGACTAGAACAAAATATTCATGTAGCCTGTTATCAATATGGCTCTCCTTTCTAAACGGTAACCCTAAATGGTAATTTATGCTTCTGAAACAGTCACTGCGGGTGCTGGATTGTTGCACTCTTCAGTATATATTTTTTTCCTCCAAAGCATCCTGCTCTTTTACGAACTGCTAAGTTTAAACAGATGTTAACTCCTTACCCCCTCTACTTTATCCCCACTGACATAGTACTTTTTATAGTACTTTTAAAAAGGATACTTGAAAAAGATTGTAGTATTGTACTGGAATAGCGTTTGAGGCTAGAGCATTTTTTTGTAAGTTTGGGTTTTTGTCATTGTACAAAACAAAATCTTAAGAAAATAATAATATTCTACAAATTTTTCTGGAGCCACAATTAAAAAAAATGATGTTTTATTTAAATGCGTCTGGCATAGGCAGCAAATACAGTATCAATCACAACCAATTTGTGCTTCCCTAGATGTTTAGGTAAGAGATTAGAAAATGTCCTTCTATTAGTCATGGATAATCAGAATGAGAAATCAGAAGATGCAGATCTCTGTATCGAGCTCACAAATACTACAATTCATCTGTCGTTAAATGATCTAGTGTTGTCTTGAGGGCATCATGATGAGTATTGCAATGACCCTTCTCCTTGTGTTATTGCTTACATGTATTTTAAGCATCCAATTGGTACGTTCATATTGGGTATAGAATGACCGTTTTGTACTTTCTACTACCACTAGATAAAGTCAAGTACATGGAATCGAGCCCACTTTTTTTGTATGCACAGCCAATCAAGAGAAGTTAAAAAAAACAGCAGGTAGACCAGGACTTATTTAAAAAGATATGGATAAATCTGGGAAACCTGATGAAAACCAGCAAGAATATTAAAATTTTCGCTTTCTAAAGATGGTGGAGCCAGTTTAAGAATTGTGAAAGCAGTTACTATTAGCTATTATGAATAAAGTGCCTATAGTATTCAGTTGTCCCAAAGCATGTTATGTATTTTGGTATGACAATTACCCCGGGTAGCAAAGATGTCACTTTTAAGTTAACTCCTTAAGGACCAGTGATTTTACGCTACAGGATCATAGCCATTTATGTGTTTTTGGTATGTCTTTCGTCAACCGTTGTTATTATTATTATTATCTTTTATTTATATAGCGCCAACAGTTTACGCAGCGCTTAATACAATACATATATTCAAGGGGTATGATAAGACAAGAATTGACAGACTAAGACAAACCTTACAATCTTGAGGGAATGGGGTGACAAACATAAGGCACAGAGAAAGGGTGAGAGGTAGTGTGGTAGTATCAGTGACAGGGAAGTTCTAGCAGCTAAGATGGTGCGGCTTCTCTGAAGAAGTGGGTTTTGAGATGTTTCTTGAATGTTAGGAGGGAGGGTGAATGCTGACTTGATGTACCCAAATATATATTTTTTACACCATTTATTTTTTAACACATTTATTCACAGATTTATAGGTGTATACATTATGCATAGCTATTAAAGATGATAAAAGAATACCTAAAATCTATTTGTTAACTTGTCCCCCATTTGAAACCACCCACTATTACCATATAATTTTTATTTATTTTAAGTTTTATAGAGTGTAATATTTGTAACTCTTACCTAACCCTAAACCTAACTCTGTCTAATTCCCATCAACTAACCAACACTATACAATATAAACTAATACATGATGACATGGCAGCATTTTTAACCAATGATGTACCAGGTACATCACTGGTTCTGTAGGGCCAACTTTTTATGGCATAATAAGTAGGACATAGGTCGAGAAAGGGTTGAAATTGTATGAATGTTCATCTTCTACATCTCATAAATGTGTTATATATGAGATGACACCTCATAAGGGGCAATGGTTCTGGTCTTAGATACTGGGACAGTGTATTTAATTCAATCAGTACAAGCTGAAAGGTGAATGCCTTTATTTTCTTTTTTAACTTCTTATGTTATTATGGTTAGAGATCTTATTGAAATTTGTTTCTATTGGTTTTGTATACTCTCCTTTGGCTTGTCCATGCTGCAAGATGTTCAGTCCATTCCAGGCCAAGACCTCACACTTTCCAAAGTGGCACATGAATGCTACTACTCGCACTCACTGAGTGCAACTATTATCCTGTATTTATAGCGCCAACATTTTACGCTGTGTTTCTTACAAGACATATGTTCAAAATGGTATTACAAAACTAGACCTGACAGACTGCAACAAACCAATACATTAGGTAGAGATGGCTATAGTACATCCAGCTTGATGATCCCCAATGAGGAGTTTGGTGTTCTATTGATTTTTTCCCCAAAAAAATCAGTTTGTTGCATAACTTAGATATTATGGCACTTTACAGAGCTGTGGGTCATTACACCTTTAAGGGATTCAGTGTCTGGTATGAGAGACAGAAATAGGTCTTGTGTCAGCTGGACGGTTCCCGCTTGGACAAAGGGCAGAGACTATTTTAAAACACTGTGTGCAGCGGGGGAGGGAGATACTATTACTAAGCCTCCTACCCAATCTAGAGATACACTTGCAGTAGGGACCAGCCGGCTGGCAGTTTTAGATGAATATAATCTGTGTGTGTGTATTGTATGCCCTGTCAAGGTATCCCAAATACTACAGTGATGCAGCATAACTACAGCACTGGGAGCCAAGCACCCTAAACAGCTATCGGGTTGATATAAAATGAGACCATCTGCTCATTTCAATCAAGCCTACTTCTGTAAAACCAGATTTGCCCCTGTACAGGGCGCTGTTGCCATAGTCAGTTTTGGATATCTTGCCAGACAGAAGGGCATAGTTACACTGCTGGTTGAAAGGTTGGTTTAATGCCAGTCTTTTTATAAAAAGAAAACCTATTCATATTTAACCTTTAAATGTAATGTCATGTTAAATACCAGGATCATTATATTTTAGAGTTGCAATAATTTTGTTACTATAATGAATGGACACATTAAAAAACACCAACAAAACTCTTAAGAAGCTTCAAAGTCCCATGGCAACTAAGCATTCCCTAATAAATTAAGGTCATATTTCACACTTGGAATATAGTAGTGGAAAACATATCATGGTTCCTTAAAATGCCTCTACACCATAGAGACAGACTTGGATTGATCAGATAGACCTTAAGCCAAGACTATATAATAGAATATAAAAATGGTGCTAAATGTAAAAAAAAGCACTAAGTATGTAATTGGTACAAGACTGAAGCAACCAGTAACACGATTAGTAGTGGATATAACTATGCCTGTATGATCTGTACTATTTATGTCCAAAAGAATAGAGATAGTATAGGTTAACACACGATCGGGTAAGCTGTCTAACAAACACTGAAAAGTCCAGTAGATTCTAATGTTTTATGCATCTGATGTACCATTTACATCCACAAAAAAACAAAACACTCTCACATATGCACGCATGCATGTTTTGGTGTACTGCCCAAAAGTTGATAACTATGTAACTATATGTTAACAACTTTATTAAATGTATCACCTTTTATATATAACCCCCTATGCAATGCCAGATTAAGGTGCTTTGGGCTCTGGTGCAATTATACAAGAAGGGCCCATTCTCTTCCTGCCGTTAGCAAGCTCTTTTTTTCTGCTATCATTTTTTTCTTCTGTTCTATTCTTTTATCATTCTTTGACATTTTATTTTGCCCCGTCTCACTTTCAGACAACTTTTCCACACCTTTTCTATGTTATTTCATTTTTTTTCCCTTTATCTTGCTTGTCTGTCTTTTACATTTTTATCCTCTTTGTAACGTCTATTCCCCCCACAAACATACATATACACACACACATATAACCGTATCCTCCACTTCCCTCCTGTACATGGCTTATGGTTTGTAACTCCCTCACTGTGCTGCACACCTGGAAATAATATCACATCTTGGCACTCAGTGTCAGTGAGGGAGGACGATAGCTGCACATAGCAGAAACCGATCAGATTGCTACTTCATGGGACAGATGAGAGGTATGGACCCATTAGAACGCAACTGGTGTGGCCCCGGAGGAATTTGTTGTAGAGACCCTCAGAACGACCAATCCCTGGGCCAATTTCTCCTTTGTATTACAGTATTAATTACGATCTATTATCAAATCACTTCCTATGACCGGGTGAGCAATGTCTGGCATCCTAAGCTTTGAAATGTTCCTGAATGTTGTATATGAAAATACATTTACTGCCGTGGGAGTGGGGATTGCCAGATTATGGAATGTCTTTGTGTCTGGGTAGGGAATTCTCAATTCCTAGGAAAGAGATGGCATATTTCCGAAAGATTCTCTAGGCTTGACTGAACAGCTGAAAGACAGAATTTAAGGTATGTATAATGAGACTCTCCCCAGTGAGTACCGATCCCCTAAAACCCTCTTTGTATCTTTTCTCCACTGCCCCAACATATTATGACAGATGAATTCTTTACCTATTAAGTCCTATATGTACATGGTATCATTTATTTGAAAAAAGCCAGCATAAATGCAAAATTAATATTGTAGGAATGTCTTAGATGCCCTCCTCATGGGTACTTCCAACTCAAACATTTGCCATGGATATCTTATTTAATATTGATAGCTTAAAGTTATTTCAAAACCCTCATAATGTCTAGATTGTGTACAACAAGCAGATGGATTACCAATGATGTTTTATGCCAAAATATTGGTCTGGATAGATAAAACAAAGGAATGTATAATCTGGTTCGGTTCAGGTTTGTTTGATAACCTATTGTGAACTGACCTGGCAACTCATGTTAAATAGTTATCCTTGCTGCCACAGACTGGAGTAAAAAATACAGAGAACCAATGCAGAAAGGAGAGGCCAATTGCCCCATCAACTCCACTTTCATCTGCGATGTGTAATATAACAACATCTTCCTGTTTGGGGGCACATAGTCAACAACCCCTCAAAGGCTATTCAATGATCGTAAGCACTGGGTTGGTTCATTGACTCTTTCCTTATTAAATTGATAACAAAACCAGGATTTAAAGGGGTTATCAGTGAGTGAGATAGACAGCTGCCCCTCTTCCCCCCTCACAGGCAATGTCAGCTGTGCCCAGAATACAAACTGTCCCAGTCTGAGTGAGTCAGAGAGCACAGGGGGCTGCCTCACCCTCTAATTCAGGACTATGACATCCATAGCATCTGACTGAGTCTTTGCAGAACATTGAGTCTTATAGATCAGACCACTTATTTCCAGAGATCTATAAAGCCTTACATACCACAATCCTTAGACATTCCATCTTGTACATAAAGTGTATTTAGGCTAACAGTATTCTGAAAAGCATTTCCTGTTATAAACACACATAATGAATACCAGCAAAGCCTAATACATTACTTCTACATATCTGTATAATATATATACATATATATATATATATATATATATATATATATATTACATAGAATACTCTGCAAATGCTTAAGACAGGTGTTAAAAAATGCTGTAAAGTAGTTTTAAAAATCTAAAAATCTAAATTACATATTTGGTGTGACCACCTTTGCCTTCAAAAACAGCATCAATTCTTCTAGATACACTTGCACAAAGTCAGGTATTTTGTAGGCATATAGTTAGGTATATGATTAAACAATTATACCAAACAGGTGCTAATGATCATCAATTTAATATGTAGGTTAATCAGGGGCATACCTAGAGTATTTGGCACCTGGGGCAGATCCTGTATGTGGCACACACACACACTTTAAAACTGCATAGCTTTTATCGCAGACATAACTGTTATTATATACTGAAGGCAAACGTTGATGGTGGTACAGCATAACACCTATCGCTATATACTGAGGCAGACATTGATGGTGGTACATCATAACACCTAGCACTATATACTGAGGCATACATTGACGGGCGTACAGCATAACTGTTATCATTATATACTGAGGCAGACATTGACGGTGGTACAGGATAACTGTTATTATTATACACTGAGGCATGCACTGACGGTGGTACAGCATAATACCTATCACTATAAACTGAGGCAGACATTGACGGTGGTACAGCATAACTGTTATTATATACTGAGGCATACATTGACAGGGGGTACTGCGTAATCCCTATCACTATATACTAAGCCAAACATTGATGTGGTGTAAGCCTACCACTTCAGTGTCTGGCTTAGTATATAGTAGGGATGCACCGAAATGAAAATTCTGCAGAAAAATGGCAGCAGATTCTCTGGAGTGATGGTAGTTTGTTTACCAAGAGCAGTATAAGAATGAGTGTTTGAAGGCAAGTTTGGGGGGTGCATTTCTGCAAATAGAGTTGGGGATGCATCAGATTGGCCCCAAATTTATTCTGCAACATAACAACAACCCCAAACATAAAGCCAAAATCATTAAGAACTATCTTCAGAACAGGTTCAGAACTATCTTCAGGAAATGATGAAACATTTAAAGTATACATTTAAACATAACACACAGATACACAAATGTGTGTCTATATATCTATATCTATCTATCTATCTATCTATCTATCTATCTATCTATCTATCTATCCATATTTATATATATATAGATGGTAGGTAGGTTGGTAGGTAGAGTTCCCAGGTATCTATATAACATATACTATAGTCATTCTCCACAAGTTAAACAATATAATATATAATATATATTTTATATATTTAAGGGAGCCCTTAACAAGTGCTTTAGTCTGCTGTATTGGAACTCATGTCCTACAGTTTTCAATGTATTTCAATGTATTTCCAATAGCCAGCAGGGCCACTGAAAGGCATTACTTCCTCCTCAGTCCTTGTAAGAAAAGCCTACTAGAATTGACTTTTGATGACATACAGTAAAGTTTGCTAGAGAGTTGGACATTCCAACTTATAAACTCCTGATTTAGTGAATACTTGCACTAAAGCATCTAAGTGCCTATTATAATAATGAACATAAAATAATTTTAAACTGTTAAGATTACTGTATAAAACAAAATATACATTCAATTGTAATAAACACTGTACAATGTTTGTTTCAAAAGTATACTGATAATATTTAATGTTACAGTGAATGGTCAGGGCAGCCCCATATTTAAGAACATGAGGACAAACAAGGTGTTTCTTTTGAAAATCCAGAAATGTTGTAATAATTTATTGGATGTTACCATTTTGGGCCTTATGTGCTGAAGTGATAAAAATAACCATGACGTATTATATTATATAGAATATTTTCCTCTTCAGCTGTATTTTCCATATATCTCTTCTTTTAAAATGTTATTACCAATTCCCCTTTTAATTAATTTTCTTTTTACCATTGTTCTCTCATTCAAGTATTTTTTCTAACCCTAGGCCTAGTGTAGAGGGTCTTGAAGGCACAGCCTAGGTTGGGCCTTGTAACCAATCCAATTACACTATTGACACCATGTTCTGGCACATCCCCAGGAGTGCAGAGAAAGTATACATGCAGTATGTGTGTGAAAGGGTCCCACTTTGTCAGCCTGGAACATTGTGAGTAACGAGGCAAATGCCTTTTTTAAAAACCCACATAAAAATAGATTACTTTAATCACCTAGTTAGTGGTCTCCATAACCCTGCACTGGACAGAATGTGATGTGTTTGCTGGCAGACAAAGAAAACTATCTATGAGTATTCTTGATCTCTCCAGAGTCATCAACCTTTCTAAGATGTCAGTTAATGCAGCTAAATATTCCTCACCATTCTATTACTGTGGAAAGAGGTAGAAAAGCACAGTGCTCTGCATAACTATAGTTTGTCACTCCTTACAAATGGAAAGTGAGCAAAACTTAGAATGGAGTTGTAAGAAGGGCTTACTATACTGTTCTACTAAAGTCCACTTTCCTACTATACCAATCATGACAACAGATTAACTGTACTGTTGCAATTAACACCACCCCAGGCTTCGTTGGGAGCCCCAGAGCTCAAACTCAAGGACTCTATTGAGAGAAAGTACTGGTCTTATCACACTGTACTTCCAGGAACACGCATATGGAGGGTGCCATTGAGGATGCGTGGCTTTTAATGAGCTGTTTAAAAGGATGTTTTATAGTTTGCCAGCTACTGCCAGAAGGGAGCAGTGACTGCCACAAGCCATTCCACACCCTGCTAAGGGACTACTCTCTCATGGACAGTTAAAAGGAAGAGGACTAGCCGCGCTCCCCTCCTCTTCAACCCCACATTTAGTTCACCCCAAGCCCACACTTTATACCCACCCATGTCACAACACCACCCCACCTCCCCAGGTCTGTTGCTAATGTATACAAAAAACAAAAACTGTCTGCGCTTCTCACCCTAATAAAGTTGGCAACAAATATATAAACATAATATAAATGAGAGGTTTTGGTTATATGAATTGGCCAAAGCATAATTAAGCTCACCCGCCACGTCAAGGCACACTCTCAATAGGGTGAGAACCTACTCTCACCTCCTACATAGTGGGTACAAAAAGCAGTTTATACTTCTACCAAAACCGTATTAATGTGTTGGGGGAGGTGCAATTCAACCCCTGGACAGCAAGCTGCAACCAGACTAATGAGGAGCCAACAACCTAGCTTAGCACACTGACATTTTTTCTTTTACCTGTTTCTAATGTGTTGAACCTTTTTCTATTAATACTGTCATCATGGTATGTACTGTAAGTGAATTCACCTGTTTTGTGTCAAGTACACAAGTAAATTAGATGATGCCAGAGTTTCTTTGTGCATAGCTTCTTGTTGCATTGCTGCATTTAGTGCCACTCACTGGGTGCATGTGGTGGCTGAGTCTGACCATTTCTAATTATTGTCTTTTTGTTTGGTTCGAGCTCACCCATTTCACACACTGGTCATGCTTGGGATATGCAGGTGGCTCCCCACTTTTCTTTAGCCCCAATAAATGACAGACTAATGTAGATATACCTGGGAAATATCCAGGATTGACCCGGAAATCAACACCCAAATCCTCCGGGTCGCGGGGTGTTCACATGCCTGGCTCCTCGCCCATTTGCTCCCAGTGTCATTGGGACCGCCCCTGACATCAGCAGGAACTCCCACAGATGTCAGCGGGAACTCCCACTGACATCACAGGACCGCCCAGTGGGCAGTCCTGGCCACATTCACAAGGGAAGGCTCCGGGAAGCCGGAGTGAAGAAGTTCCCAGGTATGAATGTAGAGGCACTAGAGAAGTGAATGGATCCACAACTGTATAACAAACCCAATATGTAACCTGCAGTTTCTTCTGGTTCCATTCACCATGTGTGAGTTACATATAAGATAAAATTGTTGTCGCAGGGATCTTTGGTGTTGAGATGGCTGCTTCTAATTAATTAATAAAATATGGATTAATTATTTTTTATCTATTTACTCATGTATTCAATTGATTTGCAGTAATAATTGGTCCAACCCCTTGAACATAATAGGAAAATTAAAGCAATCATTTGCCCATTTGTAACCAATAATAATATGTTTAGAAAACATTGGTGCAGGGTAATTTTATGTGATTTTGTGATTTGTAGAGGAGTGGCTGCAAATGACAGCAGGTAACAAGTGGTTTTTCCAGTGTGCCAGCTTTTTTTTTCGTTTTAGTAGCAGTCAATAAAAGAGAATCAGGAATTGTTGATTTGCAAAAAGCTGGAAAGGTAATCATAGAGTAGAATCATAGAGTAGCAGCAAAAAGCTTGAAGGAATCATTAAACTGATTAACATCTCTGTTCATAAGTCTACCACTCATGGAGTCTACCACTCACAGGCATGGAGTCAATGGCAGGACACCGCATAGGAAGCTGCTGCTCTCCAATTTAACATCAATATTCCCTGAAGTTTGCCATAGAGCACCTTGACATACCACAACACTACTGGGAAAATGTTTTGTGGACTGATGAAACGAAGGTTGAATTGTTTTGGAAGAGCAGGCAGCACTACATATGGTCATATGGTATAAAAATGCTACCGCATACCCAAAGCATCATCCCAATGGTAAAGTGCCTTCTTTTGGATCAAGAATAGGAAGGTTAGGTAGAAGGGTTGAAGTTGATGGACTTAGGTCTTTTTTCAACCTTATGAACTATGTAAGTATGGTGTAGGGAGCATCATGATTTGGGGCTGCTTTGCTGACTCGGGGCTTAGACAGAATGCCATCATCAAGGGGACAATGAATTCCCAAGCTAATTAAGGTATCATACAGGATAATGTCAGGGTGATTGTCTGCCAGCTAAAGCTCAGTAGAGGTTGGGTGATGCAGCAGGACAATGACTCTAAACATCAAAGTAAATCTAACTCAGTAGTAGGCTATTATTATTTTTATTTTATTCATGTAGCACTATCATAGGCATGCTTCCTAACATTTCAAAATGTGAAAGAGAGACACTTTTTTAAAAATCATTGGAAGTGCAGTTAACAGTAGATAAAGCTGCAGATGTTAGATGTGAACTACAATTCCCATGATGCTCCGCCAGCCAGGTGACATACACTGCCCTTACACACGCCTGCCCATAAACACACATATACACATACACTGCCCTTACACACACAAACTGTCCTGCCCAAATTGGGACAGTTGGGGGGCATGCAATGGACATAGAGGATATAACAATTTGGACAGAAAGAAAAGGTAATGAGGGTAACAGAGAAAAGCAGGAGTGGATAAGGAAAATGGGAACACATCATTAATGAATTAATGTGTGGATGAATTTTGTGAATGTGTGAGAGAATAAATAAATTAATGTGTGGATGAATCGTGTGAAAGCATGAGATAATGAATTAATTTGAATTAATGTCTGTATGAATTGTGTGAATGAGGGAGATAATGAATGAATTAATGTGTGGATGAATTGCATGAATGAGTGAGAGTATAAATTAATGTGTGGATAAATTATGTGAATGACAGAGGATTAATAAATTCAGATGTGGATGAATTGTGTGAATGAATTAGAACATTAATGAATTCATGTGTGGATGAATGGTGAGAATGCATTAATGAATATGTGTAATGATTTGTGTGAATGAGTGATAGAATGAGTAATTGTGTGAAGGAATTGTGTAAATGACAGATAGAAGAGTGACTGTATAAGTGTTTAGTGTGTATGATAGATGTATAAGTGATTTGGGGAAAGGCAAAGATGGCACAAGCAGGGTGTTTGAGCTTTGGGGACCAAGATGGCAAGGGCAGGGTGTTTATGGGACAAAGATGGCACAGGCAGGGTGTTTATGGGACAAAGATGGCACAAGCAGGCTGTTTATGGGACAAAGATGGCACAAGCAGGGTGTTTGAGCTTTGGGGACCAAGATAGCATGGGTAGGGTGTTTATAGGACAAAGATGGCACAGGCAGGGTGTTTATGGGACAAAGATGGCTCACGCTGGGCTGTTTGGGGACAAAGATGGCTCAGGATGGGCTGTAATTTGTGTGTGTAATCTGGGTGCTGGTCAAGTTCTATGTGGGCTGTCTTTGGGGTGTGCAACCTGTGATCTATGCCTGTAATTTAGTTTTTTTTTAATCTATACCTTTAATGCTGGGTTTTTATGTGAATTCCAATTGATACTATACCTGCAAAGCCGGATTTGTGTGTTATTCTGTTGATCTATATCTGCTATGCTATGTTTCAATATATTATTTATGTATACCTGCAAATACAGGGTTTGTAGGTTTTATTTAGTTGATCTATAGCTGCAGTGTTGTTTCCATGTGTTGTTTATTTGATCTATACCTTCAGTGCTGAGTTTGCATGTGATCCCCAGTTGATCTATACCTGCAAAGATTGTTTTTTGTGTTAATCTGTTGGACTACACCTGCGATGCTATACACGCAAGTGTTGTTTACACGTGTTGCTTATTTGATCAATACCTGAACTACAGGGAGGAAGAAAAAGAGAGGTGTGGCTTAGTGAATGAGGGGACAAAAGGACTCTGGGGAAGACTACGGGAGAGAGGACAGTAGAGTCAGAAGGAGGGAAGACTGCACTTACTCTCACAGTCTTCCCCTAATCTGCAGTCAGTGAGGAAAATTTGTTTTTATTGGTGTGGGAGCAGAGGGAGTGGTTGCATGCTAGGGAGCATGGAGGGGGTACAAAGGAAATAATTGCCTAGGATCCAATTTTTTCAATATTTAGGGAAAATGTTTTTGTTACAAAGAAGTTAGCTGTATTTTTTCCTATATTTAATGTATTTAAGGTACATTATTGTTACCAGTGTTTACAGTTATATATTATTGTGCTTGTTTGCACTTGCACATAAATAATCTCTAATTAAAACTAGATTTATACCTCGTGTTTTTTTTTATTTCTGAAAAATGCATATTAAAGTACTCCAAGGGTACTTTAAAATGCATTATTCTTTAGTAGGGCTGTCAGGGGGAATTAACTGCCCCTTTATGGTAACAACTACGTATCTTTGACATTATATTCAGGGTTTACCTATTTGTTTTTACGATTGTGTGATATGTTACTCCTTGTGAACTTAATACTTGTTTTAGTAACTTATAAAGATGTTTCTTCAATGTAAAATTTACAATACCCAGAGTAAAAGTTTACAGGCCATAGTCACTTTAACTTAAATATGTTATATCAGCAGTTTTAAGATGCCAAAGGATTAAGTACTGGGAATTTGCCAGTAATTGGAAGCTTTCCCACATTACGTATTACAGCTCAAAATTCATTTTGGGAAAGATTACTTTTCTTTTTAATCTTTATACCAAAACATCTTAGGAGTTTTGGGTCATTTCCCAATGTGCATATCATAGTACTGTATACTACGAAATGCCATGAGGAAGTCCTGCTTTATCTATTCCAAAACGTAAGGAGCAATCAGAATGTAAAATGCACCATCTGGTGGCGGATGCTTGCTCAATAGCTTAAGTAACATTATAGCCCGAGTTATTATTAATCAATACAATTATTATTAATTAATTATAAATTTACAAGCAGTATATAGTAATATTAATATAGTAATATTAATATGATGGATGTTTCTGCACTTTTATATTTTCGTTTGAAAAGGTGAACGGTGAGTAGTATTTAGTTGTGTCTTAGTTCTGTATGGCAAGCAGGCCCTTGCAGTTTAGCGTAAGAGTTTTCACCCTGGGGTGAAGATGGTTGCAAAACATATAAATTGCCCCAAAGAGGAACAGCGTTCTGTCATACTCTTTCTATGGGCAGAAGGTGTGCCAGAAGCACAAATTCATCTTTACATGTGTGCTCAGTATGAGGATAAAGTTCTCTCTCATAGAGTAGTCTATGAGTGGATTGAAAATGGACATACTGGTGTGACGGATGCAGAGCGCTCTGGAGGTCCAGCCGCAATCATGAGGAATGAAGAAATAACTCTGGAAGAGAAGAATAACAATTGAAGAGGTTACAGGGAAGCTGAATGTGAGTGTTGGCAGCCATTCAGTAAACTGTGTGCCAGGTGGGTGCCTAAGCAGCTGACAGAGGAGCATAAGCGCCAGCGCTTAGATGTTTGTAAAGTTGATGTTGGCCGTCTTTTGGGGAAAAGTTGGTACAACTTTGGAAAAATTGCATCACAAAGGGAGGTGACTATGTAGAAAAGTGATGTAATTTGTTTTGAAATAAATAGAGTTAACAAAAGTGTGGAAATTTTTTGAACGTCCCTCGTAGTAGAGGCCACTGTGACCCGTTATCTTCTTGCTCTTTATTGGTCTGCTCCACGTTCCATTCACAGATTCTTTTTTGTTTTTCTATAGTGCTCGGGCATCTATAATATAGAAGTGTTCTTCCAAATACTCTTCTTTCTAGAAAAACTACAGATAGGATTCCAAACTAACAAAGGAATTCACTATTCCTAAAAATGTAAGTTGTAGCTCTATATTTGTATATTCAGTGGTCTTGATATAAAAGTTAGAGCTTACTGCTTCATACAACATTTTCTGTTTGTCAACACTATGGAATTCACACAGAAAAAAATTGCGTCAGGCATAAAGTAATTTAATACGATTTTATTGCCATGTTACTCATACAAACATTTTATAACATTCTCATTAAAAAGTCATAAATAAAGCAGAATTATGTGCTACACCTCAATTAAGTTATTAGCAGAAAATGTCAGAGGAAATCTTACCTGTCACACACATACAACTCCACGACGTGTTCCAGACAGAAATGATATTTAATTTCAAGAACTAAGCTCTTACTGGACCACAGTCCATATAATCTTTGGAATCAGTGGGGTTCCAGAATTGTGGTGGCGTTATTTATATCAATGTATACAGTTCTTACAGTATCCCTTTTGAAAAGGATCTATCATATTTATAAAACTAAATGGCTTATTTCTTTACCTTGACCCATTTATGAAGCCTTGTTTTCCCAATACAACTTTATTTTTATGATTGTCATATCCTAGAAAGTAAGTGCTATATTTTTGTTTACTTTACACTCTCCACAACAAATCCAATGGCTTTACTTTTTGAAAACCTATAACTAGCTATGATAAAGCTTAATTAGCTAAGCAATATTTTTAAAAAATGACTTGGCTGTTGCCATAAAAACTGAAGATCCTTCTTAGTGCTGTTTTGGGGGGCTTAAACCGTAAGAAGAAAGAATAAAATTAAAGATCTGCTAAAGTGTATTCAATTAACAAAGTAAATCCCGATAATGTACATGATCATGGAATGTAGGTGTGACAGGTACTAAATAATGCGTTCAGCATACTAAAAAGGCATTCGGGATTCTTGGATCTGGTTTATTGGCATTATAAGATTGTGCCAAAATACTTTTATTTCCTCAACATGCATACACCTGCATCAACTTATTAGAAACTGTTAGATGCTTTGCAATTATAACAATACAGAAGATCTGTAAAACGCTCTACAAGTTTTCATAAATATACAAAACTTTACCAAAATCAAGCAAGTGCACAATGTATATATCTCTTCCCACTTTTTCCAAAAATTGTAGATTTTTTTTTTTAAATCACTATTTGGTTTTTGAGAGTATATTAGAGTTATAAAACAGATTTAAAAAGAATGATTATTTGATCTTTCAAGTAGCCAGGCTATTCTGGACAACTGAATCATGGGTTAATGAATTTATTTGGAGTGATCATTCATGATGAGAGTCCACTAAATAGCACCAAGGATTTAAGAACATATTTACGACTGTGTCATTATTTTTCTTACGCAAATGGTGCTGATGATGGCAAATTCCCTGTAGTGTAAACTTTTAAAAAGGCAGGAACTATTTTCTTCCAATAACTCAGCTTTGTGCCAAAACACAAAACGCTGCTTAGTGACATGCACTGTAAGCAGAAGTAAGCTGCTATGAGCTGGCAAGCAATATGGCTCAATATACAATCCCTGTTTGTCTGTTAACAAGGAGATGGCTAAAATACTTTATATGAAATATGTCTACTCTTTTGCGCTATATGCATATAAGCACCATAAGATTGGTTGGGCTTGATTCAATGACCCATCTTAACCTTAAATGGTGTCAACATTGGTTGCAATTCACATCCCTTACTAAACTCAAAATTGCAGTCAGTGACTCCTGACAAAATACTACATTAAAACTGATATAAGAGAACTTATGCTAAGCAATAGGGTGTGCAGAGCATTATCACATCAAAAATAGACACATTTTTATGCATACATTCTAGACCATAAAAGCTTTGTTAAAAATACATAAAACACATCTAAAAAACATTACACATTGTAGAAAGCTGTAATAAACACATGCTTAACAAGGCATAAAGAAAGTATACCGATGGCAATTTATCCCTTTTAATGCCAACACGTGGGCTGTATGTTGTAAGAAGCCACTAGAAGACACTATGCCTTTGCTAAATTATAAGCCACAGAATTAGGAGCTAAATAGACTTATTTATTAGCACATCATATTCACAGTCATTTCCCAATATTTGACATAAAATATATTAATTGAACACAGGACTAAAGTAACATAGAAAGTACCATCAGCAAACATAAAAGTACTTAAACTACTGTCTGTACCACATTGGCTGTAATGAGTTTTTATACAAATAACAGTATTTGGGTCCGCAACTCCAGAACAAATAACTTTGAAACAAGATAATGCACATGAATTTGCGCCCAATTTTTTTAATTCGTGTCCATATTTCATTCGCACCCAACGAAACCCGTAAGGTGTTTAACCACTGGGTGTTGACTCCTTACTGAGTTTGGCTGAACGAGGTGAATAAATTGACATATTAAAATACATTACTTTTTTTGAAAGATTTACGGACCCAAATTCCATTATTCAATTTTTTAAGTATGGTGGAAATGCGGAGTGGTTGCACAACATGGAAGTATCAGATAACAGGTGTCATTAATCCAGGCGAGACATTTCCTGTTTTGTGTAGTGAGTTTTTGCATTGTCATTGACCTGGACCAATTAATACTTTCCCTTTGATTTTATTTGATATTTACTCAGAGAACAGTGAATGTGGTGCTTATTAAATATATATATATATATTTGCAGGTTGCTGGTAGTTTGTTCTTTGTTTATGAAATATGGCTACATTTCATGACATTGCTGCCATCCAGTAAATTGGGATCAAGTGTATAATGTCTTTGTTTTTAATACACCTTTTATATAGGACTTCCAGCCATTACTTACAATCTGCAATATACTACTGCAATTTGTTTTCCAAATTGGTTTGTATGGTTTCTTTGCCTATACATTTTACAACGAAAACATAAGTGCATGCTACATGATGGCAACTACATCTCCAGCAAGGGAGATTATATCTTTCTCCACTGCTCAGTAGGTAAAAATGAGATGAACGGTAAACAGGTACATGTATTTTGTGAAGTAGCTCAGCTATGATGACATCTGTATATTTCATTACACTCTAATCCAAAGTGAAAAATGGCCAACACAGCAACTTTCACCTATTTCAGTTAAAATCCAAATTGCCTAGTGTGTATCTATGGTATCAAACACACAATAGAAGCATTTTGTATAATATACACAATATAAAATCCAAATGTCAAGTTCAAATATGTGCTGTCCCAATAAAACTGTCTTCATAAACAATAAAACGCTTAAACGTCTCAAGATAAACCATACTGGGGATACTGCAGTTTTAACTTAACCACATGACTTTTATGTGACACAATGACAATTCTAATCAAAGAATAGAAGGTCCTGCTCTAACACATACTAAACACAAGATATACAAAAGTTCTTCGAAAGGTGGATCTTTTCTGGTAGTGTCAGGTTTATACTTGTAATAAAATATACCGTCATTCTAAATCCAAAATGGCTAATCCCCTTTAGGATTATGTGCAAATTGTTGTGCTGGTTGCTCATCGGTTACCTGTACAGTTGGCCATACAGATGCTACTTGAAACGTTAGCAATATCTCTTACAATTTCTCACGCAGTATCTTATTTGATCATTAGCATGGTCGGGGTGGGGACTGTACAGCCTTCCTCAAACATTGGCCTCAAGACATTCATGACAACATTGAAACCCAAGCTCTGAAACATTTGTAATATTTTCTGTTCCCAAAGGTTATTAACATAATTACATATTGGCTTTATTATAGTACTGGTGAACCAGTACATCCCTCATGGCACTGATGTGTGCTGATATGCAATAAAATGTCACAAAAAGAATGAAGGCCATTTATGGCACTTAATAATAAATAGAATCACAGCTAACAGTTGGTAATGTTGTATATATAGAAGAGATCATGAAGCATTTGAGAACACAAATGCTACTATTTATTATCTTTATTGTACCAGTCATCATTATGTATGGAACAATACCTAAAGCCTGACAGGGTGTAAGCGTGCTACGGGGAAAGCATTTCCAGTGACTCTATCTGCTTCCTGTTATCGTTTATAACAGTTAGGAAGAGGTGTGCAGGAAATCGCTTTCTTCAGCCTGCGATAATTTCAAACTTCTACAGGGTAGAATATATTTTGTTATTTGGCCAGTTGGTTTTATCGAGAAAGTGTAATAGTTTTTGTTATATTACCACCAGGACTTGCTCATTTCTTTACTCTTAAAGCTGCTTCAGAGATCTTATGCAGCATCATGGATTTGTCATGGGATCAATATACGAGTGTGCATGTTATTAATGAGTGAGTTTAAGTTTTACTTGGTATTGAAAGATACAATGTTTAGTATAAACCATGGAGCTTACTCATAAATCTGAAACAGAGCAAAATAAGACATTTTGAAAAATGCAAAATAAAACATTTTAAATGGCTGGTTTAGTATCCTCTATAATACCACTCCTCTTTTCTCTCTAATAAAAGATCAACATCGACGTACTTCATTGGGCTTAAATCAGGGTGTGGATTTCCAAGGGAATGCCACTCTTACAGCCTAAAATCCATGTGTATATGGATATTGTGTTACGAGCATGCACAATTACAAAATCACATGGAACTACACAGATTCAATAATTGAACAAAAAGCTTATATCTTACAGATGGCAAAAATACAGTGAAATTGTTAGCTTGTTTCAAGACAGCTTAGTTAATAGACCCCGAAACGTTGTCAAGTTGTGAAAACATTTGTGTTCAATGTCATACTGTGTTGCATATGCAATGTATGCATGTTGTTAAAATATAGCATTGCAGTGATGTTGTGTAACATGGAGCTGTGTAGACGTAAGCTGCGTTCTATTCACATGATATTCTGGATCACGCTGTGTAAGTATGGTGTGCCGTACTGATCTGTGTGCAAATGGCGTATGTGCTGCTGCCATCCTCTCTCAGTCTGGACCTCTCCTCAGGGTTGGACACAGTAACACAACAGCCGCTGCCACTGCCAGGAGCAGGAGTGGATTCCACAGAGCAGCCTGGAAGGGAGAGAAAAACAAAACGGGGCATGAGACTGAAGGAGAAACTATGTGTGCAGGAAAGCATGTAATCCACCACAGAATAGAGCAATCAATGGGGAACCAGTTATCACTATTTTGAATACTATTTCACAGGGTGAAACGGAAATGGTATTCAAAACCATGACACAGAAAAGTAAAGCAGCAGCAGTTAACACAATATTGAGTCAATCTTTGGTATAGATGATGCAGAGTTTGTAACACTGTAAATTATGGTATGATGAACCGCATGGACACTATATGACCAAAAGTAGGTGGACACCTGACCATCACACCTTTATGAGATTGTTGGACATCTCATTCTAAAACCATGTGCATGAACCCCTTAAGGACAATGGGCGGCCCCTAAACCCATTGAAAACAATACTCCAGTGCATCAGTTATTCATTATTCAATTACACAGGGGTCCAGTTAGTTTTTATCTAAGGCTGAAGAATCAGTTACTTTTGTTGTTGTTGTTGCCTACTCAAATAAAACAAGAGTTGCATGTTTTATTAATATCGTTAAGTAGCAAATCTTATTTCCTTGTCCAGTGTTTTTTTTACAGCAATAATAGTTATTTCTAATAACTTTTAAAACAAAATTTTGATAAGGAGAAGAGAGTTAACATCACAGCAGATAATTGATTAGATATGCTGGTTTGGCCACCATTTGCCAAAGACCACAGCTTTCCTATTGTACATTAGTCTCTTACATTAAACAAAATATCTTCAAAACCATTACACCGAATGAAAAAGAATAGGTAAAATTATAGGAAGTTTTGATAAATCCTGTTGACCACCTCTAATGCAGGGCCAAAAAGGGCAACTTCCCTGTGCCCAGGCTTACTTTCAGGGCCTCTAAGCAGCCAGCATAGCCTCTCCACAGACTTTTTCTCCATTGTGGCATCACTTATTGGTATATAATGTGATATGCGAGCAGTAGCAGCCCTCCACCTGGCACTCAACTGCACCAGCTATAACATTTTATATTGCTTTCTAAAACACATACATATATCATATTGGTAAAACATATAGCTATAACCTTTTGTTTGACATAATTTATTCTACTGCTAAATATACACGTTGTGCTAATTTAAATCACCTCTAGAGCTCCCCTTATGGCAAATATTTACATATAACTGCTGTATAAATATTATACTATTTAATATTATAATATTTGACAGTCCCTGGGGAGAATGTGTGTCAAATATACAGTACCAGTTCTGTCCCGATATAGGTCCGAACCCATATGGGGACAGAATTAGAAACAAAGCATACAAAAAAAATGAGGATTGCCTAATATTAATTCAGATTTCAGGGAACAACGCCTGGCAGGCCTGTGAATGTGTGAGGGGTATGGAAAACCCTGTGCTAAGTTAAATTGTGGCAATCCTTTATCAGTTACTTAGTGAACCATTTCTTTGTAGCAAGAACATTGATGACTGGTTGATAGTTGAAGGAAAAGGCATGGAGGGAAATTGTAAGGGGTACAAACATAATTGGGAAATGGAAGAAAGGCAAAACATATGACACCAGGCATGGATGCGATAGCAGCAGAGCCACTCCAAGCCATGCAAAGTGCGCGTACCACAAGGAGCCACAAGGATACCAATACCTGATGTGCACTAGGACGTCTCAGCCCACCAGCACCAGAGCATCCCCACTATAACAATAAGTCCTAGGAGGGGAAGGGAGAGAACAGGAGGGTCAGATCCACAGGGGGCCTGAGAGATGTAGGAAGAGAGGATAAAAGAGCAGGGAAGAAGAGAAAAGGTATACAGAGAAACATGAAGGGAATAGTGTGAGACGTCAGGATAGAGAAACAGCCGTCAGGTAAAAGTGGAATAAATTTGTAAAGGATTATGGACACATGAATGTTAGAGAAGACAGTGTAAGACGTGTGAGTTGTAATGAGATTTAATTGTGAACAAATGAAAGCAACATACAAACAACAAAGCAAAAGTAAAGAAAGGAATGGATGATAAGGGGGAAGAGAATATTGAGTGGGTAGGGCCAAGGGAAGGGCACAGGAGATGTCCAAATCCAGAGGACAAGACGCAGCAAGAGTCAAGAAAGAACAGATGAAGAGTGGGGGCATGAATCCAACGGACATAAAGCAGTTAAATAAGGGGAGCACATGATGTAAATGCAGCATATCAAGGGCATTGTGTGAGGGAGATGGCATTAATGGAAGAAGTGAAAATATGAAGAGCATTTGATTAGAAAACGTTTTTACACAATGCAAAGCATGTGAGGGCAAAAAACAAGAAACATAAAGAATGGCGGGGTATGGAATAGGAGAGGTGTTGTGTTATATAAAATACCAAGTATATTGAATGTGTTGTGTGGTATGTAATGAAGATCCAATGCGGTCATAACCAGTTGATTTTATCAAGGATGTAAACACCAAGGGGAAGAGGTGAAAATATACACATGTAAACAGCCAAAATAGGATGCAGCAGATAAGTGGAGAACAAGGACAAATTTTGATACAGTTGCAAGTAATAATGAGGAAAACGTAATTTGAATCCATGGAAAATTTGATGTGAGATAGTAGAATCAACAGAAACGTGAAACATAAAGAAATTGAACAAAAGAAAAAATTAATAAAATGCAGAAAGAAAGTGAAGTAGTAAGAATTGGGGAAAGTGAGCAACAGAGTGAAAAAGCAAGGAAGACAAAGAGAGAGAGAGAGAAATATATTGGTTATATCAGCATCACCAGAAAGGTACATATGCTCAGTGTGATCATCTATGGATGGATGGATATTGTTGGTATTATTAATTGATCGAAAAAGCACCAACATATTCTGCAGTCCTGTACAACAGGATGTAGCACAAAGTAGAAGTGTATTTGTCATTACCACGAGACAATGTATTGTTACCCCAGGAAGATGAAGTAAAGGCTTTCTTTCCCAATTTAAAGTACCAAAAAGTGAAATGCCTTAATATTAAAATGTTTACTTAGAACTCAAAGCTCAGTATGGAATAGCTCTTCATTGTTGGAATATTTCCTCCTCAGCCTTGCAGAGAAAGGGATGCCCCTTGGTAACGCATAATGAATTTAGGGAGTTGAAACCACAACTCTTCGGCAAACTCCTGCTTTAGTTTATCTGATTTACTATCATTGAATAAGAGAACGCAGGCTGAAGTTACATATTGTAAGCATTATTAATATAATAGTTGGACCAAATGTCTTTCTATGTTACTTGTGTAGTATTTACATGGGATTCTGCCCTACACTTGAGCCATAAGAACTCTCCCACCTACTCCCATAACCAGTACTCCACTGTCTCTGTGCTAAGTTCCGGGACTCAGTGCCATTTTCTGGCGGTCCTGTGAAGGACCTGTGCCGCAGGGAAGCATGCTATGTAGGATTTTTCCTTCAATGTTCTCAGTCCCAGTTTAGAAACACTGCTTGCTTACGTTCTCTGTGACTGCTTTCTGATGTTCAGCCAGCAGCAAAAGGTATGTGCCCTCTCAATGCAATATCCCATCGAAGCTAGCTTCAGTACTAAACCCAGGTATGGCCTGATTATTTCATCGACATGCTAAAATGCTGAACGGCTAATGGGCCAGTGCTTTTGGGAGTGGGTTTCCCACAGAAATAGAGGTACTAAACATTGAATAGAGACCCATGTGGTAGCACATCTTCAGTAATCAGCGTGATTACTTAAATAGTAGCATGTAGCAAAAGACCGAAGGTTATAATGTAGGAGACTGCACATTGTGACATGGCCAATTGCAATAAAGAGTATTGTAGGCAGGCTGCATGGCATGATGACAGCAAGCAACAGCATGGCAACAGTGCATGGCAGGGTGACAGTAAGTAGCTGTACTGGTATCACCTGTAAACCACTCTCCTTCAGCCTGTGAATTTCCTCTCTGCAAAGCCTCAGCTCCTCCTGCAGCTTCTCCTGCTCCTCCTGACTTATGCGATGGCGCTGCTGCAGGTCCTCAATCTCACTGAGAAGCCCTGCACACTGTCATAGGGTGTAGGAAAGGAAAGCGTTAGTGGTGCAGCATATTAACACATGCCTACATTACAATTACTCCCCCATTATGCTCTCCCAAAAAAACATTGAAATTTACTGAGAGATTGCCAGTGCCCTGAAGATATAAAGACTATTTACTGTGAACGCAGTGCTACATAAGAAAAATGGAAATGGCCGTTTGAAGAAAAGGCCTCTGAGTTCCCAAAAACCTATAAGATTTTGAATTATTTTCTGAGTTGACCCAACGAAAAGTATATCAACGCCCCTGCTCAATTTACGCACATATTTCTTTTTAGAGTTTTTAAACAGTTATGACACACTGCATAGCAGTATTTCATTTACTTTTTACATTTTTTTATCTTGCCAAGTTAGTTACAATGCTGACCTCAGTCTGTGCACGTTGCACTTTTTCCTCGGCACTATGCAGTTGGGTATTTAGCTTGTGCCGGTCTTCCTCCCGCTGGAATTTATTCCTCTTTATGTTCAAGCTGGGCAAAGACAAGTCTTGTGTATCTTCGACTTGAGTTACTGAGATGGGATTCGAATGATCGTACTGTGGGATAGTTTTCTCTGTGTGCCCATCTGGCTCTTGTGGTTGATCCTGTTGCCCCTCATGCACTCCATCTGCTGTATCTGTGTCTTCTTCTCTGTAACAGAATAATAATGATGTACGCTTAACATTGCATAATTCAGATACTGGGGTTAGTAAAGCAATTAAACTGGCACTTATCAGTAACAGACTGGTAACACACACATATACGTATTTACACAAACTGTATATATGCCATGAATAAAAACATAATTGTTATATTAATCTGTTTTTATTAATACACATATACTGATAAAGGAAAAGATCACTAACTTGCAACCATACTGAAACCTCCCCTAAAGAACTAATCTTTGCTCTCCTACAACAATATTTAAAAGATATTCCGAGAATTCCAAATAAACTTCCTAAGTAGAAAACTATGGAGTTGTTGTAACTATCTTTCCTTCCAGAAAGAAATGTACTAATAAGTGCATAGGCAAATGATGTAAAAAAAAAAAAATATATATCACAATCCCATAAAGTATTTCATGGCCATATGAATCCATTACTGTAAATAATGGTCATGGGACCATTCAATGTACCAGTTACTTCCTGGGCAGCAATGCCTAGGAGCCCCCTTCTGCTTTTGGAAGCAAAAGTGACATCAGTGAGTTACAGCACCAATATTTACAGCACTGGGGCTAGTTGATCAACAATGGACGAGCGTGACTAAGGTACAGACGGCAAAATTAAGTAAGTGTGTCTGGGTAAGATATCTATTCATGTATATTGTTCTGCATTAGGATAATCTCATGATCTTACCTTTCTTATATGTTTCTGACCTGTATGGAGCTCACAAACCTCAGTATGTCATAGATTCCCAGATCCTTTGTACAGTAGGTTAAGAGATTCCATCTGTATCCTTGATTCATGTTTAGGTGGCCTTAGTGAGGTCCTCTGTAATTTATGATGGTTCTACCCCTACCACAGATCACAATTCAAGGTTTTCTAGGGTCATATAAACTTTGACACTCTGGGAATGACTACAACCCATTTCCATAAAAACAGGGATGGTTCTATCTGGTTGGTCCATGGATAAAACGGGGTACATATCTACTGTGAAGGCTAATGTGTATGGTTTCCCACATGTCCCTTAACACTTCATGGAAAAGATGAGGCATGTGTGGATGGAGGATGAACCTAAGATAAAACAAAAGTTCATAATCACTAAAAGTCTATGACTCAAAATGAACCTGATTTCAGATTTTAGTGCATGGTATTGACCTGAAATTTATTGTCATTCTTTAAAGAAATGTTTGATAGTTTCCGTAAACATAAAGTAAACAGCATTTGGGAGAGGCTTCTAGGGCATAATTTAGCATCACCATTACTGTAAAAGAACTGCAAAACTTTGTAGTTTTTGGAAAAATGTCTCATTACAGGGACAGGGCAACTTGGTATGCAAATTCATTTGTAGCAGTTGTAGCAGTTCATTATATATTCAAAAACAGGGTTGTCATTAGTCTGTGTGCTTATGGTTGTACATCTGGCCCGGCCTGCATGTATCTTTAAAGACTTAAAGAGGAACCTTAAGATCTGAATAAAATCAAGTGGATTCAGCACTGAAAACAATGCATGTGTTTAGTTCACACATTCAAGTTATTCCTATTTAGATTTGCTGGCATCTGCACGAGCCAAGGCATAGTAAGGACATTACACACAAATTGCAATCCCTATACTATCTACCCATGTAGGACATTGTAACTCGCAAGACCAAACCTACATCATTTTAAGAGACTACTCATGAGCACACCTGGGAACTCTCCAGATTTTGCCTGGAGAGTCTGGAGAGTCCGTTCTCTGGGTCGACACCCGAATCTTCCTGGTCATGGGAGCGGAGTCCTGCCACACCCTACTAAAAAATGCAGCTGTTTCTCGCAACATCAGCAGAAACGCCCTTTGATGTTGGTGGGGAATGCACAGAAAGTTACCATGACCACCCACCAATGCCAGTGGGACTGCCCACAAGTTCCCAGTTATGCTCATGAGTCCCTCGAACTAGAGATTGTTTATAACAATGTAGTCCCTCTGTAAAGTTATCACACATTTCTTCATGCAAGACCCTAGTTTAAAAGCAAAATTGCAGATTCCACTTATAATACAAACAAGACTGTACCTGTCCCCTTCTTCTAGCAGCAGAAGGTGGCTCTTCAGCTGACTGTTACTCTCTTGGAGAATGCTGCGCTCCATCTGGAGATGCTGGCACTGATCCCGCAGGAACTGGAGCTCCCCTTTCACAAGTATAGAAATACACAGTGACCAACACTTATATGCAATATTACAAACTTTTGTTAGAAGATTAGCACATGAGGCAGAAGAAAAAGGTTATTGTAATAGCAGTACTATGTGGAGAGCACAAAGGCAATGTTTTGTGCCATCCTTTGCAAACCTCATTACGGGGTGTTTGAGGCCGGCAACGTCTATGGAGACCATTATACTTTTAGATCCAACATTGTTTGGTATAGTCCTTACTATATGCTCATAATCTGGCATGGACTTTAATGCCCTGACCGTCTGTACTGACTATAGTGTGAGTTTGTCCAAGGTTACACAGATTTTATAATATCTCTGTATAACAAATTAGGTGGATATGGCGTAAAATGTGTGGCTAAAAGGACCAGATCTATAGGGTTCTCCTAGCCACTTTACTCCATTAAAATAGAATTCTAGGGGTATGTATAAATGTGGTGGTAGGTGTAAGTGTTGTGAATTTGTCTTACAATCCAATAGCTTCATCTCATCAGTACCCCTAAAACAATATACGGTAAAATAAAACATGATATTGACCACTTTGTGACTAAGGAAGGAGGGGATACTTCACAAAAATATGGTCCTAAAGAACCAAGAATGTATCCCCTACGTCATAGCCTTTTTGCATGAGACCTGGTTGTCAAATGACAGTGATGCAGCAGCGACTGGTAGAGGATAGAGCCAGACAGTGTAGTCTAGAGCTTGAGTACTGTAGTAAGGTTTGATGCATACATTAAAGGTATCTGGTCAAATATGCAAAGTGCAATCATATCAGAGATTTTCTGTGCATTAACACATGCTGCTGTTACCTTGCAGTGAGGCTGGACCTTGGCCTGTATGACCAGTACAGCTCTTCATGCTGATTTCAGCTCTCAGGGTTGTTATCTCCATCTCATACTCCTGTCTTGTCTCCTGCAGCTCATGAAGCTCAGCACGCAGTCTGCACAGCTCCTCCTGCAAGGAGGCTATGTCACTCTCTCTCTCAGCTGCTGCTTCCTCTGCAGACTGTCGCAGTGACATTATCTCTTCTTGTGCACATCGCAATTCCTGGGACACCTCCAGCAGCTCACATTCTTTTTCATGCTCCAGACTGTCCACTTCTTCCTGAACCGAACGTAACTGAGCTGCCAAAAGACAGTACAGCATGTTTCATAACTGCGTCAAGGGGGTACGAGGACAGGGCAAGCTGGGCTACTGTCTAGGGCCCCTGGTATTGTTGATGTTCTGTTGTGGGCCACATAATGCAGTTTAAGTAAATGGAAACTTACTGCGGTTCTTTACACCAAAGGGACACTCCAGATGCCCTTTGCACTTTAAAGCATATTATGGCACAGAAGTCTTTTTAAACCTACATGGTGCCCCCATTGCAAATCCATGGGGGGGATTCTGCAGAATTCCCCATTTTAATGTGCCCCTTTGCCTGCCCTCCCTCCTAAGCTATTTTCCATGCAGGAGATGTTCGGCTAACACATTTCCATACGTGTGATATTCCTACCGTCAGTCAGCTCCAGCTTGGCGAACATCCCGGCAAGGGTGTAACGAGACCCCCCGTTCCCATCTCACTTAGTTTATTCACGTTCACCAGGTTGCAGTCCCACGGTTTCCAACTACCCTCTGCATCCTTATGGATATCCTCACCTATTTCTGACCTTACCCTGGCACGTCTGTGGACTGACTATACAAAGATAATCCTGGCAAAGACTCTATAGGACAGGAGGCACTTTTGCCCAAGACCTGATTTACCTTAGAAGCCCAATGTGTCTCTCTTAGTGATGTAGGATAAGACCCTTGGTGTAGAAAAACCCTGTACGACAACACTCACAGTATTAGGAGCTCCAAGGGGAAGAGACTTGTCCGATGTTCATTATCACAAAAGATATGACATATAGCTAGTAATAAATAGTTGTATTGATATAGTAATTGATACCTTGAAGCCTCTGAATCTGCTTGGTGAAGATTTCAGCTTGCTGAGCACTGGCTAATCTCTCTTCCTCCAGGATACCTGAAATATAGAGGTCAGCCGTCAAAGTTGCAAAATGTATAGAGATGTTTGTAAAATTATCAACAAGCAAAATGTATGTATAAAAACGCACTCTGTATAATAGTGATTCACACCTTGAGCGATGTGCTAAATCAGCTTTAAATTATGTGTTGAGGTGCTGCAATCACTCTAAACACATCTCACCACGTATTCAATATAATCATAAAGTACACAAGATGACATAACACCCAGGTGTCGTGCACAAGATAAAATGTGGAAACTTCCCCTTTAATTAAATTTTCAATTTTTCCGGTCAAATGAGATGTATTAAATCTCCAATTCATTTTGTACAGAACATACAAAGGAAAATAAAAAACATTCATAGTGCAATCATCCTCTTATTATAATTAAGTGTTCTGAAGAAGCTTTGCACACGTGAAACCTAATATATGAATGTACGTCCTCATCCGAAGAAGAGAGACACAATCTGTGATGTTTGGCACACATATTCAGTAAGATCCAGGAGTCACATAAAATAACTTTTAATACTGTAAGCTGATATTGCTTTTTACATTTTTTTTAAACATTAAACGTATATAAAACATTAAACTTATATTTTTAATGGGCTTCTTCTTCTTTCTTGTATTGTGGGGAGAGACCTTTCCCTTTAATGCTAGAAGAACACCAATAAGGGCACCTTAAGCATGTGAGCAGTGTTTCAGCTCTTATCCTTAAACACATTGAAATCCACTAAGCTTTTCAGTACTACACATTCTACTATCTATTGAGATAGCATGCCTATGTGCTTGATTTTATATACCTGTTAGCAATGTGTGTGGTTGAAACGTAATAATTATGAGCGGTGTCCACATACTGCACTGGATTCTAAAACTAGGATTTTTTCTGAAAAAAGGACATTGACTTATAATTGAGTACATCTGTTAGCTAGAACTCAGATCTGTGGCACTGCCACACAGCCAACTAAGCCTATGCTATGCCTCATTGCTTCTGTGTCTCCATCTCCTTCTTGTTTTTCGGTCTTCATTCTTTGTCTACTTCTCTTGAGTATCTGCCTCCAAGAGCGCAACAAAAGCACAAACAGTGGTTTTGGATGGAATTAAGGTGGTAAGAATAGAAACATAACATTTTACAGATAAGATCCATTCAGCCCACCAACTCTGCCAATTTTTTTTTCAGAGGAGATGATATTGCAGGATAGGACACAGTGTCCCCACAATAGAAAGCCCTCAGAAGAGTTCTTCAGCATCCAACCAGTTTCCCCTCAGTTTGACCCTTTTGGGTTCGAGCGGCAACGGGACTTTCTGATGATACCTTTAGGTAGCTGTAAATAATTATGATCAAGCAGATTGAAAGCCATTTTTTTTAATTAAACATTTTTCACTCACCCCATATGTCTTCTTTGGCTCTCTGCCACACAATCAGTATGTAGCAGAGAGATGCAGGGATCACGCCAAAGCAATGTTGCCAGATATAGCCATTGGCAACGTGCATGTGATTGACTCTTATAGCAATCACATGCACGAAAGTGCCTCCTATTGGTTGCTACTGGTTTTCCTGCGTCTGACTATAGAGGAGGATGTAGTATTATTTCCTTGGCTTTAAGTCACAGTTTTGCAGGGGAGCAATATTACATCATCTGCCCTTAAGGGGATATATTTACCAATTATATGGCTAAATAGTTGTCTGAAGTATTTGATTAACTTTTGTATAGTATTATCAAAATATTATGTTTGCTAAGTGTCAGTGTTACTGTATAGTAACTGAAATTGTGTATTAAAGGAACACTCCTGCCCTTAAATGCACTAGAGAGGTCGCTTTAAATTTCTGTGGTGTCCCCCTCTGCAGAATCCCCCCACATTAATTTGCTTGCTCACCAACTGAACACATCTCCTTGTATGTGATATTCTTACTGCCAGTGGGTGAGAGTTGATTAAGACCCCTGAGTAGAAATCACAGCCACTAATTGGCTACCTCAAGGAAGTTTGGTGGACAATAAATGCTTTAAGATGCTAGTATGTACCTGTAGTTTATGTATTATTTTGTCTTTTTTTTCTGCTATGTAGAAGTCATGGGTGTACTGTTCATCAGGCTTTTTTTTTAAGCTGTCTTTTTTTTTTACACTTGGGCATGTTCCTGGTTTCCATGGTAACCCTTGCATAAGAGCTGGACAGGTACGCATGATTGTTGCAGAATCGAGAGCAGATTTCATTAGATAACAGGCTGCAGAAGCACCCTGTGCCACAAGTATATCAGTAATATCACAACAGTTATATTGCTGTTCCAAAATGTTTACTTAAACATGCAACAAGCCAACAGGCATAACATTGCTGATCCCAATGCCCATCCCCCCCAAAAAAAAGCATTCAGCCATTTAATCTTTGCTTCCCTTGGTGACCACAAGGTCTTAGCCAGCCCCATGGGATATATTTTGCTGTAGATCTTTCACATTGGTACTTGTTTAACACCAATGTGTACTTTGTTTAACACTGTTCTTAACAGTTTTGTATGTATACAAATTCCTGAAACACAAACAAACTCACTTTATAAATATTTCCAAATGTAGAAGGATCCTTCAACATATTTTATAAACTTTTGGCTAATTACTAAATATGTGTTCAATAAAACCCAGTTATAAATAAATATCCACATCCTACACAGCACATTTCAATAGGACTTGTTTTTCTAGAATAAAAGTTAGGAAAATCATCAGCTATATCCATAATTTATGCTCACTTTTCATTAAATATGTACATCCCTCTCTCCGTGGAGCTTAGTTATGTTGTGACTAAAATACCCTGTCAGAACCTACTGTAAGCCCGACAAGAAGCTTTTTTAGTGGTGCCAATGCGCTCCACGCATGTAGAGGTTGCTTTTGGATGTATGCACTTCAGGCAAAGTGTTGGTGCCAAAGATCCTTTCACAGTGACCAAACTAATCTTTCAGATCTTCTGATCTGGCACTCAAATCTACATAAGCTGGCTGTATTCAAGAAGTCTGTCACCAGGTGTACCTTGCATCTCCAAGAAACTGTCTTCGTGCTTCAGTGCCAGCTCTCTTGTCTCCTCCAATTCCGTCAGCAGTTGGATGATCTGGGTTCTCAGATCTTGGCCATCCAAGATGATACTCCCGGAACCTCCTTCAGACCCACTGGCAACATCTCCGGATTCTGACTCAAGGTCAGGTGGCTCTTCATCTTCTGAATCTGGGAAAAGAAAAGTTAATGTCACCTTGATGGAGTTTGTTTCCAGCAATCTATATATGTTGGGCTCTTTAATACTAGAGACTTCTATAATTATTCATCATTTAATGATTATTTGCATCAAGTACCTTATCTACATTTTAATAGATAACACCTAGATTGTAAATTCCCATGGGAACAGGGCCCTCCATTCCTCTTGTATCTGTATGTCAATTGTTGTATTGTACTTGTCGTTATCTGTAAAATTGTCATCTTGTACAGCCCTGCGGAATCTGTCGGCACTTTATAAATAAAGTATAATAATAATAATATTACTAGCATTAATACTATGCTTATTTGATTTTTAAAATCAAATACAGGGACATTTAAAGCTTTTATTTACCTGATTCAAACAAGGTATATGCAAATTAACATGAATTATAAAATATATTTGGTGAAATCAAAAGGAAATGTAGCCACAATAACTGGTTATCAGACATAATTTTTTTGATATAAACATAATTTAACCCTTTGATAGCCAGGAGTAAGGACCTATTTCTACATGTGAGAGGCTGGCTACAATTTTTTTACCATGTTCATGGTTGGCATTAAAAGGTGGAAACAAACAATGTTTATCTCAATTAAGGTATCGCGCTCTAACAGCTGGGACATCCAAATTAATAGCAATACCAATGATGGATTTACTGGGCCTATAACTCAGGACTCTAGTGCATTCTAAACCATTCACCCATATGACCTGATAGACACTGTGAGCCCTATCAAAAAAAGACAACATACCGTATTTTAAACAATGTTGCAATTCACCTGCCACTTTATATATATATATATATATATATATATATATATATATATATAGTATTCCTTAAATCCCCTTAAACTAAAATATAATTCTACCATGTGTCACTATTACGGATTTGCCATTTGACGCTAAAAGTATGTACAATTTTGGGAGAAATAAAATAAAAAACTACTGTAAAATGTCAGGGGCTGAACATCCACTCAATGTAAAATCCAGCACTCATGTAAATAATATCCTTTTACATGTCCCTATGTGTTAGTTTGCTGACTGTTAAGTCTCCAGCTCATTCTGGGCTTCGTCGGTTTGAATCCAGCCTAATGAACCAGCAAGTTGTTTCACAAACAGTATCGTGTCCAGAGAGTTAATAAACTTAGCCTTGAGGTATTGTTAAGCTGGCAGACAAAAAAAGAGTACTGAATAGAATGAAAGTGCCAACCTACCTCACCATTTGCAGAGAACAGAAAATTAAAATGCATAGATGTGTATTTATTAACTTTTGTACTCGTCTCTCCTGGAGTTGGAACAAACCTTCTTTAGCCATTCAGAAGCATAGTTGCCAATATTTAAAAAACAATCCAAGGACACTTTGCAGCACAGCTATTGGTTACTTACTTGAAAATTGACCACACCCACTGCCCCACAGCTCCACCCACAGACCAACCCACATATTGAGCATAATTTAGCTTCATTTGTTTATTGTGATGCAGATTAAAACTCACAAATGTACCTGGACACTCAAACTAACACAATCACACACACTAACACACCCAGACAAAGACACATGTTCACACACTAAAATACCCCACTCACACGCTAACTTACACACATACTTTCAGTAACATACCCAGACACACACTCTAACATACCCACACTAAAATACCCAAATACAATACCCACACACACACAAACATACCAAGACAAAGACACATGTTAACACACTGACATACCCACCACACACATACTAGCATACTAATATATATCTCCCACAAAAAGGAAAATGGTTTTCCCAGCATCTTATTCTCAAAAAGCCCATCTTATAATATTTATAACACATAATTGCAGTTTCATTTTATATATATATATATATATATATATATATATATATATAAAATATATTTTATAAGTATATATATTTCTCATAATATAAGATGGACGTATATAAACATAAGTTGAAGACATAAATATGCTTGCAGCCATTAATTATTAATTCAGGTAGATGGCAAACAAAATTATTCTCCCCATCTGCCATCCCCCTATCTCACTATGATCTACCCCCCTTTCTCTCCATATCTTACCCTCTCCCTCTGCTTTTTTGTCATTAAGTCCTGTTAGATCTGTTTCTTCAGACCTCTGCTCCAGTGCTGTGCATCCTTGCTGTGTGCGTGGCTTCCATGCTGAGCGCCGGGATATGACGTCAATTGCCACCACAGCGTTCTGGAGCTCTGAAGCAGAGGTCTGACAGAACTTCCCTTAAATTTGGGCTGATTAGAGGGAGATCTGTGATCTTCTCCAACGGGCCATCCACTCGACACCCACAACTGCTGAAAGTATAGGGACAAGCTCCCAAATCCCAGGACTGTCTTGAGGACAGTTGGCAACTAGCAGTTAGTGAGTTACCTGGAGGACCGAGTACAAAGGGATAGTCAATTCTTTTATGTATACTCAAGGAGGTCAGTTATTATTATTATTATTTATTGTTTTATATAGTGCCATCAAATTCAATGGGTAGATAGGACGCAACAAGTAGTATATAACATAACAATTTGACTTACAGAAACTACAGGTGAGGAGGGCCCTGCTCAAATGAGCTTACAGTCTAGAGCAGGCATGTCCAAAGTCCGGCCCGCGGGCCAATTGCGGCCCGCGTTCCGGACTGATGCGGCCCCCAAGTGAGCCACGGGACTTGGCGTCATCAGCCGGCGCAGGGAGAAGGAAAGCGCGAGATCTGGGCTTTCCTTCTCCCTGCGCCGGCACACACAGCCACACAGCGGTGGGCGCGGCTTCAGCTGTTGCCGCGCGGATCGCAAGGGAGCAGTATCGGAGGTATTTACCGGACATCCGGCTTAAAATCACTCAAGGGAGCCGGATGTCCGGTAAAGACCTCCGATACTGCTCCCTTGCGATCCGCGCGGCAACAGCTGTTGTGCGCCGGGGTTTGTTGTCAGATCCCGGCGCACAACACTGAAGCCGCGCCCACCGCTGTCCGTGCCCTCTGAACCCCGTGCCCTCGGAAGAAGACAGAAGAACTGAAGAAGAAGAGGAGCGAAGAGCAGGAAAAGGAGCTGTAAGGAGAAAAGAGGAAAGGTAGGAAAGCATACAGTGAGAGTGGATTGGTGTATGTGTGTGGATTGGTATATGTGTGGATATGTGTGTGTGGATTGGTGTATGTGTGTGGATTGGTAGATGTGGATTGGTATATATGTGTGGATTGGTATATATGTGTGGATTAGTATGTGTGTGGATTGGTATGTGTGTGGATTGGTGTATGTGTGTGTATTTGGTGTATGTGTGTGGATTGGTATGTGTGGATTGGTGTATGTGTGTGGATTGGTGTATGTGTGTGGATTAGTATATGTGTGGATTAGTATATGTGTGGATTGGTGTATGTGTGTGGATTGGTGTATGTGTGTGGATTGGTGTATGTGTGTGGATTGGTAGATGTGGATTAGTATGTGTGTGGATTGGTGTATGTGTGTGGATTGGTGTATGTGTGTGGATTGGTGTATGTGTGTGGATTGGTGTATGTGTGTGGATTGGTAGATGTGTGTGGATTGGTATGTGTGTGTGGATTGGTGTATGTGTGTGTATTTGGTGTATGTGTGTGGATTGGTGTATGTGTGTGGATTGGTGTATGTGTGTGGATTGGTATGCGTGTGGATTGGTATGCGTGTGGATTGGTATGCGTGTGGATTGGTATGCGTGTGGATTGGTAAATGTGTGAGAGTGATGGGTGTTATGCTGTACCATTTCCAATGTATTTTTCATTATATAATTATGCTCTAAAGTACATCATAACTCCCATCACTCTATACTGTTCCATACAGTGGCAGAGCTGGGAGACAGAGGCCTTGCACCCCCACCGCAGGACTCCTGAAAGGTAAGTGAACTTCAAAGAGGGAGAGGGTAGATAGTTAGGAGGGGTAGATAGGGAGAAGGGAGTGAGAAGGGGTAGATAGGGCAGAAGGGAGCGAGAAGGGGTAGATAAGGCAATCATACTCCTATCATGCCAAGTCTGCGACTGCCTCCTGGAATCTGGGTATGCCTGGGCATGATAGGAATGTGATTGCTGTTAACAATTATATATATATATATATATATATATATTGTTATTTAATTGTTTTGTCCTATTTTGGTGTGTTACTTACTTTAAATAAAAGTGTTAGATTTTTTTTTTATGGTGTGTGTGGGGGGTCATATTCAGTTTCGGCCAGGTAGTTTTAAAGTGTGTGTGTGGGGGGGGTGCCACATACAGGATCCGCCCCGGGTGCCAAATACTCTAGGTACGCCCCTGCCCTCCCCTACACAATTTCTTCATCAGATGCCCTTGTGGCTGTGTGTGCCGGCGCAGGGAGAAGGAAAGCCCAAATCTTGCGATCTCGGACGTCGCTAGATTTGGGCTTTCCTTCTCCCTGGGCCGGCACACACAGCCACAAGGGCATCTGATGAAGAAATTGTAGGCAGTGGCGGAACTACCGGGGTCGCGACTGCGACCGGGCCCTGGAGTTCTGCCAGTCAGGGGGGCCCAAGGGGTGCCGAGCGGTTGCTGAAAAAGGAGAGTGAGAAAGGGATAGATGTGGTATGCCGTTTTCAATAAACTTTGCATAAAATAGTTAATTTGCATTTCATTTTAATGGTTCAGAAAATGTCAGGCAAAATGGTCGGCCCTCGCACATGTTCACTTCATCAAATCTGGCACTCTTCGAAAAAAGTTTGGACATGCCTGGTCTAGAGGATACAAGAGGAAAATGGTTTAGTGTTGTTTAAACACAGTTTTCCCCACATGCACAGTTCCAGTTCTTATTTCTCTGCTCATTGTCCTCTTCTTCGTTTAGTAAGAATATAGCTGTTTGTGGAGAGGCATTATGCATGTATGATTGGTTTTTTTCTATCTGTCAGTAAGAGGGAGCTGACAGCTGTGAAGGCGGTCACACCTCCGCTATGCATAATGGACAGATGGAAGAAACAGCATATATCTTTCATGTGTCACAAAGAGAACATTTCTGTAAATAGAACCACATTTTATCCTTATCTGTATTGTTACACAGACCATTGCATCTCATTCTACAGAAACCTTTTTAATCTTAATTTTAACATTTAGTACACCCGTTTTATACATGGCTGCCTCTGTGTGCTAAACTTTTGAGCAAAGTGAGAGATTCACATTCTCTGAGATTCAGGGTATCTGAGGATACTGGGAGGGCTAAGTCTCTGAGTTTGTCTATGATATTAAGCCAGAGTCCCTGATGAATAATACATTTCACTCTGCATTGCACCAAATACACAGTATATTCCACGCTGCTGCATATTCTCCTTTTCCTTTTGCCTGTGTCTAACGTGTCATTTCACAGAAATGTACAGCACCAGTTATTGCAATGCAAGTCCCTTTTCCAAAAACAAAGGAAACATACAATACCAAAGCACACTTGCTCGACCAAGAAAGTCTTATTTCATGTGTACTGATAGATCTTGGAACCCACTACTCACCATGATATGATGCATCTAACGATCATATACTGTCCAAAGATTGCATTACGTTACAAGCTATGTAATGCAGGAGCTTCCCACATTAACCCATTTCATACCAGAAAAGGGTTTTAATGCAACTTAAAATATTTTTGAAGATTAGGGCCGAAATGAGATTGACATTCTGTGAGTAAAACTTGTGGAAGAATGGAATGGATTCCACTGGAATAATAACAAAAAGTAAACGTGATGATTTAGCAGCTGATAAGTGAGGCTACTTTTTAAGAAAGACTTTCAGCTCTTTGGGGAATGGATGTCCGCTCTTACTGCACAGACTGTGTCACAGCGGACTGCCCCATAATTGTTAAGCCTTACAAACAGCCCTAGATATCTGTATGAATTTGCTACAACAACGATAATTATACAGTATTATCTATAAACACAGAGTCTGTAGAGCTGGCTAACCAGCATAGGCCTAACTTGTTGCGTAGTATATGTCCTAGGATACTCTGGATCTTGATGAGCCAAGCCCTGGATCTATCTTTGCTTGTACCATACCACTGACCCATCTCTAATTATCTGCAGAAGTGCACATGATAAAAAAATCTGAAAAAAGAAAACTTTGGGGCAAAATAGTGACAGAAAAGACCAGGAGATGAACCCCAATCTAAGAACAATTATGAGCACTTACCTTCCCCATTTGAATGTCTACTGCAGTTGCTATATCTTCCCTATGGTCTACTGATTTGTATTTGTAAAGCACCAAGCACACTCAATGATGCTATTTAAATATACAACATACAACAAAGAAACATTTCAAACCAATGCATTTCAGTCTGCTCCTGAATATTGAGACTGTTTTGCAAGAACATGACTTTAAATGGAAAGGGGAACTGCAATTAAAAGCAGCAGCTCTAAATTTAACTACAATTATCATGACTGTTCACTGGCTCTGGGCGCATAGTACATTGTAATTTCATAGTACCTTAATTTTAAAAAGAAAGGTTCAAATAAAAATCATTATTAGAATAAAATAATTATATATATTATCTACGTCCAATTTCCTAACTTGAGATTTTTCCATTTTCTCCATCCTGCTATTAGTAATGACACAATGCTAATATGGATAATTGGGGATTCAAATTATTTCTATCCCTTGAACACGCCTCCTACACATGGGATCTATTTCAATAATTTTGATAAGTAGCTAAAAACTGTTCAGATGCAAGCAGGCTATAACTAGATGCAAACTGTTTTTGATAGCTCATACTACTTTATATGACCAAGGTCCATGAATTTGCGTCTCCTCCAACGTCACATAAGCTGTATAAATTGTAATAAATACTTTGGAGGAGTATTCATATTTCAAGTTCATCCAACCCATAACATATACTACAATTGCTGGGGCAGCATAACCCTTACAGACATTTCCAAGTAAAAAATATCAGCATGGTACAATATCATAGACTAGTCTCAGCTGCTTGAAGCAACAGTTGTGACTCATCTGGGTATAAACCAAAGAATTGTTGTTTAATCAGTTTTTTAACCCAAAGGTGGACACTGCATTATGAGAAGCTAAGATGCTTTAATTCAGCGACAATATGTCCCGATTCACATCCTAATACGTAACATAATATAACCTTGGTCATAGAGAGATGTGCTTTGCCAATATATACTTACACTCACCATTGAGCAGCTCTCTGGGATATGAATGGTTCCTTGCAGTAAGAGCTTGAGGAAGCCATCGACTTGAGCTCCCTGAACCTGGACTCAAGCCTACCGGGTTGAAAGAAAAGATGCTATTATGATAATCACAGGACACTGGTCCTTTGTGTTTCACACAATCACTGTTGAATGCCCCAAACCTTTCCAGACATAATTTTATAATCATTTAAAATTTTGCTTCCTTTATTTAAAAAAAATTACCCCCCCGAACAATTATTTGTTAGGTAACACAAAGGTAGGAACTTGTTACCAGAAAAACTGAAAAAGCTTCTTAAAATGTTCAAATCTGACAAAGGTTAGTTACATAACATACCAGCAAGCTGTAAGGTTTTACCACAGCTGAACCACCCTTAATTCTGAATTAAAATATTTGAATATGCTGTCTTTCTTTGAAAGAAGAGTCAAACAAAACTCTTGTAAGGAAATCTACTATGTACTCTGTATAGTATATCTTTAAACGTATTGACATGGGGAGGTTGTAAGATACTCAAGATAACCTTTAAGGACAGAATTACTCCACCATTTACTTAGTAGGTTACCAAGTAATGCACCACTTTATTTATGTGATTGGTATCCAATGCCTAGAACTCAATATACAATCCAAATCAGTCAATCATTTATTTTTTTACCTAAAGGAAGAATTGTAGATTTTTTTTATACAGTATGCTTTCTTTTTCATTATACTTACACGTATATCTAGATATGTGTCTAATGAATGGTACAATGCTTCAAACAGTCCTTTTGCAACTGACTATTCCCAAAGTTTTTTCCATGATTCAGAGCAAATCCCCCAAACCAGTAGATGACCATTGGAGCCAGGTATGTGAGTTTATCACATTACAAAATCATTCTACAACAAACCATAACGTTCTCAACAGCACCCTTAAGCAGAAAAGTCAATAAAAAACTGAGATGTTGTTCTGCAAGGTTTTTAGATAACACAGAGGCAATAAAGAGTACCAGGCATTATATGGCCTGATCTAAAATAAATATCCTTATCCTTGCTAGGTCATGTATCTATCTGCTTCAAAACTGCTTCCCAGGTATGCAGATCAATTTCCTCCTTCTTCAGACAGGTGAACAGTTGGCTGCCTGCCTCCTTTTTGCTGTCTGAGGTTAGCACATCCCTTGCCTGCAGATATACCACCCACACTTGAATAGCCCAACTTCTAGAATGTCTGCCCCATCCCTCATTAAGCAACTCCACCAAAAGATGGCAGGCTCCAGGTAGCCTACCTTGGAAAGTATGTATTTAAACCAGACAACCTAGGGCCTTAACAACATTGCACCCACGTATATCCAAATACTCTCTTAACCACCCTCAACTTTGTTTCCTGTTCACCTTATCACCTCTTCCCACTCGAGACTCCAGGACTGTGTTGCACATTTTCCTTTCCTCTATGCCACACTCTAAACTATTTATTCTATCTTTAAAAGCTCACTAAAAACCCACCTGTTCAGAAACGCATAAAATATAAAAGGAAACATCTATTCCTCCCAGTTTCAATATCTCCAGACCCTTTCCTAAGCACTGCCTCACCGTCTGTCTTATTGACTCTGAACCTCTTAATAGGTAAGAAGACAGTGGGGCTGATTCTGCACCAATATGCAATTTTTGTTCATGTTATTGTTAATGTTGTATATTGTTAATTTTAAGGTTTTGTTAATTTTGCATTCACTTATTGTATTACTGCATCCAAATAATCTGCTACAATATAAATAAAATGGAATAACAATAATTTTAATAGACAGTTTATTGAAGTTTGTGATTCACTTTAGTTGTCCAACTTATTCATCAAACCAGATGTACGGTAACAAAGGTTAAACATCTCTGCAGAAAGCTTCAAAAGCAGATTGATAACGCAGGTATTTAATGTACCCTACACTTGAAAGAGCGATCTTTTATGTTTTTTTAGGTTTCTAAAATAATTTTTTCTCTAAATATGTTTATCAACAAAAAAGGGTCTTGTAAGTTATGTATAGTCCATTTCGTCTTGGACCAATCCAGTCATATCCTTTTCAGTATAAAGTGTGCTAATTTACTGTGTTGGATGTTAAGCTTCTGTAATACAAGAATATTTTGTTAGCGACCATCTCTATATTTTTGCACAGGGACCCCTAAAACATACTGCTTGTCTGGATCTTTTACATTCACATCCTGCTTTATGATATTAGGTCAACCGAGGACATGAAGAGATCTTTAAGAGAATAAAAAGCATTCTGTACACATTGGACAGAAGAGGGTAACATCTGAGCTTATTGCTACTGTAATAAGATACAGTAAAGCAACATTAAAGGGTAGTTTCTAACCTCTGATTCCGAAGCGTTACCAGCAATGCATGTTTATTATTCCCTCACCAACAAGGATAGTCATAACATGGACACAAGTTTGTACACCTTTATCTGAGAAAATACCTAAGACGTCCTGCTGGCGTACTTGAGCCAAAGCAGGGAATCTGCTCCAACAATTTACAGTCGCAGATGCTTCACAATACCGCCATAACAATAACTGTCTCTGCATCCATGCCATGTATCTTGTAACCAGCTAAGTATAGGTCTCTGCTGCAGCCATGTAAGCACATGACCCATTTTACATAACCTTGTTTTTATCCAATTAATAATGCCTAGTTTGATCCATGCCAACAATGTAATGGATTCAGAAAAGAACATCTCATGACTTAGGATACCATTAAGAAATAATGTAGCTCTTAAAAATGTTATTATAATGACAGGAGAAATAGTAAGGTACAGCTATGAAAAGGCAGGAGGTGAATGAAAAAAAGACAAAAGGAGATATAGATACTGTAGATAAATAGATAGATAGATAGATAGATAGATAGATAGATAGATAGATAGATAGATAGATAGATAGATAGATAAAGGCGCAGAATACAGTATCACTAACCTGTCATCTGCTGTGCTCTGCTTGCACTCTGTCCATCTATATCTTCCATTATGCAGTGTAACACAGGAGAAGGAAAGGTGGAACCAGGAGAGTTAGGGTGTGTATACAGAGAATGAGGGACACCGAATGAATGAGAGAAAATGAATAAATGACAGAGGATGGATGGAAATTGTGAAGGCAGACAATAAGAAATCCAAGCTGTAGACAGATTTCAGTGATTTGGGAACCTGGAGAGAGATGGTAATGAGAAGAGCAGACTGAAGGAGGAGTCATGCAGCAGGGAGGAGGGATAGATGCTGGATAATACAGACAAGGTTGTGTGGGGTGAACAGGGAACCGTGCTCAATCTATTACAATACTGCTAGAGCCTTATGGAAGAGACATGACCATTTGTTATACAATATATCTGCCTCGTATTCTCAAATCTGGAGAAATATATGTTTATTATCAAAAACAGCAACATTAAAACACTGCTAATTGTATTTTTTTATTCTTAATAGTGGGACCTTTCATGTTACCCGATTTATCCCAATTATTTTGAACTTGAGTAATATTTTATGCACACATTTTGTATTTGTGAATACATATGCACATAGGCAAGCCATCTTCATAGATAAACATTGGCAGAATGGGAGGTACGCAAGAGCTCAGTGACGTTAAACGTGGCACTGCCCTAGCATGCTATGATTGCCACAGCTAAGTTAGAAATTTCTCCTCTGTTAGATCTGCGTCGTTCCACTGTAAGTGCCATTACTGTGAAGTCGATGCGTTAAAGACTAACAACAGCTCAACCATTAAATGACAGAAGACGGTGTGGCTGCCGTGAGCCAAACCATGTAAAACTCGCCCGTTGTCTGTTACATCACTCACAACAGCACAATAACTATGCATCAGGAGCTTCATGAAATGGGCTTCTTGGCAGAAAGACTGCACAGAAGACAAAGTTGTCAGGAGTGGGTTGAAGGTATAGCTAACTGCCTCAATTAACATTTCTGTTACATTTTTACAGATGGAAATGAAGGAAAGGGACATCAGGTAGGAAAAAAGGCTAATGAGGAATTATATATATATATATATATATATATATATATATATATATATATATATATATAAAGAGTTTATCAAGGAAGGGGTTCTACTTCAGCTGTCTAAGGTAAAGACAAATAAGTCGATAGAACCCCAAGTTCTATCAAGAGCTTAGTGGTGTTCTAGCAAAATTGTTAATGGATTTATTTAACCAATCACTGTTAGTAGTGATAGAATGAATGGAAACTGTTAAAGGATAGGATTGTTGAGTATCTAAAGACACATGGGCACATGAGTTTACTTCAGAAATACTGTACCAAACTAATCTTATTGATTTTTTTTATTGGGAGACTAAAGTAATTAATCAAGGTGGTGCAGTAGACATTGCATAGCTAGATTTCAGTAAGGCTTTTGACTCTATCCTACATAGACGACTTTTCAATAAACTGCAATCTCTGAGTTTAGATCCCAATATTGTTGAATGGATTAGCCAGTGGATGAGTGACAGACAACAGAGGGTTGTAGTCAATGGAGTATATTCGGAAGAAATGTCTTGTTACCAGTGGGGTACCTCAGGGATCTGTACTTGGACCCATTCTCTTTAATATTTTTATTAGTGACATTGCAAAAGGTCTTGATGGTAACACAAGGATTTGCAACAGTTTTTTTCAGGAGGGATAAGCAAAATGGCAAATGGTCAGAGCTGTTGCCATTACATTTGATGTGGATAAATGCAAGATGCCAAACATCTCCTCTTCGGTCTCATCTGTCCAAAGGACATTGTTTCAAAAGTCTTGGGTTTGTTCAGGTGTAACTTTGCAAACCTAAAGCCGGGCTGCCCTGTTCTTTTTAGAGAGAAGAGGCTTTCACCTGCCAACCCTAACAAACAATCTGGCCATACTTGTTCAGTCTTTTTCTATTTGTACTGTCATAAACTTTAACATTTAATATGCTGAGGCCTGTAGAGTCTGAGATGTAACTCTTGGGTTTTTTGCAGTTCCCTTTTGCACAGTCTGACCTTGGGGTGAATTTGCTGGGAGATCCACTCCTGGGAAGATTGGCAACTGTCTTGACCCACTGTCAGGGCCGGGGTAAACAGGTTGGGTAGGAGCCTTATTGCAGGGGATACCTGGGGTTCTGTCTGCACACGGCGATTCATGGTAACCAAAGGATAAGACAGACAGGCACAAAGGAATACACCACAGGCAGAATTCCAGGTAATGCTATGTATTGTATATTATGGCAGGATAAGCAAATACAGGTTAAACAGTCTCTTAGCAAGCCAACATACGTATGGCAGGAAGCCCACTGGAGGGGCGCACAGCAGGAAGCCCACTGGAGGGGCGCACAGCAGGAAGCCCACTGGACAGGGCACAAGGCAGGAAGCCCACCGGACAGGGCTGGAGGCAGAAAGCCCACTGGACAGGGCTGGAGGCAGGAAGCCCACTGCACAGGGCACAAGGTAGGAAGCCCACTGCACAGGGCACAAGGTAGGAAGCCCACTGGATAGGGCACAAGGTAGGAAGCCCACTTGGAAGGGAACAAGGTAGGAACAATACAGGATCAGGTACACAGGAAGCCAGGAACAAGTCAGGATCAGATACACAGGAAGCCAGGAAAAAGTCGGGCTCAGATACACAGGAAGCCAGGAACAAGTCAGGATCAGGTACACAGGAAGCCAGGCACAAGTCAGGATCAGGTACACAGGAAGCCAGGAACATGACAGGATCAGGTACAGGGCCAAAACTGTACTATAACTTCAATGCAAAGGCCCTTAAAGGCCCTTAACAAACAGGGGAGTGTCCAGAAATAGGCCTGGTCATTAGGTCAGGTGTGAATAACATAGGCTTCAGGTGAGGGAGGCAGGGTAATAAAGCCTGTTGGTTAGGTCAGGTGTGGTAACGGCATCGGCTTCAGGTGGGGGAGACAGATAGAGCATAACCAAACACAGCTGAACATAAATAAATACATAGCGAACGAAAGGTTAAACTTTAACTATCCTGCAGTCAGGATAGAATCCTGACACCCACTCACTCTAACATCATAAACTAAAACACACTCATTCTAACACCATACACTAACACCCACACACTCACAGGCACATGCAGATTCTAACACCATACACTTACACATATACACTCTCCCTTGTTCTCCTCTTTTTCCCCTCGCTATAGAAATAATGCTCCCAGGCTCAACCAACCCTAGACAGTGTCATGTCATACACTGATATACACTCATGCCAACATCAAACATTACCGAACACTCTAACATAATATACTGATGCAAACATTCACATCATACATTAACATACATATATTAATACCATATAGTAACATGCAAACACATGCTAACAGCATACACTCAAGGAGTCCTTTTCACCATGACATGCTTTTACTGCATGGCTGGGCGGAGGACAGGTGGGAGTACAAGAGTATGCAATGGAGGGCCCTGGGTGTGTGTGATACGTGTGTTATGTAGTGCTTGTTAGATGTGGCGTAGCTGGATTTCTCAACCTTTTAGCAACTGATTTGTTTTAAATGACATTAAAATATTAAACTAAACAGGCCTCTGCACCATCTGAGGGAACATAAGTGGTACACATTCCACAGGTTAAGAAACAACCATATTCAGAAACAACCATATGTAAGGAACACATTAATATGGAAGAAGGTCATTCTAAGTGGAGTCACCATTTTGAGTTAATCCTCACATGTTCTCATTGCCTAATTGATTGCTGTATATGCTGAGGACATCTGCTTAACCACCCAGGAAGGGGAACACCACTTCAGTTCTTTACATTATGGTCTTCAAAGTGTAGCTATGGGGTTTGGTGCCCCCATGTGGTAATTTGCAGGATTACAAGTAAACACAATGGGTTTTCTTCAGGCTGTGAGCCGTATTTATGTAATGAATAAAGGTTTACAATTACAATGTCTGCAGAATCACACACGTCTATCCTTTTCTCTTCTTTGCATTATGTTATGTTTATCAAATCATTTATATTTAATTAGTACAAATGGTACAAATACTCCCAGAACTTCAAACAGGATGCAGCTGTGAGCAGCACTGAGCATACACTCACCCTCATACACAAACATATGTTCTTCACATATGTATGCATGCATTCACTCAAATAAAGACATGGGCGTGGGTATAGTAAATCCCCCCCAGCAAATAGATTTTTGGTTCCTATGCCACATTGTCTTCCTATGCATCACTCAGCCATGTTCTTGTTGCTGCAAAGGAAATGGGGCAGACTACAATTAAGTAGAATTAGCAATTTAAAGTTTTTCCCTTCAGATTCCACAGATCATGGCACGATTACTTGGGAGTTTGAAGCAGAAGAGCATAGACTGGGGGGTGGGGTAAAAATTTTGGGAAGCAAGCCTTCATGCAAAATGGTTTCGAAGCCAATCACTATTATATCACACTAGCAGCATTAACTGATTTTTAAAAGCAATGGTTGAAGGTGCAAAAAGACATCACTTAAACACACAGGCACGTGTACAGTACTGGGCCAACCCACTAACAAGACTGGTCATGTAACATGACTTCTGCAAGCGCGAGTTCATAGGGTGGAAGCTCAGGCACAGAGTATGAGCTGCAGTAAAGACTGGGCTCCGTATGGGGTGCACTTAACATGGGAGAAGGAGGGGTATTGTGGGTTTATGTAAAATAGTGTGTGTGTGTGTATATTAGTGTAAGCTGTTGGGGTGTATTTGTTATTGTCGGGTGTTGGGGTGTATTTGTTATTGTCAGGTGTTGGTGTAAGTATGTGTATTTGGTATTAGCGTTTGTGTGTAAAGTGTTAGTATGTGTGTGTGTTAGTATTTGGTGTTAGCATGTATGCATTGGTGAGTGTAAATGTATGGAATGAGCACGTAGTGCTTGTCAGCATATGATGTTAGAGTGTCAGGGGTGAGCCTAGGGTTATAGTGACACCTGGACGAGAGAGTATGTGTGTGTAAGTGTATGGTTTTAGAGTGAGTGTGTGGGTGTTAGTGTATGTTGTCAGAATTAATCTGCATGTTACTTTATTTGTCTGGGGGTGGGGCACAAAATACGTAATGCACCCAGACCCCACCAACCCTAGGCTCACGCATAAATGCTAGTTTATACAAACAGTTGAAACTTGTGGCCATTATTTTAACGTTACTTTTGAGGGACAATTGGGTGTGCCCAAGGCACCCAATCCAGCACACTGTTGAAAAGAGGCAAGATAATACATGTCTACTCAGTGTTTTAACTATGCATCACACTTGACCTGGTGAATTTTACCGTTTCGCCTATTCTTTTGTCCAATCAACTCACTACTGTCACAACCTTTGTTGATCTAATGTACCGAGACATTTACAGCCTGGCTGAAAAACTGACCCATTTCCAGTTTGTTCTGAGGTCAGAAAAGGCGAGGTGCTTTCACCTCTCGTTTTTGTCTGTTGCATGGAGTTTTTCACAGACTGCATCAGAGGGAAATCTGAGATAAGAGTGATCACCATGTCAGAAGGAAGAAACAAGACTGAGATGAAGACTTTGCTCTCCATTGATGACATCACTGTGTTATGCACCATCACCAGTCAGCGAGAGCACTCATCCAGACATGAGAGGACTTTGATTAAGCTTCAGGCACAAATTGGACATTGGGGTCTGTCTTCTGAGCCTCTATTTTTCACCATTACTACAGATTTCATCAATATGGTATGGCCCTGAAAAGCTGTGGAGGCAGAGTAAACAAGAAAAAAAAAAGGTTGGACTATGCCACCTCAGAGATCTTGTCAGAGAAGTTTTGGTCATCAAAGATGAGAGTGCCCCATATACCAAATTTGCTGAGTGTATGCTTTGCGCTTAACTCTGTATGTAGAGACAATACTAATGGCTCTATCGGAAAAACTATGTTTTGGGATAAGTGGAACAGCTCCATCCCTTAAAACTGGCACACACTCTGATTTTACCAGGATGTTTCCAGGTTTGTGAAGGAACAGCAACAGGATGCCCGCCACTCTAGGGGGCCCGCTGCTTCCCTGTGCGTTGCTCGCACACTGTATGAGCAACGTCTCTTGGATGCTACCGTCAAGGGGATGCTGGAACGCAACAGAATCACATTACGTCACATGAACCTGCTGCGTTCTTGCTTCCCCTGGGCAGTAAAAAATAGAAGCTGTTCGCACAGAGTGCTAGCAATACAGAGGGAAGCAGTGGCCCCTGCAGAAGTCTGCAAGCGGCACAGAGAGATCTGCAGTTCAGGTAAGGGATGGAGAAGAGTGTATGAATGAATATGTGTGACTGAGTGAATGTATCTGAATGAGGGAATATGTGTGAATGAGTATATATGAATGAGGGAATTAATGAGTATATGTGAATGACTGAATGAGGCAATATTTGTGAATGAGTATATGTGAATTAGTATCTGAATGAGGGAATGAATGAATATCTGTGAATTAATTTTCATGAATGAGTGACTTAATATTTGTGAATGAATGAATGAATATTTTTGTGATAGTATGGATGCATAAGTGTGGGGGAAGCATGACACAGGGAGGCTGTTTGAGGCAAGGATGCCACAGGGAGGCTGTTTGGGGCAAAATGGCAAGTCCTATGCTTCCAGTCTGGGTGCTAGGCAGGTCCTATGGATGCAATCTGGGTGCCAGGTCTGACATGATACTAAAGGGGGGTGGCTGGGTGGCATAAATACACAATGTGGGGCTGGCTGGGGGCAATGGCAAGGGTTTGGGGGCATCACATAAATCAATATTAAAGGGGAGCTGGGTGGTGGGATAAATATATAATGTGGAGCTAGCTGGGGGCAATACACAAGGGTGTGGGGGCAATGGGGCATTAATTCACAAGGGGGGCTGGCTGGTGGCATCACTTAAATCAATACTAAAGGGGGGCTGTCTGGTGGGTAAATATATAATGTGGGGCTCATTTTTAAGTTGTTAATTTTGTATGGCTCGTGAATTATGTTATGAATATACAAATGGCCCTAGGGTGATGTATAAGCTCATCATCCCATCCCTCACTTTCCTGGTCCCCCCAGCCCTTGGACTTTTGTCATACCCTCTTCCTACCAACACCCCCTCCCATCCTCAGGCACTATTCGTGCTGCAAAGACCCTATTCCTGCGCCCCTGGAACGGTTGAATTTTTTTTTTTTTATCACTTGAAATTTTATTGAGTTTTCATAACAAAACAAAAGAAAAGGCACGGACAAAAACAAAAGGTAAAACGGTACCGAAATCAGGAAACATCAGACCAATATAGTACAACGTACCACCGAGCGGAGTAACAGAGCCCGGCCAGGTAGCAAGGAAAACGTAGCGCTATACAAATACATAATCGATGATCAAAGGAGCAACAGAAAATGCAACAAACATCACAGCAGCCAGACACACGAAAGGAGTATACAGTCGGTGGCAAGCTACATCAGAATAAGGACCTCGCATGACCAGTCCATGAAAGGGAGGGACAGGGGAAAACAGGAAAGAAGGGAAGGGAGGGAGCAGAAAGGAAAAAAAAAGAAAAGAAAAGAGAGAGAAGAGCCTAAAACGAACGAACAGCCTTCAAGCTCCATGGAGTACGCATGTCATGGAGCAGAAAACCAGGAGGGGTACCACGAAAAGAGGTAAGATAGAAATCATCCCACCTATCCCAAGTAGCTTGGAAAACATGAGAGGTACCCAAGGCCGAGTGGGCCATACATTCGTACGTACGGGTAGTGGCTACAGAATAGAGCACCTCACGTATGGAAGGAGGCGTAGGGTTCTTCCACTTCCTAGCAATACAACTCTTAGCAGCCAGGAGGAGATGCATGAGGAGTTTACGGCACGGTGAATCTAGGTCAGAAGGGAGCATGTCTAGGAGGGCGACCGAGACGGAGGAGACAATAGAAACCGGGAGCAGATGATTAATGAGTGCAAAAACTTCAGACCAAAAAGTAGACAGCTGAGGACAGTCCCACCATATATGAGCCATCGTCCCCCTGTGGCCACACAATCTCCAGCACAAAGGGGAGGTAGATGGAAAAATCTTGGAGAGCTTGACAGGGACATAATACCAGCGAAATATGACTTTACGATCCGTTTCAAAATGGGTAGCATTTCTGGATACACCACGAATCTGATCTAAGGCCGTATACCAATCCTGAACAGCAAAGGAACACTGAAGCTCTTTTTCCCAAGCCTCCATATACGGAAGCTTTCTATCGGGCGCGCAGTCCAGCAGAGCAGCATAGCAGATGGAGATGGCATGCGGGACAACGGGAGCCTGAAGGCAAAGCTTAACAATAGGAGGCATGGAGGCCGTAGACAGGGCAGGTTTCCAGTATTTCTGAATGACGTGACAGAATTGGAGAAACTGCAGGAAATCCTTATTGGTGAGTGAATAGGCCGCCTTTAAGTCCTGGAAAGAGCAGACATGACCGTGTGAAAGAAACTGGTTAATGGTCAGGACACCAGCCTGCAGCCAAGAGTCAACGGAAACATCGGTAAAGAGTTCATCTTGAAGGAGACAATCCTACCGGTCCACGAAAGTTCAAATTTGGACCAGCGAAGGAGATCGTCTTTAATCGTGCGCCAGATATGTTGGTAGTTGACTTTAGCCAGAGTGTGAACAGATTTAGTGAGACGAATCCCCAGGTAAGTAAGGTAATCGGATCTCCAGTCATACGGAAACATTGTCGATATTTGGGCAATCACCGCCGCAGGGAACCCCAGATTCAGAGCCTGGGACTTGCCCCAATTGATTTTATAATAGGAAACGGTGCCAAACTCCTCGAGGAGAGAGTGCAGAGCTGGTAGAGAGTGCAGGGGGTCTGTGATGGTTAGCAGGACGTCGTCAGCATACAAGGCAAGCTTCGTTTCAACAGAGTGGCACGAAAAACCTTTGACATCCGGGGACGATCGCACCGCAATAGCCAGAGGCTCCATGGCTAGCGCAAAAAGCAGTGGCGAGAGGGGACAGCCTTGTCTAGTTCCATTCGAGATGTCAAAAGGTCGGGAGAGGAAGCCGGCAACACGAACACACGCATGAGGACGAACGTATAGACGGGCAATCGCTGCGATGAAGGCCTCCGGGAGATGAAACGCACGTAGAGTGGCCATGAGGAAGCCCCAGTGGAGCCTATCAAAGGCCTTCTCCGCATCCAGGGAGAGGAGAAGGCACGGTTGACGACGAGAGGAGGCAAGATGAATAATGTTCGTAATTCGCCGCGTATTATCCGATGGCTGGCGACCCACGACAAAGCCGACTTGATCATTACTAATCAGAGATGGGAGGAGACGGTTCAGGCGGTCAGCCAAAATCTTAGAATACAATTTAGTGTCCGTATTTAAAAGGGAAATTGGCCTGTAATTCGCGCAGGCAGTTGGGGACTTCCCTGGCTTGGGTATCGTAGTAACATGTGCAGCAGCCATCTCCGAGGGAAGCGGGGAAGGCCCCATCAAATGAGTAAATAAATCACAGAGGTGAGGAGCCAAGATATGCTTAAACTTTTGGTAGTAGCAATTAGGCAGACCATCAGGTCCAGGCGCTTTATGAGGCTTGAGAGCAGCAATCGTTAAAGTAACTTCATCCACAGTAGGGGGCTTAATGAGATCCTCCCAATGGTCCTCCGAAAGCTGGGGAAGAGGAAGAGAGTCCAAGAAACGGCGAATATGTTGATCCTGCGGCTGCGGCACGTGTGGGCGGGACCCCAGGTTGTAGAGAGATTCATAGTAAGTCGCAAACTGGTCAGCAATATGTTTAGGATTGTAGATCCGACCGGCATCCGGCGTTTGTATGTAATGAATCGTCGAGGATGACGACTGTAAACGAAGCTTGCGCGCCAGCAGAGTATCAGCCTTGTTGCCCTTGGAGTAATATGTTTGATGAAGCCGTCGCAAAGCAAGTTCAGTATGCTGAAGGTTAAGTGCATGAATTTCATCTTTCAAAGATTGCAATTCAGCGTGAGTAGCAGGAGACCAAGCAGATTTATCAGTGAGTTCGAGCGCCGTAAGCCGGGCGGTGAGAGTAGAAAGTGAGTGCGTCCAAGCCTTTTTCTGTTGAGAGGCAATCCGGAGGAAGTGGCCACGGATCACCGCTTTATGGGCCAACCAGAGCGTGGAAGGCTGCAGGTCTGGTGTCGCGTTAGAGTCAAAATACTGGAGCAAAGCGGTTTCGGTCTCCGCACAGACAGGAGACTGCTGGAGTAAGCTGTCGTTCAGGCGCCAAAGGGGTGGCGGAAGGTCGAGGCCCCCGTGCGAAAGGGATATCCAAACCGGCGCATGATCGGACCACGTGATATTGCCAATGGAGGCTGTGCGAACAGACTGTAAGGTAAGTTTATCAACCAAAAGAAGATCAATGCGAGAGTAGCTGGAATGAGGATTGGAGTAAAACGTATAGTCTCTTCCAAGGGGGTGAAGAACCCTCCAAGCATCAAACAGTCCACAGCGATGGAGAAGATGGTGAAAACGGTTGCCTTGCAATGTAAGCGACTTCAAATATCTGGAGGACATGGTAGCAGAGGAGTCTAACGTCGGGACAGGAGGAAGGTTAAAATCCCCGCCAACAACCGTGCGGCCCAGGCGGACCTTTTGAAGTTTCAAGAAGGTTTTTTCCAAAAAAGACAGTTGGTTGTCATTAGGAGCATAAACAGTAAGCAGTGTGAACGGAGTCCCGTTAAGGTCAGCCGTGAGTAGGAGAGAACGACCTTTAGGGTCAGAGTGCTTAGAGTGGAGCTGGAAATGGACATTCTTGTGGATAAGCATAGCCACCCCGGCCGTCTTAGTATCAGACATAGCATGATATTCAGTAGGATATTGCGGAAAGTTAAAACAGCGGCCACCAGATTTCAGAAGGTGCGTCTCCTGAACCATCACAACGTCAGCCCTCCTAGACTTAAGCTCACAGAGAAACATGTGCCGCTTATGAGGAGTGTTGAGGCCCTTGGCATTAACCGAAAGAACGGTAAGGCTCATGGAGGAAATAGAAGAAAGAAAAAAGAGAGCGAGAGGGAGAGAGAGAGAGGAAAGGCGAGGGGAAAAGGGAAGAGCGGGAAAGGAAGAAGGCTCAGACAAGCCGTCAGAGACAAGGCGTCAGAGAGCCACAAAACGGAGTGAACCGCCAGGCGAAGAAAAAAGGATCGCCGCAGGACACTCCGGTAGGGGGGAGCAACAAAACCAACAGAAGGCAGCCTGCGTGTCGGCAAAAAACAAAGAAATAATAACAATGTAACAATACAGGTGACAAGAAAACATAATGGAGAGGCATCCGTAACCTGAGCGAGAGAGGACTAGCAGATAAGGCAAAAATCCCTGAGTCATAAATGCCAAAAACACAATATAGACATGTGTAGAGAGAAACACGTATGTAATAGAAAATAAATAAAAAGGTGTATGTGTGTGTGCGTAAAATAGGAATGGACCAGAGCCGCCAAAAAACCGGAAGGCACATGGCAGACATACAACGCAGAAGAAAGGGCCACTGCAGAGAAGGACAAAAAGAAAAAAAAAAAAAATAAGTGTGCGTGTGTACGTAATGGAACAAAGGGGCATCCAGCCATAAAGACCGGCACGCTAAAGGCTCGTGTGTGTGTGTGCGCGACACATTAACGGGCCAGTACGTCCAAAGCCGCGGAGGCACAGGGCAGGCATACAGGCCACAACATATAAGAAACAAATAATAATAATAAAAGAAAATAAAATAAAAGAACTGTACGTGTATTGTGTAACGCAGCAACCAGAAGCCCAATAACGACTAGCGGGCGGAAGGCAATCAAGGCCAATCTATGACTCCACCACCAATGCAGTGTTTAGAGTTATTAAGTGATTGATAAACTATCACTATAAGGTCCCCGCAGTATTACACGTACTGTGAGGTGGGTTTTACAAGCAATGTTGCCTTAATATAAAGTGCTGCAAAGAAGATTAAAACCATAATCCCAATAAGTATCTTCTCAGTACAGTATCTCTTCAGTAGCACAACGCAAGCACACAACATGCACCATGGAATCCGATAAAATAATAAAATGCGAGATTGTCTGAGTGCCTCGTGTTCAAAAGGCAATGGAGTCCTCATTATTTACTTACTTTGGGTATGTAATAACAATAATAAAAGAAAATAAAAGAACTGTACGAGTACGTGTAATGTGTAATGCAGCAACCAGAAGCCCAATAACGGTTAGCGGGCGGAAGGCAATCAAAAAAGCCCACAGGGGCACACAGTCAGAAAAACCAACACGCCAAAGGCCCCTGCACCAAGGGAGCCCGACCATGACAGATGTAAGAAAAAAGAAATAAATAAATAAGTGTACATGTGTGTGAGTGATGCGGAAACGGACCAGTACGTCCAGAGCCGCCAAAAAAACAGAAGAAAAACAGGAAGCACAGGGCAAACATATAACGCACAAGAAAGGGCCAAGACAGACAAAAAAAAAAAAAAAAAAAAGGGGGAGAAGAAAAAAGAAGAAAAAAATAAGTGTACGTGTATGTGTAATGTGGCAAAGGGTCGATAGACACCAAAAAACCCACATGTCTGCGTGTGCGATGCAGAAAGAGCTCGAATGCCCAGGGTACGCCAAAGGCATGGGAAACCAACGGGCGCAATGGATAACAATAAAGCAAGAAACATATAAAAAAAAAAAAAAAGATAAAACAGCGGCATGTGTAGGAAAGGGAAAACAAATCCCAAAACAAAACAGTTCACGAAGCAGCCCTGAGGCTGCACTCACGGAATCCAGTCACTCCCGGAGCAGTCAACAGGCACCCGGGGGCTCCAACAAAGTCCAGCAAAAAGACGCAGTCATGGTGCCGGAGACTGTCCAGGCTTCTGGCGCCGAGTCTTCACCAGTTCCCATTCCGTGGAGATGTGACGCGGTGGAGAAGATGAAACAGCCGCCGCAGGCAGATCCTCAGCCGCAGACAGGACATTCCACGAACGGAGAAGCCGGAAACCATCCGCTGGAGACAGCACCACCGACTGAACGCCATTCCGGAACAAAATGAGCTTCGTCGGATAACCCCAACGATACTGGATGGAGTGTTCGCGCAAAAGTGAGGTAAGTGAGGTAAACTTACGGCGGGCAGATAACGTCGCAGCGGAAAGGTCAGTAAACAGCTGGAGATTTTCATACGGCGCAGGAAAGGATGGATTTTTCCTGGCAGCAGCCAAAATAGACGCCTTCGCCTTAAAATAATGAAGCCGGAGGATCACATCACGGGTGGCCGACACCGGGAGCGATTTCGGTTTCGGGAGCCGGTGTATGCGATCCATAAGCAGATCAGCAGCAGATAGCTCCGGCACAAGAAAATGAAAAAAGTCTTTAGCGAACTCCTCCAGAGAGCTATTCGGAACGTCCTCAGGGATCCCACGAAGCCGTAAGTTGTTACGTCGCGACCTGTCCTCAAGATCAGCCATCTTGAGTTGAAGCTGGAGGACAGTGTCAGCCAGATCATTATGGCGATCTACCAGCTCGTTATAGGCCCCGGTGTACTCCTCAAACTTGTGCTCCAAGTGATCGGTCCGCGAGCCAAGTTGAACTAGATCTTGTTTAAAATCCGAAAGCATGTCCTTGATAGAGTCAGTCATTGAAGTCTTCAAATTCTCCAGCATTTGTTGAAGAAGAGCAGGGGTTACCTGCTGATCGTCCCGCAACGAGAGGTCATCAGTGGCAAGGTCCGGCTGCGAAGACACGAGGGAGGCCTCGTCGCCATCTTGGGATGGAAGGCCAGCACGCGCCCGCTTTTCAAAATATTGAGGTAAGCGATTAGAACCGCGTTTGGCATGTTTAGACGCCATCGCAGGGGTGTCCCAGGGAACAAGCCCACCTGTAGAGGCACAAAAATCCGCAGTGGAAAGCTTTTATCGCCGCTTTTTAGCCGACACGCAGGGAGAGCACTTCACTTAAGCCGCCATTCAGCTCCGCGGTCAGGCCACGCCCCGGTTGAATTTTTTATTGTATTATGTGATTACTGTCGCTACAGCTTTTGCTTTCAGGTGTATGGTTCGTTTGGTTATGCTGCTGATGTTTGTGTTCCATTGTGATAAGCAATGGAGCCTTGCATTGCTGATCATTGTGTGAAAAAACAACGTTTCTCCCTCATTCCACAAAGGGAAAATATAAATAAAAATGAAAAATAAATAAAAAATAAACAATACAATGACATCAATGTGACATCAATGGCATAGATAAGATGATCCTTAAAGGAATCCCTATCCATATTGCACCGGTAACAGTGCAAAATAAAAGAATCAATAAATAAACTGAAACCCCATTGCTCTAGCACCAAAAATTATAGCTCCATGCCTGTTCAGTACCCTAAAGCCCCTTAAATCACATTTATTAAAAAGAATACCTGATAGGGTAATATTTACAGGATCGTCTAAAGTGACCCTTTACCCCACATAAATAATATTATGTGGGGTATGTCTTTAATAAGGGGGATGTTGCTGAACATAAATTGGTTCATTGTTTATCAGTGGTACCTACTGTGTAGAAGAAATTCTAAGCAAAGTTATAAGAAAAAGATTTTACATACTTGCACTCTAAATTATATTTTTTCGCATGTTTGTATGGTTTTAAATGAAATCCCTATTTTCTGAAAAAAAGAGATGCATAATTTGTGTGGGTACATAAAAATATTGGTATGGAAAGGGTTAAGGAAGCTTTAAAGAACATTTACTGTAAACTCACTTCAAGGGTTAATCCGTGTCAGCTATTCAAGAACAGTAAACAGAAGCTTTTGTCTCTGGGTCACAAAACTGTCCTATAATATGCCAGACTCCTACAGGGGTGATAGGCAGACCATTTTCTTTTTTTATATAATGAGAAACTCAGACTAGCTGTGATCAGACTGTAAATTATCCTCTGATAAAAGATTCACTAAAGAATGATTTTCCAAAGTGCCTAACGCTCAGACCAAAGCTGTTCAGACAGCAGCTTTTTATCAGTATATAAAAAGAGACTTTTTGTATCTACAGTTCAGCCGATTCCAGCACATGAAGTTGGGACCCATGAATATTGTAATATTGTAGAAATGTTGATTTAAGACAGGATACAATACCACAGGTATACGAGCAGTTTATATGGGTAGATATTTGTGTAATAAGAGGTCCTGTACACCTAGGTTACTCATTTATAACCCAAATGGGGAAGATGATAAATATAGGTGTTGAATTATATTAAATTAGATTATACTAGAATAGAGTGATGACAGACCACATGGTATAGGTACAAAACATTATTTGTTCCCCAAGGCATATCTGTCATTCAGCCTTCCTCCCCATATTAATTCAAACATATCATCTGGTGGCAGATACGAACCATTTGGTCTACTGTAAAAAGTAAAAACCTCAAACCTTATAACAGGGGTGTACCTAGAGTATTTGGCACCCGGGGCGGATCCTGTATGTGGCACCCCCCCCCTACACACACACACTTTAAAACTACCTGGCCGAAACTGAATATGACCCCCCCACACACACCATAAAAAAATCTAACACTTTTATTTAAAGTAAGTAACACACCAAAATAGGACAAAACAATTAAATAACAATATTATATATATATATATATATATATATATATATGTTAACAGCAATCACATTCCTATCATGCCCAGGCATACCCAGATTCCAGGAGGCACTCGCAGACTTGGCATGATAGGAGTATGATTGCCCTATCTACCCCTTCTCGCTCCCTTCTGCCCTATCTACCCCTTCTCACTCCCTTCTCCCTATCTACCCCTCCTAACTATCTACCCTCTCCCTCTTTGAAGTTCACTTACCTTTCAGGAGTCCTGCGGTGGGGGTGCAAGGCCTCTGTCTCCCAGCTCTGCCACTGTATGGAACAGTATAGAGTGATGGGAGTTATGATGTACTTTAGAGCATAATTAGATCATGAAAAATACATTGGAAATGGTACAGCATAACACCCATCACTCTCACACACTTACCAACCCACACTTACCAATCCACACATACCAATCCACACACATACAAATCCACAAACACATACCAATCCACACACATACCAATCCACACACATACCAATCCACACACATATACTAATCCACACATACCAATCCACACACACATACCAATCCACACATATACTAATCCACACACATACCAATCCACACACATACACCAATCCACACATATACCAATCCACACACATACACCAATCCACACATATACTAATCCACACACATATACTAATCCACACACATATACTAATCCACACATATACTAATCCACACATACCAATCCACACATATACTAATCCACACACATACCAATCCACAGACATACACCAATCCACACACATACACCAATCCACACATATACACCAATCCACACATATACACCAATCCACACACACATACCAATCCACACACATACCAATCCACACACATACACCAATCCACACACATACACCAATCCACACACATACTAATCCACACACATACCAATCCACACACATACACCAATTCACACACATACACCAATCCACACACATACCAATCCACACATATACTAGTCCACACACATGCCAATCCACACATATACTAATCCACACATATACCAATCCACACGCATACCAATCCACACGCATACCAATCCACACGCATACCAATCCACACATACCAATCCACACACATACCAATCCACACACATACCAATCCACACACATACACCAATCCACACACATACACCAATCCACACACATACCAATCCACACATATACTAATCCACACACATACCAATCCACACACATACACCAATCCACACACATACACCAATCCACACACATACCAATCCACACACACATACCAATCCACACAAATACCAATCCACACACATACACCAATCCACACACATATACACCAATCCACACATATCAATCCACACATATACCAATCCACACGCATACCAATCCACACGCATACCAATCCACACACATACCAATCCACACATACCAATCCACACACATACCAATCCACACACATACACCAATCCACACACATACACCAATCCACACACATACCAATCCACACATATACTAATCCACACACATACCAATCCACACACATACACCAATCCACACACATACCAATCCACACACACATACCAATCCACACAAATACCAATCCACACACATACACCAATCCACACACATACACCAATCCACACACCAATCCACACACATACACCAATCCACTCTCACTGTATGCTTTGCTACCTTTCCTCTTTTCTCCTTACAGCTCCTTTTCCTGCTCTTCGCTCCTCTTCTTCTTTAGTTCTTCTGTCTTCTTCCGAGGGCACGGGGTTCAGAGGGCACAGACAGCGGTGGGCGCGGCTTCAGTGTTGTGCGCCGGGATCTGACAACAAACCCCGGCGCACAACAGCTGTTGCCGTGCGGATCGCAAGGGAGCGGTATCGGAGGTCTTTAACAGACCTCCGGCTCCCTTGAGTGATTTTAAGCCGGGTTCAAGGGAAATCCTTGAACCGGCTTAAAATCACTCAAGGGAGCCGGTGGTCTGTTAAAGACCTCCGATAGCGCTCCCTTGCGAGCCTGCTCCTCCAGCGGCAGACATTACTGTCCGTCTCTGGAGGGGTGCCGGGTGCCGGCAAGTTGGCACCCCCCTGATGAGCGGCACCGGTGCGGACCGCCCCCCCCGCCCCCCGCTAGGTACTCTACTGCCTTATAAGGTGCTTGGTCTTCTCTTATATTCAGAATAGTCCTACACCTATATCATGTTTATATTCCCGCACTGTATTAACCTCTACCACCTCTGTTGGAAGGCTGTTCCTCCTATCTATCACCCTTTCTTATTATTTTGACATAAAAGTACTCCAGGCTATTATTGTACAGGACATTTGCAAATACTGTGTTAATTCGGTTTTCTTTCTTCATCCACTTTTCCCTAGTATCAGGTCCATTATCCAGGTACTTCTACAAAGGGGCGGTGTCTCTGCACACACCCTTTCCCCTGATTGGAGGAATGGGGGAGAGGCTGTCCACATGGTGCCCACCATGGCTCCGCCCTTTTGCAGAAGTACTCCAAGTACTGTATTATACTATCTGATGATATGTATAGCATTCCACCTCATTTTTCCATTGTATGGGAGCTCTGAAGGTCTTATCCAGTGATAACAAAAACACAGTGAAGAATACTTCACTAATTTGGGGAAAACATCCGATGGTGGGCACTACAAGCAATCCAATCCCTCCTCTATAAAGCTTAAGCCCCATCCATTCACCTCAGCACACCTTTCCTTCTACACGTTAGCACAGCTCCTCCTAGGAGTAAAACAAAAACACACAAATGTGGGTTTAAGGAAGGTTATATATCAGGTTTCAGTCACTGTAAACATTCCAAATGTTCTTTTAAACTGCTATTATTTTGTGTAAGAAGATACTCACACAAGAAATATACATTAGTCTTCCGGGAAATTGTGTCATTGTGCGCATTTTATATCTCACAGGGTTTTTTGGGGGAGGTAGAAAATGTAAGCTTCAGCTCCAGCAAATCAAATGTAAATTCCAAAGACAGATGAAAATCTTAGGCATACAGGGTGTTTCTCAAGGCAGAAAATGTATATATCTGTTTTTCACTTAGGTATGTATAATTTATCATGCCTAAACACAAGTTGCATGTTGTAACCTAAGTCGACTAGTCCGAAGGCAGTAATTCAGGTAATGATGGTGGCAGCTCCTGTACCGCATTAATATGGAGAGATTGTCTTACTCTACTAAAGAGGTCCCAGGCGAGTCACTGTTCAACCAGCCCAGATGATTGTAGTAACAGTTTCTGTAGCGCTATTACAATAGGGAACAATGAAAATTATCAAACATTAACAGAAGAGAAGATTTACAGGTACAAAAGATGAGGACCCTGCTCTTGCAAGCTTACAATCTATTGAGATGTTGAGACAGAAGTCGAGGAACTGGTTGGGTGAGAACGGTTTGATTGCAGTGAAAGTCATTTGGAGAAGTCAGTGGACTGGAGATCTTGAAGGTGCGAAGAACGGGTGATTTATTTCAATACCTGTTAGAAGAAAGACCCAACCAGCATTTAAAAAAGCTGATTCTTTCCCTCATGTTATATTAGTTTGACCTGTTTGAACTCAACCATTTTGTAAGTGTTTCCATACTTGCGCATTTAACATTCAGTGAGATACTACACCATATGGTTGTTTTCCTTTGCTTTTATAGTTATAGAGCTTTTAAAGAATAAAGAACAGTTTTCGACTTTTAAAGAGCTGCTTGTGCTGTCACTGTTTGTGAGTGCATTTTATACTTCTACAATATCCCAGTTCGGTTACTTTATCACACTATTATAAACATTCTTTCTTCCCATGTATATATGCGCCCCGATTTCCATTGGTTTTCTTTCCCTCATGTTCCCTGTTTAAAAAGACCAACAATCTTCCTCTTGCCTGACAAAAGCAGCCCTCTCCAAGTTAAACAACCCCATGGCCTTACCTTGACTGTGTTGATGGTAGGGATACTGTACAGTACAGCACTTCTACACTGTGGGCCCCTCAATGAAGCTGGGCCACAAACAACTACTGGCTGTAAACCCTGATGGTAGCCCTGGTGTGTGTGTGGGGGGGTGCTGCCCTTCCCCACAGAAATACACCACTGTATTTGAGCCCAAATTATTATTGGGTTATATGTGTGAATTTGCGTTTTTTTGTCGTAAAAAAATACAACTTAAAGACAGCACTAGTGCAAGAACGATTGCATAAAAGGGGTTAAATATCTGGATCTATACAGATGTCACAGCACAGCACGCATAAACCTGTTAGCAAGGAGATAAACACCAGGGAAATGTATTTGCATAACCAATTCATTTTACACAAATCCAACGTTAAATCAGCTTTCAGGAAGCGATTCGAATTCGATTTTATTGACGCCCTGCCTGTCAAACACTCGGTGCCATGCAATCCGCCACTGCCCTTTACAGGTGTACATTCCTTCTGTGCCACTGCATCGTGAGTGACAGCAGCTCAGGCCAATCAGCACGACAGGCTGCCGAACTCTACCAATCAACAGGTGGCTAACGAGGGGCCGCTTTGGAACGTGAGCCCAAGCTGCGGTTACCAGTGACCTGCCTCAATGGCAGGCGGTGTGTAGGGGCGGTGACAGTGTGGAGCTAACTCTGTTCCCTCACACTCCCCGCGGGAACGTTACGTATAAATATTTACCCGTAGTCTCATTCCATTAATCCCAGCCGGGGGTTATTCTGTGCATACGGAATTCTATTGGCTGCGCCTTTGCTAGTATGTCCCCAGGACCTTTGCCACAGTGAGCCCCCAAAGGTGCGGTGGGGCAGTATCGGGCTCCCTGTGTGGAAATCAGCCATGGCCAAGAAGAGACACCCTCCTGATGTAAGGAGAGCTGAGGACTTCTCCTTTGTGAGCCCTGTGGTAAAATACCTCCTGTTCTTCTTCAACATGCTGTTCTGGGTAAGTTATAGCCGTGTTTATTATACGTTTTCACCTTCCACTGGTGGGCAGGATCACACTTCACTATATCTCCTGGCCTAGACCTGGACATTACACTGCATGAGATGACATTGTATGTATTTGCAGCTTGGAGCACTGCAATCTATTTTATTGGTAAGAGAATATATAAATACATGTATATAAAGCCATCACATTGGGCTGCTATGTGATCTTCTTTGCTGGGTAGTTTAATAATTAAACAGAGGTAACTTTGCTGAGAGCGTAGTGGCTTCCGTAATATAACAAAACGTTGTAGCGTTCACTAAAGGGCAAGAGTTGAGGTCCAGCCAGCCCCCTAGCGTGGTGGAATAGTAAAAATTTAACCAATGGTAACGAGCCTGCAGAGCCCGTCTTAGGACCTTTGGCCAGCATTTTTTGGACTCCCATCGCTGGATGTGGTTAAAAACCTATGCAAAGGTGATACATGTTTATTGGAATAAAATAAAAATATTAAAAGAAAAATCATACTTTTGTTTAATCCGATTGGTTGATTTGGAAAATAGGGGTGGGGTTGAAATGCAGTTGTTATTTTGTTTGGACAGCTACCTTCAGTATTATTTCAAATTAATTTTGGTAGCGCTTTTGACAGTATTTTAGATCAGTACTAATTTCATAGGATAGCTGTTAGACCTCTGACTGTACAGAAATTCTGGCCTATCGAAATAAAACCAAGTTCAACTCAATAATAAGGATGTTGTTGAAATATATTTTCACCAAACATAGGTGAGAGATATGCAAAGTTTACAGCTTTAGTTAGGGCAGTATGTTTGGACATTGAGAGCCGGGCAATTTTTATTTCTAACTGCTGCATGCCAGCCTTTGATAGATGGAACTTGGCATTATACAGAAACCGTTCACTGCTAGAAGTATGAATGTATGAATTCATTATGGAAATGTATGAACTTATACATACTACCAGACACCAGATGTCAATAACAGGCCTGAAATGACTGTCCCGAATTGAGAAATTGTATCCCTGCTAGATATTCCACAGTTAACGGTAAGATGTATTATTCGAAAGTGGAACTGTTTAGGAACAGCAGCAACTCAGCCAGGAAGCGGAAGACCACGTAAAGTCACAAAACAGGGTCACCGAGTGTTGTGGCGCATGGTGCGCAAAAGTCGCTAACACTCTGCTGAATTATAGCTGAAGCGTTCCAAACTTCCACTGGCATTAACATCAGCACAAAAACCTGTGCGTCGGGAGCTTCATGGAATGGGTTTCCATGACAGAGCAGCTGCATGCAAGCCTCACATCACCAAGTACAATGCCAAATGTGGGATCGAGTGGTATAGAGCACGCCGCCACTGGACTGGAGCAGTGGAAACGTGTTCTGTGGAGTGATGAATCGCGCTTCTCTGGGTTTGCCGAATGCCAGGAGAACGTTTCCCATCTGGCTGCATTGTGCCAACTGTAAAGTTTAGTGGAGGAGGGGTAATGGTATGACTGTGGCCCTGTATGACTGTGGCCCAGTTCACTAAGCAAGCTACATAAAGACATGGTTGGTTAAGTTTGGTGTGGAAGAACTGGACTGACCCGTACCTCATTGAGCATTTTTGGGATGAACTGGAAGGGAGATTCTGAATCACGCCTTCTCATCCAACATCAGTGACTGACCTCACAAATGCTCTACTGGATGAATGGAAAACGACAGAAACACTCCAATGTTGTGGAAAGCCTTCCCTGAGTCTGTAAAGTGGAGTCTGTAAAGGGGGGACCAACTACATATCAATGTCCATGTATTTAGAATGTGATGCCATAAAAGCCCTTGGCTACTGTGAACTTCTGGCTACTGACCTTGGCTTGTGTAAACAACGCTCTTGTCCAGTTGTTCCCTTTGGATACTGACATTGGCTACTGTGACCATCCAGCTACTGACCTCTCCTCTCTTTGGAACCTGTTTCTCTGTACCTTGCCCTGCTTGTTGTGAGGGGTGTTATGTACCCTGTCACTTATTGTAGGTATGTTGGGGGCATGGCCTACCTGCTGTAGATTCCACCTCAGAACCCTTTCGGACCACAAAGGTTCTAACACCAAGCTGGTTTTCAGAATTTTGCTATGGTTATAGCAAACATGGTGTTATGGCGAAATACGTTTGTGAAATCATTTCAGTTTTGTTCACTTTGTTGTACAAAAAAATAAAACCCTACAAAATATAGCCAACCTTAAATTATGTATGGATTTGTCTCAGTCTGTCGATTTGAGTTTTGCCATACCCCATACTCATGTAACCACATTCCTATCATGTCTCTCCAGGTTATATCAATGGTGATGTTGGGAATTGGTGTTTATGCACGAATTGTGAAACATGCTGGTGAGTAGCTTGCAGTAAACAGTGCTTGCAGTGCCATCTTACCTAAATATTTAGCACTTTAAATAGGAAATATGTTTATTCACTGAATTATCTGATACACTTAAGAACACAGTGTGCAAGGAGGAGAGTAGTTGGTACATTGTGTTGTGTGCAGGGAGGAGAAGGGTCTGCTAGATGATGTGTGTTTGAGGGGCTTTTGCATAGTGTTGTGTGCAAGGAGAAGGGCTGCTGATGGTGTATTGTACAGGAGGAGGAGAGGCTGACAGATAGCGTGGGTGGGAGGGGACTACTGGATAGTGTTTTGGAGTCGGGAGGCTGCCATATTATGTTGTGTGCAGGGAGGAAAGGGGCTGCTGATATTAAGTGGGAGAGGAGAGGGGATGCCACACAGTGTTGTGTGCAGAAAGGAGAGCAGCAGCCAGCATGAGTAATATATGTCTGACAGCAGTATGGGTATAAGTCACAGTGTTAATCACTATTTTCACACAGTTTTGTAAATTAACATTTTATCATCCAAATTTACCTATTCACTACTTACCCCTAATCCTGCAGGATCATTTCCTTTGTTTATCACAAAAGAACTTGAGAGGTTCTGTCACATTACTGAAATCACACTTACTTTTCAAACATTAGTTCATCTCCTTGGTGAAGAAAAGTTGCAAGTAGCTGTTTATCTAGATTGTGAGATCCTTTGAGCAGGACCATCCTCACATGTTTCTTATATATTACTTCTTGTGTCCTGCTTACCCATTCTGCATATGATGGCGCTATATAAAACAATAATCTATCGTTATTGATAACTGCTGTAATGTTGTGTGAACCCCCTCCTCCAGAGGCTGCCATGGCCTGCCTTTCTGTGGATCCTTCTCTACTCCTTATTGTGGCTGGAATTTTGATGTTTCTTATCACTTTTTTTGGCTGTATTGGGTCTTTACGGGAGAACATATGCCTCCTTCAAACCGTGAGTACTGCTACGTTATTTGCTGTTAAAAATATGGAGAACCAAATAAGGGAAATATATTCACAGATGTTTGCAAGATAGATTAGTGACTGCATCCAGACATTGATTTTACCCAATGCCTTCTTATAAACACACATCATATGTTACAAACAAATGGTTGTGAAGGCAATTCTTTGTCAGCGTTCTGAGCACCATTATTAACATTAATTAAATCTATATGAACATTGTACCACAATGTTTAGGTTTTATTAAAATATCAATGCTCCCCCGCTTCTTACATAGGTTGTTGAAAACATGTAAGATGAATGTGTCATAAGAGGATTATTTTGGGTAATATGTAATTTGTCTTTTTTTTTTGCACCTCTCCACAGTTCTCCATTTGTCTTACACTTATCTTCCTGCTGCAGCTGGCTGCAGGAATCCTGGGATTCGTCTTCTCTGATAAGGTGAGTTTAGAGGCGTAACCTGCACATATGTTGCATTACGTGAACTCAAAAGCCACAACCAAGCAGTGCTACACATATTAACAGAGAAAGCTTCACAGAGCTGTGAGATGTCTGTCCTCTGTTTTAGTAAAAATAGGTATGTCTTTACCCATACATGCATGCTTATCTATCTATCTATCTATCTATCTATCTATCTATCTATCTATCTATCTATCTATCTATCTATCCACTATATGGACAAAAGTATTGGGACATCTGATCATTACACCAACATCGACTTTTATAACATTGCATTCTAAATACATGAATATGTATTATATATATTATATATATATATTACTGAATTATAGAGACTGACCAAAATACTCTAGCTTGTGATAATGTTCAGGTCACTCTTTTGTCCCACTTTAAGATCTTCTGAACCATGGCATATCATAAGCAGTCTTTTTAATAGTGATACATTATTGTCTTGTGGCACCTTCCCATCTTAGACTCAGATTTTTGTCTGCCTTGGTAAACTAAGGACATATAGGCATAGATTATATATTTTGCAGGCTCGTGGCAAAGTCAGTGAAATGATCAGTAATGCCATTGTGCATTATCGAGATGACCTGGACCTGCAGAATCTTATAGACTTTGGCCAGAAGGAGGTGAGTATTTACAACCACTTACATTCCAGTAGTAATGTATGTATTTCCCAGTAAACATGTTTCAAAAGGTCTATGTAATTTCTATTGTTTATAGAATGAAATTGGTATTTTCATTTGCTCTACATACTGTATACACTCCATTATCAGGCCTGGAAAATATCCCTCAGACTTATTGGTCAGGGGGAAAAACTTACATGCCCTCTCCTTAGTGTTGTACTATTCCAACAAAACACTTTTTATTTTTTGTATTACATCTAGAGCACACTACGTAAAACTCTTTCACTCACTCACTCTGACTATGTTACCACATTCAGGGAACACAACTACCGCCCCATGCACTCAAAATCTTTTTACCTTCATCCTTAATCACTGTTTCAGCCAAAGGGATGCACAAACACCCAGATCACTCTCAGCCAAAATGATTTATAGCTTATTTGATTATTCAGTTGGATTTATATGTTAAATATCGTGACTATTGAGCATGTTTATTATTTTTATAATGATATTTTCCACCATTACTCTCCCGATCACTTTACATAAGGACAATTTATCCCTAGTCCTCAAGGTCCTACCAGGTAACCTTTCCCTGTTTCCTTTTCTCCCTTGCCCCTTTATTCCTTACAGTCTGAGGGGAGAGGCTGCTAATACTGCAAGATGCTGGGGAGTCATGATTCCCATCATGCTCAGCCACACAACAGCATTTTAGTAAGCTGACTTAAAAAGAGGGTTAAAACGTTATAATTATTAACCCTTTCAGTCCTGGGGATTTTCATAACTAAACTTTTTTTAGTTGCCATTTTTTAGTTTAACATTTGTTAAACCATGATTCCCCTTTTCCAAATTTGATGAACCTGCACATATAATACATCATTTTGTTCAGGAGAAGTAAGGCCTTAAAATATAATAATTATTATTGCTAATAAGCAATAATAATAAGCAATCTTCTTAAATTTTCTTGTATATTGTAGGTGCCATAGCTGAACAGTGACCCAATTAACGTCCAGCTACGTTTCCAGTGCAGTAAAGCTCAAGATGCTTTTGAGAATCTCTCATACATTTTTATCACCTAGTTTGGCTACTAGCAGGCTTCTGTTATTTTGTAATACTGTGACTGTCTTTATAAGTATTACATTTCACTGGTTGAGATAGCAACATTAGTCATATTCTGCAATGATTATTTATATTTACCTCTGACTATGGTACAGTTATATTGTAGGATGTAATTTATGACAGCGATATATACTCACATTATACTACTTCACTTAAAGTATTCAGACCAGTATACTTAATATTGATTCCAAGCTTCTTTCTGAAGGAAGTTACTTGTCAGTATATCTTTGATAGACAGTCAAAAAATAAGGCATTAGGCGATATATATATATATATATATATATATATATATATATATATATAGTACTGATAACTCAACACCTCAACACCATTCAGTAATGAGCACGGGCTTTAAGTACCCAGATTTCTGCTTTAGCATGCTCCCTGTCATAAAACCCCCCAATAATGGAATAGCACAGTGAGTGTTGAGTTACTTTATTTTGTTTTATTTGATAGCAAGCACTATCTTGGATTTGGAGGGCTTGTGGATCTTGTTGTCATATCATTAGAAATTAGCATATATGTTTTATTGGGCTGTGGAGAATTTCTCATAAGAAATGTATGCTTTTAGATATGCTTTTAGATTACAAGACACATTTATTGTCCTTAATGCTTTGGTACATTTTCAATCATATTCTATTATCAAGCTGCCTACTGAACGTGATTGTTTGACGTGTTATAGTGATTTCTCTCATTTTGTCCCAAATACCAACCCTCCTGGCGCCAGTTCAGCTGCTGTGGGGGCATTTCCTACAAGGACTGGTCCCAGAACATGTACTTCAATTGCTCATCTGAGAACTTCAGCCAGGAACGCTGCTCAGTACCATACTCCTGCTGCCTAAACGAAGAGGACCAGGTGGGCCCTTAAGCATGTATAATATGATTGTACATACAGGAGATTATTGTGCTAAATGAGGAAAAACAGCCTCCAGCATGTTTACAAAATGTTATGTACACTTCATTGCACAGATTGTCAAATTAGCTGTCTAAAATGTAGAGACAATCTATAACAAATATGCATAAAAGTTCAAAAGAGAATGGATGGATTTGTCAAAAATACAAATTGCATTTTGTAACTTGAAAATCGTTATTGGTACACCTCAAAAAGGATCAATTGACATCTTGCATATCTGACCTAAGACACAGATTAAAATATACTGACTTTCATTTTGGGGTTTATTTTTAGAGCCAATACATTCTTGTTTACGGAGTGGAAAATGCCTCCTGACTGGGTTCATTCTTCCAAATATCTGGCTATGCACACCCTCAATGCATTTCCAAATGCTGCTGGGTTCAATATGGCACACGCAGTAGAGGGACTCTAGAAAGTTTGGGATGTGTATCAATTCATCCTAAAGAATTTATGTGTAAAAAGGGATTTCAAAAGGGGAAGATTAGATAAACTAATTTTTTTTTTTTAAGTTTTTTTTTGCTGTCATTGTAGGTGTATCAATTTTTGTAATGCCATTTTCTATAATGACAGCTTTAGTTTTGTTTGCTTCATGGGTTCTTTGAGCAAACAGTTTCTTTGGTATATTGTATAACCATAAGCTGTATGATTGTATTTGCTTTATTAGTGGTGTGCTCTAAATACCTACTCTAAACTCTTTAGGCTGTCATCAATACGATGTGCGGACAGGGCATGCAGGCACTGGACTACAAGGATGCAAAATATTACATACACACCAGTGGCTGCATTGACAGACTGGTTAACTGGCTGCATAGTAACCTTTTTCTGCTGGGAGGAGTAGCTCTGGGCTTTGCCATACCGCAGGTAATGTAGCTATATTGAAAGAGCAAGGATGACTGTACTGTTCCATGTTTTATCCCTTATATTTCAAAGATGTTTTACCCCATTATATGTTGATATAGGTTGTTACTGATTTACACCTTTTCATGTAGTTACAATTTTGTGGTGCATAATTTTGGTTTTTGTGGCATGGAACAGCCTGATTTACAAATTATCTTTCTTACATTAACCATGAATGTACCTTTTGGTTATTTTTTATTTACACTGCTTACACTGTGGCTTAGATATAATTCATAAAACGTGTTAAATGGTTGCAAACGTGGAGGGTTTTCAGATAAATAAAGCATTGAAAACCCAAACCACAAACCTAGTACTTTTAACTTGCCTTTTTTTAACAGTATTTTTTGTGTTGTTTTTGTCTCTGGAAAGCTGGTTGGATTTCTGCTCTCTCAGATCTTGATTGCCCAAATCCAGGACCAGATTAAATTACAGAGATACACCCAGCAACATAGTTCAGATCCCTGGTACTAAGATACCGGTAAAGGGGTGCATCACATGCTCCTGGGAAGCAAGAACTACACATCTATCCGGAAACCGGATGGAAATGAAAACTCCTACACAGTCACACCGCTGTCATGAAATGGAGCTGGAACACACTTCTCACGAAAAGTGCCTGGAAAAAAACATTGTATTTAATGAAGTGAAATTGACATTTTAACCTTAATTGAACACTGTGAGTAACTTTTCCAGTATGGAGGGAAATAACAACCCATTGTACTTTTATCTAGAAACTAGATGAAAAGATGTTATTTTTGGTATGAAAAGAATTTACATGTTTCAATGTCTCTTTGTTTATGTTTTCTTAATTCAAATTACAAGAATGTGACGACAGGCATGAAATACTAGATCTCTTACATTTTCAATTATTTCCTTTTCTATCTGAGGTGTGCAGGAATCTTACCTGGCCTTTCAGCACACCTGGCTGTTACACTGTCCATTTTGTAAATAGTTTATCTTTCACTTACACATATGTTAGCAGTCATTAAATTTATTTATATGAGCTATCTTTAAAGTTCTGTTTTTGATCAGTACTGCTTGATCTAAAAGCTAAAACCTGTTTTACCTTGCATAGTTGGACTCAAATAACACAATGGGCAAAACACGCATGCTTGGCTAGTTGTTAATAGTCCTGGAAATCCTTGCTTGTTGGACATCCCATTTCAAAACCATGGGCATTAATATGGAGTCTCCCGTCTCTCTTTTGTGGGTATAGCAGCCTCCACTCTTCTAACAAAGGCTTTCCACAAGATTTTGTAGTGTGTCTGTGGCATTTATCTGGCACTGATGTTTGACGAGAAAGCTTGTGATCAGTATTCCAATTCATCCCAAAGGTGTTCAGTGGAGTTAAAGTCAGGGCTGTCTGCAGGCCACTCGAGCTCCTCCACACCAAACTTGTCAAACCATGAATTTATGGACCTCGCTTTGTGTAGAAGGGCACAGTCATCCAGGAACAGGAAAGGGTCTTCCTCAAACTGGTGCTACAAAGTTGGAAGCATTCAATTGTTTAAAATCACTTTGTGTGCTGTAGTATTAGCATTACCCTTCACTGGAACTAAGGGGCCTGAAAAACATCCCAAGAACATTATCCCTCCTCCACTAAACTTTACATTCCTTTAGACAGGGTTCTGCTGGCATCCACCAAACCTAGATTAATCTCTCAGACTTCCCGAGTGTGATTTATAACTTCAAGGAACACATTTCCACTGCTACCAAGTCCAGTGGCCATTTGCTTTACATGGCTCCAGCCAGTGCATGGTATTGTGCATAGTGATCCTTGGCTTGTGGAAACCCGTTTTATGAAGCTCCCAAGGTACAGTGCTGATCTTGCTTACTAAGGCAGTTTGGAGCTTTGTAGTGATGCGACAGAGTACAGCCGATTTGTACGTGATACACGCTTCAAAACTCGACAGCGTCCATCTGTGAGTGTGTGTGGTCTACTGCTTTGCGATTGAGCTGCTCCTAGATGCAATAATAGCAATTATATTGGACTGGGGCAGATCTAACAGAGAACACATTTTACAAACTGACTTGTGTCAAAGGTGCTATCATATGATGTTGTGCAATGTTTAAAGTCACTGAGCTCTTCAGTACAACGCATTCTATTGTTAATGTGTGTCTATTGAGCTGACTGTTAGCAGTGGGTGTTGCTGTTACACCTAAACTAAATAATTAGGACGGGGTAATAGTTCTACTATAGTGTAGCTTGTAATATGAAGAGCTTTGACTCAAAACTCCCAGGAGTGACTTAATGTGATATATTTCCCAAATAAAATGTCAGGTACATCCCAAAATACAAAAACAGATAACTCTGACTCTGACATTAATATAATGTATGGAATCCCAATAATATCCCCTTAATTCCACAGGAGCTGCTACACATGAAGGGTTGTTGCTGCTATTTATGCAGTAAAGACAAAGCTTCTGTAATTATTATTGGTAAAAAGGGAAAAAAAGCCATTAATGTGACTCAACAAACACCCACATAGGTTTAAACACTAACTGGCACCTATACCGATTTTAGATATGTTAATGTTAAATATGTACAGCCTTGCATATTTTTCTGACTGTACATTTGCGCAAGCTGAGCATTCGCATACATACAAATATCCCTCCCCCAAAAAAAGCTGAATTTAAGAGCTAACCTGCGTGGTGGGGATCCTTACCTGGCATCATATCAAACTCAATTCATAATACATAGCTTTCATGCCATATATACATTAAAATCAAAAGCATTAACAAAAAAATGGTACAGTATGTAAAGAAACATTTGTCCCTCCAGACCAGAACAAACCTGTGTATGTGTATTATATTCTTAAAGGAGCTGTTTTGGCATATTGTTTTTTTTCAGCAGTGCCATGCATTTTGTGGAAGAAATCCTAAGCATTTTTTTTTCAATTTCCACCCAGTTACTTTTATATTTTAGAACTATTATTTATTATGTTATATTTATGGATACGGTTTCGAACGATAGCCCCATGTTTACCCCAAAAGGCAATATGTAATGTGTGTAGGTTCACTAAACAAGTAAAACGGCAATTATGGTTAAACAAGCATATGGTAAAAATAACAAGGTCTGCTCTTAAGGTCCCAAAAAGGGTTTAATACTCAACATGTTCTTGGGAATCTAAATGAGAATTTGCATTCCTTTTTGAGAAATGTACCCCTTTAGTACCCTATGTATGTAAGATTAACAAAACTGGTATGAAGAGCATAGCCATATGACTATCCCATACATGTGTAAATTCTGTATTAGCCTCTACCACTTCTGCAGGTAGGCTGTTACACTCATCTACCACCCCATCTGTAAACTAAAACTTCCTTACATTGCACCTATACCTTTGACCATCCAGTTGTAGGCTATGGTCTCTTGTTCTAAAATGTATCTTCCTTTGAAATAAGCTTCCCTTCTGTATACTTTGTTATATCCCTTTATGTATTTGAATGTATTTATCACATCTTCTCTCTCTTCTCTCTTTCAAGCCATACATATTGATATCCCCTAGTCTTTCCTGATATTTTGTTGCCCTGTAAACCGTCCATAACTTAGCAGCTCTCCTCTGAAGTCTCTCCTCTCTTTTTGCTGTCACTGACAAACCTTTGTTTGTCGTTTCTAATTGAAGTACCGTTCCTTCACCTTCCTATGTCAAAACTGCACAGAAATATTTATTTGGGCAGTCAGCTAGTTTTGCATCGTATTCTAAACACAGAAAAGGGGAAACCTTGGTTGAAGGAGCATCTATTTAAAATGACAAAAATAATTCCGGCCTTTTAGGGTGTGAAAAACCTGTGCTCAAGAAGTAAAAAAACCGCTGACGCTGCCGGTAATATCTGGGCTGCAAATTCTATGATGAACTGCAGGGGTCATCAGCACAATTGTTTAAACCTTGTTATTTTGGAAAATATATAAAGTAAAATCATCAAGGTTACATTTCACATGAGAAATGCAAATTATATGTATTTTAACTCTAAATTCTCTTTCACTGCCTTTCCTGTGAGTTTGCCATACTTTTAAACAAATGGATAGAGGTAAACAAGCGATTGGTTTTAACACATTAAAGATACTAAACTGTTCATTTAAATATCACATTAGAAGACATATAAAATAAATATTTGGGGAAATATTCACTGTGGGGATGCAGTTTAAAGTGTATCTTTATGATGTGCCTATTCAGGTTCAATTAATTTTGGTTTATTTGTGCCACTCCTAATTTATCCACATATGTATCATACCTGTGAGAACTCTTTTTCCTTCCCTTTTCCAAATTTGCAAAAACAACCATAATACTGTATCCTTCCTTACATGAGAATTGCCTAATTGCATTGGTGAATGAATACACACCATAAAAAAAATGTAATAGCTCTGCAATTTGCTCTCTAAATATTACAGCAATTGAATTGTAACCGATTACAGATCTATCCTATACACCCTGAGAATAGACCTTATGTTTGCAGAATGCAAGCACCTCTCATAGCTTTGCTATTACTCCCCTTTCCTAAAAGTTTTTGCCTTTTATAAATGTGTGTTTCAGCCATATATGAGTCACACTGAAAGAATATTGTGAATGGTGCAGAGCTCTGGCAACAGAAACTATCAACAGGGCAAGACATGCCTAGGATCAGTTAATGTCTTGTGTTTCTCTTACAATCCCCAGTTTCTAACAACTTTGGAAACATGACAACATCTTAAAAAGAGGACCTTTCATGGCTAGGTAGGTTAGGGAGTGTTGTTAAAATTGGGTCTGTCTTCCAATAAGAGTTTTTGGTTATTTTTTGTTCTAATACTCATTATTGTCAAGGCCCAAAATTTACTAATTTCATAGAGATCAGTGGGGTTCCAGGCTTGACATCTGCTCCCTTGGTCAGCATAGGTGCATACATGTTAGTCTGAGCTGTTAACAGCTCAAAAAGAGAATTAGGGGAAAAAAATTATTGGCTCGCTGGCATCAATATCGCATCTGTTGCCAGGAGCCACAAAAATGAGGGGCTCCAACATATTTGGATATACCCAACAATGCTCGGGAACACACCACATTTTATCACGTCGGATATCGCCTCAAGCGTTATATTTTAATTAAATTAACCAAAAAATACACTGCTTATCCAATTCCCTTTAGCCACGCATCAAACTACCATAACACTACACACTAATATTCACTGCTCAGCCATAACATTATGACCACCTGCCTAATATTGTGTAGGTCCCCCTTTTGCCCCGTCAAGGCATGGAGTCCACTAGACCTCTGTAGGTGTGCTGTGGTATTTGGCACCAGGACCAGGGCCGGACTGGGACTGAAAAGCAGCCCTGGAAAAATTTGAAGACCAGCCCCATATAGTTTATCTCACGGTGAAGCTCCTATACCCACACGCACCCCTTATACACACCCGAGTCACAGTATGTGCCATTCTTTTTATCTCATTATTTGTATTAAAATGCCAGAAAGTAAAAGTGTTAAAAGGCCCTAATAAATGAAATACATTACACATAATGGGATCAAAACATTTACTACTGCGAACATTTTTAGATGAAAGAGTTCCATTTTATTCAGTGGAACAAAACACTGATCACATTATTCTTCACGATATTCTGGTAAGAAACTTTTATTTCTTTATTAATTCATGTAGACTATTTTTTTCCATATTTAATAAAAGCTATGATTGAGACATGTTTGGTTTTTATTTCCTTTCATTTGACAACCTACCCCCGAGTTATGCACCTCTGCCCCCAGGCTTGCCACTCTGCCCCCTGATATGCCTTCTAACCCCCTATATGCCACTCTGCCTCCAGAAATGCCTTATACCCCCTATATGCCACTCTGTCCCATGATATGCCTTCTAACCCCCTATATGCCACTCTGCCATATAGGGGGTTAAAAGGCATATCATGGGACAGAGTGGCATATAGTGGGTATAAGGCATTCATGGAGGCAGAGTGGCATGAAGGGGGTTAAAAGGCATATCATGGGGCACTCTGCCTCCAGAAAAGCCTTATGCCCCCTATATGCCACTCTGCCTCCCTGATATGCTTTATACCCTCCTATATGCCACTCTGCCCCATAATATGCCTTTTAATCCCCTATATGCCACTCTGCCTCCAGAAATGCCTTTTACTCCCTATGTCACTCTGCCTCCAGAAATGCCTTATACCCCCCATATGCCACTCTGCCTCCCTGATATGTCTCAACCCTCCTATATGCCCCTCTGCCCCGTCATATGCCTTTTAACCCCCTTATTGCCACTCCACCTCCAGATATGCCTTTTGACCCCCTATATGTCACTCTGCATCCAGAAATGCCTTATACCCCTATATGCCACTCTGTCCCATGATATGCCTTCTAACCCCCTATTTGCCACTCTGCCATATAGGGGGTTAAAAGGCATATCATGGGACAGAGTGGCATATAGGGGGGTATAAGGCATTTCTGGAGGCAGAGTGGCATAAAGGGGGTTAAAAGGCATATCATGGGGCACTCTGCCTACAGAAAAGCCTTATGCCCCCTATATGCCACTCTGCCTCCCCAATATGCTTTATACCCTCCTATATGCCCCTCTGCCCCATGACATCCCTTTTAACTCCCTTTATGCCACTCTGCCTCCAGATATGCCATTGACCCCCTATATGTCACTCTGCATCCAGAAATGCCTTATACCCCTATATGCCACTCTGGCATATAGGGGGTTAAAAGGCATATCATGGGACAGAGTGGCATATAGGGGGTATAAGGCATTTCTGGAGGCAGAGTGGCATGAAGGGGGTTAAAAGGCATATCATGGGGCACTCTGCCTCCAGAAAAGCCTTATGCCCCCTATATGCCACTCTGCCTCCCTGATATGCTTTATACCCTCCTATATGCTCCTCTGCCCCATGATATACCTTTTAACCCCCTTTATGCCACTCTGCCTCCAGATATGCCATTGACCCCCTATATGTCACTCTGCATCCAGAAATGCCTTATACCCCTATATGCCACTCTGGCATATAGGGGGTTAAAAGGCATATCATGGGACAGAGTGGCATATAGGGGGGGTATAAGGCATTTCTGGAGGCAGAGTGGCATATAGGGGGACACACTTACATACACACACATGTCGATTTTTTTGTTTTTAACAAATACAAAAAAACATTATACAGTACAAAAAATACATTATTTTACTCACCTTATACTTCTCTTGACTTCATGGTAGCTGCACACTGTTCTCCTCTATGCTGACAGGATGCCACTGACCTGACATCCGGTGCTGCAGCGAGGGGGCGGAGCTTCTACCTCACACTGCTCCCATCAGACTGCTGGGAATGTAATCTGAACGGCCGGTGCGTGCTGATGCCGCCGGCCGGAGCTACTTTAACACTTTTTTTTTTATTTATATGGTAAGCTGGATCGGCTCGCCATATAAAGTAAAAAAAAAAGTATTAAAGCAGAGGCGGCCGGCGGCATCAGCACGCACCGGCCGTTCAGATTACATTCCCAGCAATCTGATGGCCGCATAGTGATGGAAGCAGCGTGAGGGGTGAAAGGTCAGTGCGAGGGGGCGGAGCTTTCACCCCTCACACTGCTCCCATCACTAGACGGCCATCGCACACGGCTGCTGGGTGCTGATGCCGGCCGGCCGGCCGCATCAGCACCCAGCGGCCGCTTTGATTAGATTTCGGGCAGCTCAGCGGCTGTCTTCATGGCCGCCCAGCCCACGGACCTTCCGGCCCACCGGGAAATTTCCCGGTATCCCGGTGGGCCAGTCCGGCCCTGACCAGGACATTACCACCAGATACTACAAGTCCTGTAAGTTGCAAGGTGGGGCCTCCATGGATACATCCTGGTGCCATGTGTCCTCCAGGTAAGCGAAGCACACTTAGCCACCCATCCATGTGATGTAAAAGACAACGTGATTCATCAGACCAGGCCACCTTCTTCCATTTCTCTCTGTAGGCGCTTTGGGCAGTGGACAGGGGGTCAGCATGGGCACCCTGACTGGTCTGCGGCTACCCAGCTCCATACACCACAAACTGATGCACTGTGTGTTCTGACTGTGTGTCAGAACCAGCATTAACTTTTTCAGCAATTTGAGCTACAGTAGCTTATCTGTTGGATTTGACCACACGGGCCAGCCTTTGTCCCCCACCTGCATCAGTGAACCTTGGCCACCCATGACCCTGTCACTGATTCACCACTTTTCCTTTCTAGGTCTGTGGGTATGTTAGTGTGTGTGTCTGGATATGTTAGTGAAAGTGTGTGTATATTAGTGTCTGTGTATGTGTGTGGGATATTTTAGTGTGTGAGCATGTGCCTTTGGGTATGTGTGTCTATGTATGTGGTCCAATCACACATCGATTTCTGATGAAGTGGCCAACTAGAAAAAACTTGGACACCCTTGGGTTAACACATTTGACAACTGAGTGTTCCCATTTACATAATAATCTGCCCCACCCTATAGATTTACCTCTTTCCCATCTCCCAGCTCCTTGGCTCACTGCCCTAATAACTTTTGATGGCAAAAAAATTCTTGGTAGATGAATGTTTGGTGATCCTGCCCTAAGCTGCATACATTGTGGAAAGGCATTCACACGCTGTCCAGCGTCCCCATTATTGATCCAGTTACCTCCCTTCATTTGAAACAAATGCACCGACCTAATTAATTCCTAGAATTGCAAAAAGCTTCAGTAGAATAATGGCTCATATGTGAAACATCTATAATAACACTGATAAAAACTTATGGATAAGGAGGAGCAGGAACCCTGGGGTTCAGAGATAGGATTAAAAAATAGGCAAGAACAGGGAAGTTCGTGTTTTGAAGAAGGCCATCAGGGGTCACAAGGGCAGTAAATGGTTAAAAGAACAATTAGTGATGTCACACGCGTGCACTAAAGGTAGGTGCATGCAGGGCCGGCCGAAGACTTAACGCCGCCTGGGGCGAAGTTTAAAACGCCGCCCCCCCGCCGACGCCGGGGGGGGGGGGCGGCGGCATTTTAAACTTCGCCGACGCCATTATCTACCCCCGCCCCCCCCGGTACTTACCTTTAAACAGTCCTGCGGCGAGTCTCCCTGCTCTGCCACGGTGCCGGCTTGTAATGCTGAGCGCCGGAAATTGACGTCACTTCCGGCGCTCTGCATTACAAGCCGGCACCGGGACCGAACAGGGAGACTCGCCGCAGAGGAGAGAGAGAGAGGGGCGCCGAGCGGGTAAGTGAAAACCACTCGGTGCCCCTCTCTCTCTCCTCCGCTTCAAAAAAAAAAAAAAAAAAGCGCTTGGGGCGGCGAAGTGCCGCCCCTTCTAAAGTGCCGCCTGGGGCAATTGCCCCAGTCTGCCCCATTATAGGGCCGGCCCTGGGTGCATGTACACTTGCCGTCCTGTGGTAACAGGGCTGTGCACCACATGAAAGGCCCAGGATCCTTCTTGCTGTAGGAGAGAGGGAAGTGAAGGAGGTAACAGATACTTGTGGGACTTACCTGCTACCTCAGAGAAGAAATCAGACTGCGGGTCATTGCAGTAGGTCTGACTATGCTATTTGGATATATAATAATATAATGTATATAATCATTCTTATCTCTGTTTCTTAAAGATTGGGATCCCTGGACATGGTATTTGATTTAGGGATTCATGAGCCTGGAGCTGACATTTTTGACTGGTCTAATTATGAAATAAGAGGATAAGATATTACCAACATTTTAAAATTAAAGTCAATTTTATATTAAAGTTTGTGTGGCTTCTGCTTAGTATTGCCAGATTTTTATAAATCTGTCTTGGGCTTGGCTGCTGGATAGTGTTGTTGGAGGAGCTGCTGGATAGTGTTTTTTTGAAGGGGGGGGTCCAAAAAACAGCGAGAGAAAGAAGAGAGCTAGAAAACAGCAAAAGAGAGAGAAGAAAGAAGAAGGGAAAAGATAGGGAGAAATACAGGGACATACAGTAGACCACACAAATGGCTTTTCCAATCTATTACTAAGAATGGACAAATACTCACCTGTTTATTTTATAGACACCTTTTCGCAGTGTTAGGTATTTCCAGGCACATAGCCTGTAACTGTCACTAGCTTTGTAAGTTACCAGGTGCTGCTATGAAGGTGTCCATTGGCTAAGCAATATTCAGATGTTCTTTATATACACAGTAAAAGAATGGCATTGATCCAGCATCCAGAAAAATATGTTTAGGAGAAAAGGCAGACTGGGTGGGCCAGGTGGTTTCTTAGCATGATTTTTAAACTTTTGATTCTCAACAATCAATGTTTTCTATATTTCTCTCTGCTTTCTTCTTTTTTTACATGGCAAGGTTGAATACCTGGTATTATTTAAAACTGAACTTCATAGATAGATAAGGTTGTTTTTCATTTGGTCTGAACAGTCTTCTCCCTCTAGAATTCCTGAGATTCCTTCAGTTAGTGTAAGGGTGAATGTAGTCCTGGAGTGAATTTTTTACAAGCTGGCAGCTCTGGGGTAACATGGGTGTATTTCTTTTTCTCCTGGCTGTTTTTTGCGTGGCTTGTTCCAATTACATTGCAGGATTAGGGGCTGGAGCAGGAGGCTGTGTGTGTGTGGTCTTTTCCCTGTACCTCCTCTCACAGAAAAGCTCCCAACCTTACAAATCAGGAAAGCTACAGCTGTAGAATTTAACCCATTTGCTTACTAAACACATGATGTTTCTATGCTTTACGCTAATTCTTACTGCTAGTAAGCTTTGCAGAAACACTGACTTTTAACACAAAGTTTTTGGGTTTTGTGACAATGACAAACATTTTAATATGCTATAAGTACAATTCGAATTTCTTCATATCTTTTATTTTGCCGTCAACAGATTCTGTTGATGCTGTGCAATGGATGTTAAACATAAAGAAATGACCTGAGATATGGGGAAGATGGGTTTACAAACTATAACTATAAATTTTCAATCCAAAAAAATGAAATGTAAACCTATATTTTCAACAAATTTCAGATGGAAAAAAATAATTTCAATTAATTAATAAAATATTAGACTACTATTCTTTTTTGTGTGTCCTTTCAATACAGTGTACAATACATGGATATTCACATTTCTTAAATTGCACACTATTTCAAAACAAATAAGGATTTATTATATATATATATATATATATATATATATATAATGGAAGTAACTAGAAACTCTAGTCCCCAGGGGTCCTCAGCTTCACCAAGCAACATGTGCCACCATTGCCCCCAAGCAACTTATCAATACCATCCTAATCCCCACACAGCCTACCTGGTGCCATCTTTGCGCCTAGCTTGTCAGTGCCCCAAAACAGCTTATCTGTGCCATCTTTTCAGGACTCGAGTAAGCAGGTTTGGTAGGAGCACAGTTGCAGGGGATACCTGGGGCTCTGTATGTACCCCATGATGTATGATACCGGATCAGAAAACACACACAAGGATATTTAGGAAACAGGTAATACACAGGTTAGAAAGTCTCTTGACAAGGCGCTGTGGCTGGAAACACAGCTGAAGTCTTTGAGGAACGTTGTGGCTGGATGGCACCTTAGACTCAATTTGTCCCCAAACAGCTGGTCTGTGCCATCATTGCCTTCTTTGTCCCTCGCCCTCTCCCCTCCAACACACACTCTGGCCCATATATGTAAACACACAAATTTACACATGCTAGCACATACACATGCTTACACATACACTAACCCATATTCACTAACACACTTATTCTACCACAACCTTCCTCTCACACCACATATATACACATTCATGCTTACACAAAAACACAACACATACACATCTAAGCTAACTCACAAACACACTTATACACTTATGCTAACACACACTTGTGCACCAATTTATCAGACATGAAATGAAAGACATTTTGTAGGCAGTATAATACATTTAGTCCAAACGTCACATAACTCTTAACGGTTAAGATTTCTGGTGTGCACCTTCCTTATTTCTATGTTTGTGTATTGGCACCTACTGGCTTAGAAGAGTTTCTTCTGTCTACATTTGGACCCATCCAAAGAAGTTTCCTTCTCCTACATCAAAAATAACAACGAACCATCTTACAAAACCACACCCAGGCAAAGTCTACAAAAGTCTGTGTTTTCTGGATGATGTTGAAACAGAACATTGGTACTTTTACCAAATGTTGAGGATCCCCATACATGGAACATGCCAAGAACTGTATAATTAATAAGGAATAGTCGAATGTGTTTATGTGCTTGGTACCAACTCTACTATGGAATTAGTCTTGTAAATTTTTATCCCTTAAATAACTTCTGTAAAAGCAACCTTTCTCTGAATATATATGCTGCACAGTACCTTTACATGCACATGCTACATCATGTGTTTGGGTCTACTGTCAATTGTGATTCTCAAATTTAGTACTAAATTTAACCTTTCCACAACACATTTTTAACAGACAATTACATATTCTTGCTTTAACTTCTGTGAATTATAGGTTTAGCCTTCTAAAAAATGGGGAAAAGTGGCTTACTCCACTCAAACCGTGTTGTGCTGCAATAGTTAAATATGCTCATGTGTCTCTTGGCACTAGAATACTCATGTAATGCTTTGGCTTAGGGGGTGGGCGAATGTAATGTTCTGCCGTGGAACTTTGCAAGCTTGGGTGTTGTTGGAGAGTGTTATTGACTATGTGTGGGCTGCTTTGAATTTATTGGATCAATCTAGCTCTTAGGCTACAAAACTCTGATATATTTAACGCTATTATGCCTAATAATGAACAAAGCTATTTTTTTCTGTTTAAGGTAGCACTTCTACTCTATCTGGTTAATCTATGCATCGCAGTAGAAATGATACCCTTGCATTAGTGCTAGGAGATGTCTAACTATGTAGAACCTGATGTATAGATATCTACAGCATGTAGACAGCTGTGCAACATGCTTATCACTATTGTTTTATTCATTTCTTTAAGTGTCAAGAATGCTATAGCACAGTAGTAGAATTATAACTAGTACAGCAGGTATCAGCAAGATATACTGCAAAGGATAAAATCTAATACCGTACTGGCTTGAATATAGGCCGCACTCGAATATAGGCCGCACCCTTAAAGTTTGGTGCTATTTTAAAGAAAAAAATATTTTTAAAGAAAAAAATATATTAGTGGAATGGTAAAACAGTATTTTATCTAACGAACAGGAATACATGTATTTTAACATTTTTGGTATATATTATACAGTTTGTCAGCATATGTTATATACAAACAGAAAACCAATAGTCATTTTAAGGTCCCCTCCCTTATTTCATAATGCACCTTACTTATAGATATGCCCCTCTGCCCCAGATATACCACTCTGTGCCCCAGATATGCTTTATAACCACTGTTATGCTTTATGCCCCCTAGATATGCCACTCTGAGCCCCCAGATATGCTTTATGTCCCATAGAAATGCCCACCTACCCCCAGACATGCTTTACGCCCCTCTAGAAATGCTCACATGCCCCCAGCAGATATGTTTTATGCCCCCTAGAAGTCCACTCTGCCCCCCTGATATGCCACTCTGCTTCCTAGAAATGACCCCCCCCCCCGACTTATCAATGCACCCCCAGACTCCCTGGTGTCTAGCGGTGCCAGCCGGTGGACATCTGTGCTATGCGTGCAGACAACCTCTGCTGCCGGCACTTTCGCCAGGGTTTCTATGATGGAGAAGCACCAGCGGAAGTGCTGGCAGCAGGGGTTGTCTACGCGCATCGCCGCAGCCGGTGAGCGTCTGGGCAATACGTGTAGACAACCTCTGCTGCCGGCACTTCCGCCGGGGCTTCTATGGTGGAGCACCGAAAGGTTATGTCATGCCGGTGCTCCACCATAGAAGCCCCAGCGGAAGTTCCAGCACCGGAGGTTGTCTACGCACATCGCATGTCCCGGGCGTCAGGCGGCACGAACTGCACATCCCTGCGCTAAACCCCTATATTCGCGCCAAAACAGTATATTATATTTAGAATTATTTTTTGTGAACACCTTCATATAGAGCCCAGGATGACTTGACTATACAGATTCCCTCTTTCCCAATAATTGGATTATTGGCGCCTGGTCAAAGATCTTCACACTGAAACATTACAGCATTGTATTACTTATGCCTTTAAGGTTAAATTAACTTTTTTGTTGTTTTAAAATATGCCATAACTAGCTATTTCTCTATTATTATCTTTCATGGTGCAAACTATTGGATTGAAACTGTAACTCGCCTGCAAACTCCTACTTCGGTAAGTAAATTTGCCTTCTACAACTGCTGTAAAATGATCTCTTGACTTAATTATTAAGGACAAATAAATTATGTGATTTAATACAGACAGACAAATACTGGGTTTAAGACTATTCATCTCTGAGCACTTCTGTTTTTAACCAAAACAAATTTCCAATTCAGCTCAAACTACAGACATTTCTGCACAATCCTAAAATGGTTAGAGTTTCATCAAGATTGTTGATGGATGTATAAACAGCCTCTGACGGAGCTGCACAAGGAATCCAAGTACACTTCTTGTGTGTCCTATTTTGTAAGAAACTTGAAGAAGACATTAGGCAGAGGTTGAAGAGAGTGGAGGTAATTCAGTTAATAGTAAAGGATTCAGAATTTTTAAGAAACCTAAAGAATGAATAATTACTGCCCTTGTATTTTGACAAGAGGAACTGGGATTCCTGGCAATCCTCAGCATAGATTTACTTGCAGAATAAAATACTGGTTATTGGGGCTGCCATATTAGCAGTTAAAAAAAATGGCACCCGTAGATAAAAAAGTTAGATACACAGCTGTCCTCAGGGTTTATAAGACTCAGGGATATGATGGTATATCTCAGCACACGTATGTGGGACAGCGGAAAGCAGGGGCATTATAGGGCTCTCCTGAATGCAGGGATGCTTGTCCTTGCCTAATGGCAGTCCTGGTTAGATATGTAATGTCTCCCGAATAAAAGAAACAACACAGCATACACAAATAACTGTGTCCTATACTCACCGCCAGTCAGTTCCAATACCAAGTATGGTTCGTAGAACCCCCCAAGCGTATGCGCAGAAAGTGCTGCCATTGATTTCACTGATTGAAGTGTAATCTATACCCATAGTTGTGTAAAACGTATGTGGGTCCTCTTAATTGTCCTGTTTTGTGACAATTTGTCCAGTAGCCCATTACCAACAGCAGAGTTAACTGGATGCTAATCTTTGGTTCAACTTGCGTGCAATAGGTCATTATTAATGAATTCTGTCTTCTGTATCTTAAAATTATTAAAATGTTCATAACATAAAATGTGACAAATAAAGGGTCTTTTTGGGTCATGTAATACTGTGTTTGGCAATCTAAGGCTTTATTTCCTATCAATACATTTCCCAGGCGCATCAGCATTTTTATTGATCCCAATGCCAATCTATGGGCCAAATCCCCTGTTGACAAATGTAAGTAACATTACACCCTATTTAGTACATAAAGCCCTGGAGAAAACTGTGGTTATAAAGATCTGAGCTACAGAGAAGGTCAGTAGACAGGACAATTCTCAGCTGGCTGACACTATTCTAAACTTTACTGTTACAATCTAAACAAGTAGTGTATCAAGGAAGCAGTGAATCAGAGGGGTATATGTACGCTAGATTAAACACGCAAAGGGATGGTTTATTATGCTGAACAGAAATTGTAGCATGTCTTGGAGTTTGGATATAGCCCGTAACACTCATGCTATCTAAAAAAAACAATAACCCACTCATTCAGTGTATAACTGGAAAGGGTCCCATCAAAATCTGAACTGTAAAAGTTTTTTCAATTGTAAATTTGAATTTGTTCAAATGTAAAAAAGTACATTAAATAATATAATAATATAATACTCTACTTTCAATATTTTGACACATTCAATAAAAAGTATTTTCTGAAATGTAAACAGAGAGGAACTTTGACACCCCAAGTGGGCCCCACAGCACAGTCGGGCCCCTTTCAACTGTAATAGTTGTACCCCCTCATGGCAGACCTATGGGAGAGCTTTAGAGAATGAATGTATTAACCATGATATACCATAATAGATGTGGGTGTAGTTTTGGTGGGGCAACATTTCATCATGGACCCAGGCAGCACAATGTCATAGGCCGGCCCTGATTAAAAGGGTACCATCATGGAAAGCATCATTTTGTATTACAATACGTACTTTTATCTTCTTGCTTGCTACCAGACTGGCCATGTGTGGCTGCTCCAGCTCTCCTTAAAAAATACATAAAATGTGGTTTTGTTTAAAGAGATAGTAAAGTTCAACTTTTGTTGAGCAGGGCCGGACTGGGACTGAAAAGCAGCCCTGGAAAAATTTGGAGACCAGCCCCATATAGTTTATCTCACGGTGAAGCTCTTATACCCACACGCACCCCTTATACACACCCGAGTCACACTATGTGCCATTCTTTTTATCTCATTATTTGTATTAAAATGCCAGAAAGCAAAAGTGTTAAAAGGCACTAATAAATGAAATACATTACACAGAATGGGATCAAAACATTTACTACTGCGAACATTTTTAATGAAAGAGTTCCATTTTATTCAGTGGAACAAAACACTGATCACATTATTCTTCACGATATTCTGGTAAGAAACTTTTATTTCTTTATTAATTCATGTAGACTATTTTTTTCCATATTTAATAAAAGCTATGATTGAGACATGTTTGGTTTTTATTTCCTTTCATTTGACAACCTACCCCCGAGTTATGCACCTCTGCCCCCAGGCTTGCCACTCTGCCCCTGATATGCCTTCTAACCCCCTATATGCCACTCTGCCTCCAGAAATGCCTTATACCCCCTATATGCCACTCTGTCCCATGATATGCCTTCTAACCCCCTATATGCCAGTCTGCCATATAGGGGGTTAAAAGGCATATCATGGGACAGAGTGGCATATAGTGGGTATAAGGCATTCATGGAGGCAGAGTGGCATGAAGGGGGTTAAAAGGCATATCATGGGGCACTCTGCCTCCAGAAAAGCCTTATGCCCCCTATATGCCACTCTGCCTCCCTGATATGCTTTATACCCTCCTATATGCCACTCTGCCCCATAATATGCCTTTTAATCCCCTATATGCCACTCTGCCTCCAGAAATGCCTTTTACTCCCTATGTCACTCTGCCTCCAGAAATGCCTTATACCCCCCATATGCCACTCTGCCTCCCTGATATGCCTCAACCCTCCTATATGCCCCTCTGCCCCGTGATATGCCTTTTAACCCCCTTTTTGCCACTCCACCTCCAGATATGCCTTTTGACCCCCTATATGTCACTCTGCATCCAGAAATGCCTTATACCCTATATGCCACTCTGTCCCATGATATGCCTTCTAACCTCCTATATGCCACTCTGCCATATAGGGGGTTAAAAGGCATATCATGGGACAGAGTGGCATATAGGGGGTATAAGGCATTTCTGGAGGCAGAGTGGCATAAAGGGGGTTAAAAGGCATATCATGGGGCACTCTGCCTCCAGAAAAGCCTTATGCCCCCTATATGCCACTCTGCCTCCCCAATATGCTTTATACCCTCCTATATGCCCCTCTGCCCCATGACATCCCTTTTAACTCCCTTTATGCCACTCTGCCTCCAGATATGCCGTTGACCCCCTATATGTCACTCTGCATCCAGAAATGCCTTATACCCCTATATGCCACTCTGGCATATAGGGGGTTAAAAGGCATATCATGGGACAGAGGGGCATATAGGGGGGTATAAAGCATTTCTGGAGGCAGAGTGGCATAAAGGGGGTGAAAAGGCATATCATGGGGCACTCTGCCTCCAGAAAAGCCTTATACCCCCCTACATGCCACTCTGCCTCCCTGATATGCCTCAACCCTCCTATATGCCACTCTGTCCCATGATATGCCTTCTAACCCCCTATATGCCACTCTGCCATATAGGGGGTTAAAAGGCATATCATGGGACAGAGTGGCATATAGGGGGTATAAGGCATTTCTGGAGGCAGAGTGGCATGAAGGGGGTTAAAAGGCATATCATGGAGCACTCTGCCTCCAGAAAAGCCTTATGCCCCCTATATGCCACTCTGCCTCCCCGATATGCTTTATACCCTCCTATATGCTCCTCTGCCCCATGATATACCTTTTAACCCCCTTTATGCCACTCTGCCTCCAGATATGCCTTTTGACCCCCTATATGTCACTCTGCATCCAGAAATGCCTTATACCCCTATATGCAACTCTGGCATATAGGGGGTTAAAAGGCATATCATGGGACAGAGTGGCATATAGGGGTGTATAAGGCATTTCTGGAGGCAGAGTGGCATATAGGGGGACACACTTACATACACACACATGCCGATTTTTTTTGTTTTTAACAAATACAAAAAACATATAGTACAAAAAATACATTATTTTACTCACCTTCTACTTTTCTTGACTTCCTGGTAGCTGCACACTGTTCTCCTCTATGCTGACAGCCAGGATGCCACTGACCTGACATCCGGTACTGCAGCAGTCTGAGCGCGAGGGGGCGGAGCTTCCACCTCACGCTGCTCCCATCACTATGCAGCCGTCAGACTGCTGGGAACGTAATCTAAACGGCCGATGCGTGCTGATGCCGCCGGCCGGAGCTACTTTAACACTTTTTTTTTTTTTATTTATATGGTAAGCTGGATCGGCTTGCCATATAAAGTAAAAAAAAAAGTATTAAAGCAGAGGCGGCCGGCGGCATCAGCACGCATCGGCCGTTCAGATTACATTCCCAGCAGTCTGATGGCCGCATAGTGATGGGAGCAGCGTGAGGGGTGAAAGGTCAGTGCGAGGGGGCGGAGCTTTCACCCCTCACACTGCTCCCATCACTAGACGGCCATCGCACGCGGCTGCTGGGTGCTGATGCCGGCCGGCCGCATCAGCACCCAGCGGCCGCTTTGATTAGATTTCGGGCAGCCTGGGGGGCAGCTCAGCGGCTGTCTTCATGGCCGCCCAGCCCACGGACCTTCCGGCCCACCGGGAAATTTCCCGGTATCCCGGTGGGCCAGTCCGGCCCTGTTGTTGAGTTAGTATGAGAGATCATCTTAGGAGACTTACAAATAAACAGGCATGGGATAGACAATAAAATATTTAAGGTGACTACCAGAAACTTTGTGTTGTGTTTGCAGTTCTATATACATAGACATAAATATGTAGTGGGTCCCCCCATTGCAGGTATAAAAGTTTTCACTCTTCTGGGAAGACTTTCCACAAGAGGTTAGGGTGTTTCTGTGGGAATTTATGACCATTCATCCAGTAGAGCATTTTTTAGGTCAGGCACTGATGTTGGACAAGAAGGCCAGTTCACCCCAAAGGTGTTCTATAGGGTTGAGGTCAGGGCTCTGTGTAGGCCAGTCATGTTCTTCCACACCAAACTGATCCAACCATGGATTTATGGACCTTGCTTTGTGCACTGGAGCACAGTCATGCTGGAATAGAAAAGGGCCTTCATCAAATTGTCACAAAGCTGGAAGCAAAGCATTGTTCAAATTGTCTGCTGAAGCATTAAGGTTTTCCGTCACCGGAAGTAAGAGGCCCAAACCCTGGTTGCAATAATTAAGAGGTGTGTCCCGATAGTGCTGCACAAAGCAAGGTCCATAAAGAAAGACAGAGAGATGAGTTTGGTGTGGAAGAACTTGACTTGCCAGCACAAAGCCCTGACTTAAACCCCATCAAACACCTTTGGGATGAACTGAAACAGAGATTGCGAGCATCAGTGCCTTCTCGTCCAACATCAGAGCCTGACCTCGCAAATTCTCTACTGGATGGATGGGTGAAAGCTTTTATAGTTGCAAAGAGGAGGGGGTAATTACATATTAATGTCTATGTATTTAGAATGTGATGTCATAAAAGTCCCAGTTGGTGTAATGTTCAGGCGTCCCAATAATTTTGTCCGTATAGTGCATATAAACAAAATGCCTACATGTTAATCTTGAACATTACGTGTATGCCATAGGAAAGGTAGATTAGTATCTTTTTCTCAGGAACTGCATTTTTATTCCTACTCTTTGATTTATCTCTGCTCTGTTGTTAAGTACTGGTCACTGCTAAATGCATGTTGGACTAGGTTTTTACAGGGCCACTTAGCTAGACTTGCCCCCTGGGATGAATGCTGCCAGTTACCCCCTGTATGCAAATGTCACAGAGCTTGGATATTACTTTATTGTGAAGACTGGCTAACAAACAAGAAGCTGAACAGAATTCAGCTTTGCTTTATTTTATTTTTTATTGTGCTGAATTTGCTACCTAAAAAAAAGCATTTATATGTATGGCACAGGGAGAGCAAGGCCTTTAGGACAGTTTCCAAAAGACCCCAGTATTCTGTTGACTAAGTTTTTACAGCGGGTTCTAGATTGGCTAGACATTTTAAATGTATAAAAGAGCTTATATAATATATATATATATATATATATATATATATATATACTGTGTGTGTGTGTGTATATATATATATATATATATATATATATATATATACTGTGTGTGTGTATATCATATATATATGAGTTGTTTATATAAGTACCCCAGTGTTCTGGTACATATTCTTCTAAATTCTAATTTCACACTATTTCTTCAATAAAGCATGACTATAACAAATTCTGTTTTTATTTGCATTGTATCATCTGCCCCTGGATGGCTAAATAGATGATGTAGTGTGAGGTCAGCATATTGTCCTGCCAATCACCATGTTCCTCCTTGTCTTGCTTTTTGGGGGGGGAGGGGAGACAGGGAAACTTTGTTCATTTTTTTGTCTCCTTCTTCCAGCAGCCACATTCCATTAGCTCATTGCTCCTTTAAGCTGAATTGCAAAGCCACTGGGTTTGGTTATAAAATCATCTCCTTTGGATACATGAAGGCAACTTTTGTAGCAGAGAGAGGAATATTATGACACTGATTTTCTGTTTGTAAATAAGAGATCCGTCCTCTTCCTAAAATATTTTTGTTTGTGGATGGATTCAGCATGAATGGGACATTTTGGGTTGAAGAACAAGGCAAGCCTCCAGTTTACAAAGTGTGCAGGAAGACCATCAGTTGGTGGATTTCTGGTAGGAGTGAGCAGTGATCGCAGTGCTTGAAGGAGTAATTGCACTGATATGAGCTGGGGTGGAAGGTAAGGAGACTTCTTTGTGTTGGAGGAGTGCAAGAAAGAAGTGTGAATTAAAGTGAAATGCAAAGCAGGGAGACAGTGAGAGGAGGGGGTGGAGGAGTCTGCAGAGACTGGATCAGATTACATTCTTCCACTGCTCTCTCCGCACAAATCTCTCTCTTGCAAGTTTTTGTTTGGGACAGAAATTAGCTGTTTTAACATAAAAACAAGTGGCGTGATTTTGTGCGGGTGGGTGATCGGTGAGGGTCTTTGTTGGGTAACGTTTTCTTTTTCTTGGCTTTGGAAATAGTTTTTTTTTTCTTGGATGGTTTGAGCTGCACAAGGAAAGTTCAGAAAGTAAAATGGAGGAGGAGAGTATGCAGGAGAGTGGAGAGCTGAGAGAGTCCCCATCCTCCTGAAAGAAAGCCACATTTCTGCTGTTCTTAATGTCCTGAAGATTCTTCTTCTAAAGATGTCGCCCGTGGTGCTTTGGAGCAGCTGGACTGTGTGGTTTTGGATTTTGCTTTCCACCTCTGAATTAGGAGCTGCTCAGTTTAATGAGACCATATACTTGGATCGGTGCAAGAAGACCACCACTTGTGAGGCCCTCAAATATAATGTTTGTCTGGGATCTACTCTACCATATGGATTGACCTCCACTGTCCTGGCTGAAGACTCAACCACTCAGGAAGAAGTCCATGATAAGTTATTACTTTGGTCTGGTGAGTATCCTATAGTGTGTAGCTGTACATATTCCATGAATTCAAACCAAGAATGTGATTAATGGTATGCTAAATCATCCTATATGTCTTTATGTGTTCCCTTCGTTACCACGTCCGTCATTCCTTTGTAATAGAGATGCTCCTTGCCTGCTAAGTTTCCACATTCTTGTGTAAATAAAATCATTGTACAGCCTTGCGGAATATGATGGCGCTATATAAAACAATAAATAATAGTAATAATAGCGGCTAGTATTATTTTTAGTGGACTGTGGAGTTAACGCTTTACCTGGTGCTGTCTGCGCACATTCATGTTACTGTGCTGTTTTAGAACACTACTGCTAGTGTTTTGGGCCTTGTGTACCGAAGCGTTGGCACTACATCATGTTGTCTTGGTGGCAGATCTACCCATTTCTGGTGTTTTAATGTGGATTCTAACAAGTTCACTAGTAGATATAACTATCTAACTATCTAACAGTCTACTTCAGAAGTACTGAACTACGATCCTAAGAAACCAAACTGGGTTATCTATAACAACAAAAAAAACACCATCCAATGCTTGACAATTGGTCTTATCACAACAGCAACCAATGGAACAGCCTATTGATCAGACCATTGCATTGGATGCTATGGCAAGAAGACTACTTTCCAAACTTTGCATCAAAATAACTTTTTATACATAACCCATAATGGGTTTTAAGAATGATATCTCCTGTAACCAGCGTGTGGACAGCATTAATATGGTCACTTGGAGAGTTAAGTGACGCACAACCTTATGGTTACTTATGTGTTGGTGTTGGCGAGAAACCAATAAACTATAAAATAATTATGGTTTTTGTTTATGTTGAACTGTGGCTTCTGTCCCAGCTGCTTTTCCAGCAGATCAGCAGAATGATGTATATAAAGGGGCAAAATATAATAATAGGACTTCCCACAGTCGTCTTCCCGAATTTCACTCTTCCTCAGAGTGCAATAGTGTAAATGTGGTAATCAATGCCAGTTAGGAGACTTTAGGTTTGTTTTTTTATGTTTGTTTGTTTTTTTATCATACGTGTGTTCGGTTCAATAATCCTGCCATTATTTTTTATTTATATAGTGCCATAATATTATGCAGTGCTGTACATAGGGTAAAAAGGACATAGAAGTGTAACATAACAATTCTGACTTACAGAAACAAAAGGTGAAGAGGGCCCTGTTCAAAAGAGCTTATAATTAAAAAATGTTGTTTATTTATTTTTGTCAGGCACCACCATGCGCATCTTCCGTGCATGCGCAGACACGTCCGTGATCTTCCAGTGCATTGTCTACTTGCAGTTGAGTTCACCTTGGTGTGAACCTTTCTAGGGTCCCTCAGTTTTTAAGACACACTATCTTGCCATTTAAGTTAAAATGGGAAATGGAGCCAATCGGCTTTGCAGATTGTTTTCCCTAAAAACTGTCAACATTCACCATGGGAAGAGTCCAGCTAAGTGTCCCAGTAATAAAGGAGTGCCAAAGCACAGGATGCTCAATGTAGGCTGTCCAGTCCGGCAGCCCAGGGGCCATTGCTCCATTTGCCACCCCTCCCCAATAGCCACTGGAATGAAAACAGGGGATGCATCTACAGCGTAGTCAGAATTTTAGCGGACTCAGCCGTACTGGACCTCATGCAGTCTATGTTCGTGGTAGTTTAATGAGTTATTGGGATTCAGGCACATCTGTAACATTGTTATCCATAAATGCAGTCCATTTTTTTGGAAATCCTGATTGTCCTGTTGAGCGGCCATTTTCTTCTCATCCAGCCATGATCTGGGGGTTTTAATAAGAATTTTATGATCTCAAGAAAAGTGGAATCTAAGAAGTATTGTGACAGTGTTTAATGTGCTTCATTTCAAAGATGGTTAAAGACTCAATATATGTATATATTTAATGAAATAAAAGAGGTTGTGCATTAAAAAGCACCAAAATATACATGCTTTGTGTGCATCATTACCTTATCAGTGCTTTTTGTCTTGTGACAGCTGCTTTAGTTGATCAGCTTCGTTAATTACTAAATTCCAAACACTTCAAATGGACTATAGTTTGTTCCAAAGTCATGAAATATCACATAGTCTGTAATGTATTAATGTCTGAGTTGCACAGGGTTTAATTTTCACTTGGTAATTATTGGTTAAAGATCTGTTAATAAGCATATCCAAAGGTCCCTAAAATTAAACGTCCGGCTCTTATACCTAACTGCTTTTTTCCCCATACCTAGAACCCTGGTTAATTTGACTTTAAGAGAAGGATTTATATATTCAGCTATTAAATAATCTAATAACCGTGCTTCTGCCAGTAACGCTTCCCTGTGCTGGTATGGATATACTTCCCTGTTTGTCCAGTGGCAGATATATGTTGTCTCCGGGTTTATTACTCAACCTAATTGCAACAGAGATGTGTTTCCACGCTCCCAGTGCTTGTGTATACTGGTGCGGGCATCCAGTGCTCTGAAATGAAGAGGTTCACGAAACAAAACTGACGTCAGAATGCATGCAGGCAGGCAGTAAGCAAGCAGTGTTCCACGTCTCTTTGATAGTGTGGGGGTGGCTGCAGTGATTTCATGAAGAAAACAAAGTCTGCTGCTCTAATCCTGAGAAAAAATAGGCATGACGTAGGGGTATACATTTATCTATTTGTAAATTGGAATCTGTTGATTTTGTTTTTTTAGTATAGTCAACTGAAGTATTTGGGTAAACTTGTACTGAAGAGCGGAAAGTGCTGTGGCTACGCTATTCATTTTGTTTGGTCCTCTCCAAGCCAAAATACGTTTAGTGCGCCTCTGTCTGCCATCCTCACTTGGACCACTGCCATGAAAGCGTTGTACATTTACAGATGAGCACAGGATAAACACAAGAGTTGTATATTTAAAGGTAAACAAATTGCTGCAGCAGGCAATAGGAATAGTTGATGTAAAATGTATCAGAACTCTGGATACTTTATACACAATAGGCAAAATAAAAACAATAGCATAAATCTTCTAATTAATCTATCGGTAAGACTTTTATGTATCTTCCAGTTGAGCTCTGTCCATGAAAGTGCTTAAATCAGGGGTGTCCGACATGTAGCCCGTTGGGCCAAATGCGGCTTGCTGGGCATTGAGCTGTGGCCCACGAGATCTGCAGAGGTAACCGCACCTACAACTAGTGGTGGATCTAAGAGGGGGTTAACTGGATTAGGGATAAAGAGGTAAGCCCTGACACCCGGATTTACCTTTTTATCTCCCTAATTTCCTAGAGGATGTATGTTAGTGCATGTCTCAGGGTGTGTTAGTATGTGTTTGGGGATATGTCAGTGTGTGAACATGTATTTTAGTGTAAACATGTTTCTTGTGTCTTTGGGTATGTCAGTGTGTGGATATGGGTATTTTAGTGTGTAAACATGTGAGTCTGGGTATGTTAGTGTGTGTGGGGGGGTATATTATTGTATGAATGTGTGTCTTTGGGTATGTTGGTGTGTGTGTGTCTTGTGTTTGATTTACCTGGGTAAGTTTGTGTGGGTGTCTTGCTGTACGCATGTGTGTTAGAATGGGCATCTAGTTGTTTTGGTTGTGTGTGTTAGTGCGAATGTCTGGATCTGTGGGCTAGTGTGAGTGCCCCTACTGAAGGTCAGGCTCTGAATTCATCCTTGAACCTCTTCTGTTAGTTGGAGAGAATGCGGTTCTGTGATACTGTAATACTGCATATTATTGTGAATTTTACTACTGTGGGTCTCTGGAACACACACATACACTGCACATTACTTTCAGTTGATCTAAAAAATGTTTGTCAATTGCTTTTGCATTATTTGTTTTTCTGCACTGGGCCACTTCATAAACGTATGTGTGCGTGGGGCGTGCATGTTTTTCATTGAGTGTAATAATTGTCAAATGCATTACAAAGCCAAAAGGCCATATTTTCACTCAATGAAAAACATGCACGCCCCACGCACACATGCGTTTATGAAGTGGCCCAGTGCAGAAAAACAACTTGGACACCCCTGACTTAAAACAAGGGAAATCTCATAGTATAGTAAATTAGCACTGTGAAAACAATTGGATAAAGGTCGGCAATGGGCAAAGTTATAAATGTTGTGCTGTTGTCGTATAAACCAATGCAATGCTGATTGCTGCACTCCTTTACCAGAATTGCCTTTTATATATAACAAATACCACGGGGATGATGTATAAAGATGCCTCAAGCACATAAGCGAAGAACAAAAAAGAAGAAAGTTAAGTAAGTGCCCAGCATCCAGTAAATCTGAGAACAAAAACCCACACAATCATGCAATAAAAAGTGGTATTTTCAAAGTATAAGAAGCGATTGGGATGCCAAAAGGACAATATTTACTGTCGCATAAGTAATGATGAAACTGCATCCGATTTTACAGTAATTGGTTTGCATGTTTTGTGTATCTCAGCGATGTACAGCATCAGGGAGTTGCCGTAGTCTAAATGTTGTTATTATTGAATAACTTCACTAAGTGCCCGTTGCTTTTTGTAAACTCATGGATAACCTTTTTATATAGTTTATAACGTGTTTGGTGTTTTTTATTGTCCAAACTTCCCCTATTCTTTACATTCTAAGCACCAGACAACAAGATAAGTGACACTTAGTTTTGTCTCGGTTGTTATTGTAGTAGCTAGAATTCTGCCTACGGTGTGATTAATTCTGCATACATTGGTCAAGTACATAAGACTACACTATAATATCACTACAATTATGTTTTACTCTTATGTTTTGCAACTTTATATGTGGTGGCAAACACCAAGAAGTTGAACCATGATAAGCCAGATACATGTCTAAACCTTTGTACCTTAGGTCTAGCTTTGTAATAACTCAAACTTTAAAGCCATCTCGCTTTTGCTACATTTTTTTAATTTGTTGTCATTAATGAACCATTGTATTGGTGTTTTACCAAAAGAGCAGCCTTCTTAACTTTTGGTCCTCAGTGTTAGCATGATTATTGCTCCCAATTAATTATCGATCCCTTTTGTTAGGCTCTGTGCTCTGTGTTCTGTGTGTTTACAGAACAAGCGATAAGTGGATTTAACAAAAATAAACCAGGCTTTGTTTAAACAAAGTGAGATCCCCCTCCTAGGATTGTATTTATTATAAGGAAGTACTATATATATATATATATATATATATATATATATATATATATATATATATATATATATATATATATATATATACTGTCTGTGTTATTCTAATTAATTCATGCATGGCGGTTTTGGTTTGGTAAAGTGATTATTGGCATACCATCTTTTTTTCTGCCAATAAATCTACCAGGATCCTGGTGAATGATGATGAACTCAAAACCAGTCATATTGGCTTTTCCTTTCTGCGTCTTCCTTGGTGTTCGGTATAGCAAATTGCTATATTAAATAAGGTGTGTTTGGTATATATTCCATGTTTATTGGTGTCTGAAAATGAATATGTACATTAGAAAGTCGCAATGGCATTTCTGTATCCTATTGGCCTGTAATGCTTTGGAATCATCCTTGCCTTCATCAGCTGGGAGCTAGGACTACTACAATAGCCATAGTAGTAGCACACTGAGCATCACTGGAGTTACTCTACACAACAGCTTAGAAGTCATAGTAATAAATAGACTGAAAACTATATTTCCATTCTATGTACTCCAGCCCATCAGGCATACCTTATTATCCATGTGTGTACCTTTGTGTAAAATGAGGCCTACCAAACAGGTGTGAGCATGCGACAAGTTTCATTGTATTTTATTTTAGGCTATAAATAATTTTTTTATTGCAAATTAAATTGGGAATATATTTTTGTACAAGTTCTCATCCTTGTTCTTTGACTGTAAACCGTGGAATATGACTGTCAGCATAGTGCCTTCTGTGTAATATAAAATGAAGCCTTTTGTTTGTCTTTGTGCAGGATTACGGAATGCTCCCCGCTGCTGGGAGGCTATCCAGCCCCTGTTGTGTGCTGTGTACATGCCTAAGTGCGAGGGGGGTAAAGTGGAGCTGCCCAGCCAGGGCCTCTGCCAGGCTACCCGGGGACCTTGTGCCATTGTTGCGCGGGAGAGAGGATGGCCTGATTTCCTGAAGTGTACCACAGATCGCTTTCCTGAGGGCTGCCCGGTAAGAGATCACACATTGTGTGCCTTTGACCCAGGGAGTACTGGTTCCATAAAATGTTATATACCTATAAGTGGCAAAGTCACATTTAAATAATACTTTTGTTTGTTTCGTCTTCTGTAAAATGCATTTGTAGAAATTGGGAAAACTAAGGCAGTTGTCCCCAAATTGTGGCTTCAGGACCAGTAGAGGGAGGGGGCAAGTTTTTGGTTCCAAAGATCCAGAAGCAGGCCTCTTGTTATTTCTAAATACCTTGTCTAGTTTCTCTATGTATCGCCAAGCTTGATTAAACTGATTTCCTCAATCTCAAAATAAAGTGGGGGGGGGGCTGCTGGAGTAAACTATTATTTTAGTGAAATCTCACATACACCCTGATTCAGATATACTATTATATATTAATTATTAAGCCTTGGAAACCATGTTGATTTCAGATTTAATAATATACATACATTATTACATCTATCTAAGTATTATCATTACAGACATGAGTAGATATAGAATGTTACCCCTTTAATACCAGACATGAGTAGATTCAGATAATTAACTCCTCTATTACCAGGCAAACACACAAACCTGGCGGTAGCTGCAGCTTACTCTGAGTTGGTGTGAAGGAGGGACTCGGCCTATCAGGAAAGGCTTCTAAACTCTCAGGCAATCGGGAGAGTTGAGAAGTCTCTCCTGATTGGCTGAGACCTCCTTCACTCAGTCTCCTCACAAGGCATTGTCCCGGATTGAGGCAGCCCGGGTCCCATTGCGGGCCTGTCCCGGGCAATCCGGTACATGTGCTCACCCTAGTTGGGACTGTGTCTTATATTGTTACAGTGAGATAATAATAATAAGCGCTTGCTATTGAGGTAATATCTGCCTCTGCATCTGTATCTAGAAACCAGATGTAGTAGGATAAGCCAAGAATTATGGAAGCAGCTTAACTGTAATATTCTCATCTAACCTGAATATCAAAGGCTCTGTGATGATTAAACCATAAATTCCCGAAAGATGGGCTTTGTATTATTTTTTTTATTCTCAATGCCTGCTTGCAAACAGGCCTTTCCTGACCATGTGCCATATGTCTGAAATATGTATGCCAGGAATGAGATCACATGCTCTGTATGCGCCACAGATACTGGGGTAAATAAGGGTGGATACCTCCCTGGAGCCGAGTGTATATGCTGATTTGATATGGTTCTCTGAGAGTTCACACTGCTTTAAGGCTTTAATTATGTTAAAATACCAAACATCTCATTATTTCCAGTACTTAATTTGGCCACCCATGGTCTAGCATGTCACGCCCTGCAAGTAGAAGCTAGTGAAGAAATGTATTGCAAGGACCCTGTGGCTGCCTATTAATTGGGAAAATTAGAACCAAAAATATGGGAATTTTTATTGTTATTAGAAACATGTTTAAACAAGACCATTTTGTAAAGCAATGGAAGTATTTGAAAAGTGCACTGCTTGCCCTTTAGTCACATGAAGTGTATAGGATATACTGAGATAAATCATATAAACTACCAGGACATGTTAAGTACAGGTTATGATTAAAGGTTGGGTTTTGTTAATTGATTGTAACATTGATTGCAGAATGAGGTGCAGAACATCAAATTTAACAGCTCGGGGCAGTGTGAGCCTCCCTTGGTGCGAACAGACAATCCAAAGAGTTGGTACGAGGATGTAGAGGGCTGTGGCATCCAATGTGAGAATCCATTATTCACGCAGAAGGAACACCGTGAAATGCATGTCTACATTGCTATATTCAGCTCGGTCACTATTTTCTGTACCTTCTTCACCCTGGTAAGTATGGTCCCTAAAAATTTAGAATTAACAAGGACTGATCATGGAATGTTTAACTTACCAGATCAAAGGCATAATACTACAAAAATTATATGCTGTGTGTTTATGTACTGTAAGACTATTGTACACTTTGTACTAGCCCTAGTTGGACATCAAACATAGAAACATAGCATTTAATGGCAGATAAGAAGCATTCAGCCCATCTAGTCTGCCCATTTTTCCTGATGCAAGACTGAGATCAGTCCTTGGTCTTGTCTTACATTCGGGATCTCCATTTGCCTATCCCATGCATGTTTAAATTCCCTATTATATAGTGGGAGGTTGAAATTTTTAATTTCATTTTTGTGTTCTTGCCATGCTACTAACTCTTTTCATGCTGTCTGCGTGGAGTGTGCCCTGCTTTTTTCAAACTGATTTCTTGTAATATGTAAGAAGATTATATTTGTTCCATCAAATTCCATTTTTGACGATAATATAAAAAAAGGCATGTTGTGTCTGAGTAACAAAATGTGTGTTTTAATAGCTCTGCCAATTTTTCCTTTTCTCCTTTTTATTAGGCCACTTTCCTCTCAGACTGGAAAAACTCTAACCGCTACCCTGCAGTTATACTCTTCTATGTGAATGCCTGCTTTTTTATGGGTAGCATTGGGTGGCTTGCACAGTTCATGGATGGTGCCCGCAAAGAGATTGTGTGTCGTGGGGATGGCACAATGAGACTGGGGGAGCCCACGTAAGTCCCATTAAGATTTTGTAATTTGAACCTACTATGAAATGATCAATAAACTAGCAGATATGGAAAAGGGCCTTGCTATTCCAAAGATCCAAAGTTAGGACGTGAAGAAATACCTGGGAACTTTCCAGGCCAGTCTCCTCTTTCTCTAGACAGGGAAGAAGCATTTTGGCATACACACTACCCCTCTCACTCACCTTTCAGTTAAAGCTGCTCTCCCACTAACACACTCCCAAAGAAGAGGTGCTCTGGACAGCCTACCCTGGAAGTTCCCAGGTATTGGCATTTTAAGTTTGGAGGTGTCCCCTCTCACAAACTAAAAACAATACTTCTACCCAATTAACTCCTTAAGTAGTTATTTTTGTTACATCCATGTAAATCCATATTGACCATGCCTCACTTTTTGTTCCTCTGTTTAGGTCCAATGAGACCCTGTCCTGTGTCATTATCTTTGTCATTGTGTACTACTCCATGATGTCTGGCGTTATCTGGTTTGTCATGCTGACCTATGCTTGGCACACCTCCTTCAAGGCCCTGGGCACCACTCATCAGCCTCTGTCTGGAAAGACATCCTACTTTCATCTGGTCACATGGTCAATTCCTTTTGTACTCACAGTCGCCATACTTGCTGTAGCCCAGGTAACATTACCAACACCCGTGATACTGTTACTATTAAAAATACAGATAAAGATGCATTTTTATCCTGGTGGCTCACTCTTCCTCCAGCTTTTCAGCCTTAGCTTTATTGAATGTTTTGAAATGCTTAAGACCGTATCTGGATTTCTCCTGCAGCCCAGTAGAAGTTCTCTCATGACCTAAGCCCAGGGCTGGGTAAATGTATGTAAAATGTAGGAGCCAAAAAGCAACATACCCTGTTAGAAATAAGTATTTCAGCAAAAGTTAGATTCCACAGCTACTTGGCTCATGGTATTTATACCTATCTGTCTGCTAGTATCAACCAGTAATAACAACAAGTGCACACTGCAACTAATGTAATGGTTTCTGCCATACTTGGAACAAATTGTGGCATGCTTCATAACATGATTTACAGTTCTTGCGTTTTCTTCCAACAGGTGGATGGAGATTCTGTGAGTGGCATCTGCTTTGTAGGGTACAAGAACTATCGTTACCGAGCAGGCTTTGTCTTAGCTCCTATCGGCTTGGTATTGATCATAGGTGGTTACTTCTTAATCAGAGGTGAGCTGATTACAAATGGAAAAGTTATGTTTAAAAGCAAAATAACTAACAATGTTATGCTCCTTCTTAGCTACAATATAAAACTACCCACCAAAGTAATGATATGTTTAAACATTGGAATATATTCTTTTTTTAGTTCCTTCCTTGTCACTGTCCAAATATAGGTAGTTTTAATGAAAAAGAAAAAAAAAACTAATGAACTCTTACGCAGAAAGAGAATGGATGTTGCTATTAAACCTGTAAACAGGTGTAAGGTCAAATGTTACCGTATGTATGATAAAATCAGTATAAACTCCATTTCATTTTTTTTAATGTTTTCAAATATATCAACATTCTGTTTGCTTAGAAACCTAAAACATAGTATACTAAGTCTTAAGTAAGGAAGGTTATTTAAAATGTAACTGAAGGATATGTTTTAGGAAATAGCTGAGATGTATCGTCTCTTCTTGTGACTGGAAGGTGTTTGTCACAAAACATAAATTGGTAAACTCATGTCCTATTGGAACAGTGACCCCAGCACTAGCCATGAAAGTCTTGATCTCCTTGCTGTCTCCAATCGGGCCATTTCTTTCAGTCACGCACTATATCTGTTTTTGTTACAGGTGTAATGACATTATTTTCAATCAAGAGCAATCACCCAGGTCTTCTAAGTGAGAAGGCGGCCAGTAAAATCAATGAAACTATGCTGCGATTAGGTATCATGCTTCTTTGTGTTTAACATGTTCTCGGTTTAACATCTTGATGTGCAAAGAAAACTCTGTATGTTCTCCTAGTAGAATAATCAACTGAGGGGCTTATTGGAAATGTGATCCATTAAACCTGATGTAGCTTTGCGAGCACCATTCTAGCAACCCAAAATGAAAGCAGGGTATTGTATCTCCAACGCAGGGCATTTTTTGAGGTTAATTCTTGTGCAGACATGTACTTACAGAGATACATGCCACATGAATGTGTTCAGTGAATGAAGCCATGATGTTAGAAAGTTGTTAATAAACAAAGTAGTGGATCACAGTGACCTTTTGATTTGAAGAATCCTGAAAAAGAGCCTTTTCTAGTGTAGATAGCAAAATGTTAAAATACCAGTGTCGTCCTGAAGGCATTTCAGTTATTGGTATATAGACTAGGTGAAAATGATGGTTTATTAATCCGGGAAATGTATTTTTCTTTGGTGTGAACTGTATTAAGAGTAGGTTTTGTTTGAGTGCCCTGCTGCTGATATGCTCTGTAAATGCTTACCCAAGAATGTTTCTGATTCAGGAATATTTGGATTCTTGGCCTTTGGCTGTGTGCTGATCACTTTCACCTGTCATTTCTACGACTTCTTCAATCAAGCTGAGTGGGAGAGAAGCTTTCGTGAATATGTCCTGTAAGTATTGTGTGAAACCGATATCATATTACCAATTGCTTGTGTATAGATCTTGCTGACATCCCTGCTTATTGCTCATTGAATGTGTATCTTAGTTGGTTTTCTTTGTTTCACTCCCTTTCTCTACAGCTGTGAAGCCAATGTGACGATTGCAGCTCAGACCAACAAACCAATTCCAGAGTGTGAGATTAAGAACAGGCCTAGCCTCCTTGTGGAGAAAATCAACCTGTTTGCTATGTTTGGCACAGGCATTGCCATGAGCACATGGGTATGGACAAAAGCCACCATTATAATCTGGAAGAGGGCATGGTGCAGGTAAAACAACATGTTCTTAGAAAAAAAACAAAAAATATAAACTGAATTTTTAGTATAAATGTAAATAATATGATTAATGTATATACCCTACCTAAAGCAGACTCGTCCATATGAACAGATCTTCTAAATCTGGAGCAAAATTGCTCCACTAGTTTCATAATGTACCCTACGAAGTATCACTTGAAAGTTCTTTATATGACAGCAAAGCCTTCCTTCCTTTGCAGGATTCTGGGACGCAGTGATGATGAACCAAAGAGAATAAAAAAGAGTAAGATGATCGCAAAAGCGTTTTCAAAGAGAAAGGAACTTCTCAACAACCCTGAGAAGGAGCTGTCTTTCAGCCTTCATACTGTGTCTCATGAAGGTCCTGTGGGTGAGTCCATGCAGCAACGTAAATGCATGTAGACAGAATATTGACTTTTCATTGAATACTGTACTAGCAAATGGACTGGGAACACTTTTAGGTAGAAGTTAATACCCTTCACTCTTCTAAACTACTTTTGTTCGAGGTATAGATAATCCACTGGATTTGTGTTGGGAATTACAGTATTTAATATTAAAATACTACAAACCAATATTTAAATTATTCTGATTTGATTCATAATTCCACTGCATATTTATTGTAAATTGCCCCTCAGCTGGCATAATTCTAAAGTAAAACAGATAATGCTGTAGGCCAAAAAAAATGTTCTCCCAGCAGTATATTCCAAACATTTTAACATGATTTATGGTGAAAAAAAAAACCATTGGGAAACATTGGGAAATTTATTTTTAGAGTTAACGTTAAAGGCTTTGCAAACAAAAACAAGGGTTTAAACAAGCAACCAAAAGCAATGAATAATTACTATGGTGTTGCTTTGGATGAGAGAGTTATTTTTATATCTTTTCAGTAGCAGCCTTAATACATCTACATACATAGATTGAGCACTGTGTCCTCTGCAACCTTTAGCCAGCGTCTTGGAATAGTAGGCTCTCCTGCAAAATATAACTCTTTTTAACCACTAAGATAAATTAAGCCATATGTATTCCAGAAAATTATTCTAGATAAGGGCTCAGAGAAAATTGTTTTCTTCTTCTCCTTCTTGAAACATACATGTAACCAATAAGCATCTGGACTCGTACATACATGATGCCTCTTATTAAGCGCAAGTCGGACATGGGCTGGCACATGCATGCACAAACATTTATTTTTCACATTTGCCATCCTGGCTATAACTTTTTCTCTTATGTTTCTTTATAGCTGGTCTGAACTTTGATATTAATGAGCCATCAGCTGACATGTCATCAGCATGGGCACAACATGTCACAAAGATGGTGGCCAGAAGAGGAGCAATCTTACCTCAAGATGTCTCAGTCACTCCTGTGGCAACTCCAGGTAAAGTACAACTCTCATTTAAAGGTGAACTCCTGGAATAAAAATACTTTTCAAAATAACTGTGCCTTTTTTGTTAAAGAATTCTAGTTGTTATATATTTCCAGTTAGCTTTGGCCGATCTACTAGATAAACAAACTGACTCCTTATCATACTCTTTGTGGTGAATAATAGACTGGCTCTGTTATAATCACTGAGCTACTGACGATTGATGGTCTTTGGAGGAAAGGATTTCATTGTACTAGCACGGCTTCTTTACTATTGCCATAATATGTAGTATTTGAGCAGGAAGTCACCTAAAACATCACACGAGACTCAACAGTGGCAGCCTCCACATCTGCAGATAAAGGACGTTTATTGGAACAAAATGAAACCAAGTTTTTAGTCCTAAACTGCATTACGGTATACACGACTAACTTTATAGAGAAACTGTTACATTCCCATTTAAGCATAACAAAATGTATTTAAAACTTCCTAGTTTATACTTGTTTAAATGAATGTACATGTTTGGCTACGTATATAGCTTTGCCTTTATATAAATCATTTTGCCTTCTTCTCACACACAACATCCTTCCACCAAAGAGTAGCTTTAACTTACCTATAATAACAAAAAAGTATATGTAACTTAATCAGAAAAGATACTTGTGTACATCCTAAGAAGTGAAAGCTAAGAGAGCTGCTTCCATGGTCCCGATATCCCACAGGAATTTTCACAACCTTTGCTTGAATGTTTCTTTGTATTATGGATTTTAAGAATGCTAATGTTATGGTGGCAAGGTCATCTGAGTACACCATGTAATATACAAAGGAATCGCGTCATGAAAAGTCATATCATGTTTTACAAATATTTAGTTTAGTAAATCTCTTAAATATTTAAATATATCTTATGTATCCACCTCTCATGTTGTTCTGATTATAGATCGCATTATACCCCCCAAATGAACAGTTTCAAACTGGGTTATGGTCTCTAATTAGTGAGTGCGTGTAAACAAGAACAAAGGTTTCCATCTACCTCCTAACAGAAGTTACCACTCCATAGCAGCTCTTCCTTGTGGTTAGGAGATTCGGGTTCTCTTTCTTCAGCTCTGTGTATATATATAATATTTATAATTTATTTACATCTCTCTATGGATATATCAAGTAGATACATCGTGATATCAATTTCAGCAATATGACATGATTTTCAAAAACAAGAATGCAAACATAACATGTGTTATCTTCCAGTGCCTCCAGAGGACCGAGAGGATGTGTGGCTGGTGGAGGGAGACTTCTCCCAGAGACTGGAGAAGAAAACAAAGAAGAAAAAGAAAAGAAGAAAGAAAGATATCCGTCCCCTGGAAGAGCCTGGGCTCATTGATAATTTCCCTGCACGTGTGCCTACGGCAGTGCCGCGCCTTCCGAAGCTGCCTGTGAATAACGGCCTTGTCACAAAAGCAAGAGCACATCGCGAAATGGAAGAGACTCTCCCAGGATCATACAGAGAGTACCGGAGGTGGCCACCAATACAGGAGAGTTTATACCCGGGACAGAACATGGATAATAACTTTGGATCTAGAAGATGCAGCCAAAACAATCCTATATCTCATCCTTATGCCACTGATGAAACCCCAGACCACAGCAATATTAGGTTCATTCCTCCTCCGAGACGAGATGGGATGTTTCAGTATTCAAATGGAGCAGCCCTTCCACATCAAACGGGGCATGCTTGTCATAGTGGAAGAACTCAAACTAGAAGAGCAGGGGCAGCTCCGATTCACTCCAGGTCAAATCTTATGGATGCAGAATTAATGGATACAGATTCAGACTTCTAGTGTTTTGTCAAGCGTGGTAAGCAAGTAGTGAATTACATTTTTGGTATGATCTTAGAAAAGACTCCATAGATCTTCACAAATATTATGGAGGTTTGTTTTTTTTTAAAAAAAAATACCGAGGACAGAAATCATTGTGAATGAACATGAAGAAAAGAAGCAGGAAGGACTTCTGACAAATCCTGGACATTGCTGCTGTGCACAGTTCCCCGGTATATTCCTTCCATGATATAGAAGATGAGTTGCTGGACACTTATTTATTTTGTACAGATCAAAGTATTTTGGAGGAAATAGCCTTCTGGCACCGGATATAAATTGGGATGCAAAATTTGGGTGAAAGTGACTTTTTGATAATTTCTCATGGGCACAACATGGTTGTGTTAGACTTTACTGTAGAGGCTTCATGGAGAACTTTGTAAAGTGCTTTAGTGCTGCCAGTCCATGCCTGACCTTACTGTATAACAGACTTCACTCCCCCATGCCTTTTAATGGCCATCATGTTTAGTTGCCTTTTTAACAATGTCTGCATTTTAGATGCCATCTCCAAACATCAGGCGTCTTTTGTATGATGGAGTATTTTTGCTTTTTTGTTCCAGTCCATATGTGGAAGGGCCTGTACATTTTCAACTTCTGTTGCATGGATTGGTACTTGACACATGTTTTTCTATGTGCGAAAGCACATATCACATTACTTGTTATGTTTTTGTTATTTTTTTTTATTATTGCCGACACTTAACCATTTTGGTTCCAGTGGCACAAGTAACCAGTATTTTCAAGACCCCCGGTACACTTAAGGTTGGAGGATGAAGCAGAAATTATAAACTAAGTTAAGGTTTGGGGGATTCTTATTGGTTAATTTGTTTTGTATTTGAATATTTATATTTTTTGTTCTCGTTTTACTGTAAAAATATTGAGCGATAATGAAAACCTTTCTCAATTAGTTCTCTTCAGATGTTTAATGCACATAGGCACATGATCCTTGGTGCCCTTCTTCTCCTACATTCAAACACATTGTTTTGTTTTATATGATACAGAACTAGACAGGTGTCTGTGTATCTATCCATGTCATCCAGAAGGGAGCATTTTACTTTTAATCTTTGGCAGATGTGTACTGCGTGTGAATGTCCCAACATTTTCTAACGGCAAAACCAGCCTTTTTCTTCTGACTTTTACAGGGTTAATAGTTATATTGTAAAGATCATGTATGTTTTTAGAGAGACACAATGTGTCTCTTTGGGCTTGGCATGTAATCACAAATGGACTCCTTTGAGGATAACAATAAACAAAGAACAAATATATGTTGTTGGATAACTAAACCTCTGTTATAAAGCCTTTGCATGCCAAGTATTTGCAAACAAAAATCATTGAAAAAAGTTGCATAAAAGGATATTGTAAGTGCTATTCGCAAAGAATACCATTGATAAACTTGGTCTGCCAGAGAATCAAGGCAACTGCTCGCAATGTCATTGTTATTGACAGTATAGATCCTAAGCTCCCAGCCATATGTCATTATGAAGACTTATTAGGGTAATAAGGCTCTTTTCTAGTTCGGATCTATAGTTAAATGGAAATTTTGCTCAACCCCACTCCATGTCTCTAGGCCAGTGAAACATGTGAGCTACATTGCTGTTTTACTATGTAAGCAAATATAGCTATATTTGTTAGGTTTTTTTTCTAAAATGTTTGCCCCTATTGAACCATTTAAGATGTTATTGCTCACGCCTGTCAGTATTAAAGAGACACTCCAGTACCCCGTGCAGCCCTACCGATGGAAAAATGCATAATAAAGTACATTGTACTGAAAGTACTTGAATATGCAACATTCGGCTGCAGCTCCAGAGTTGCAGTGCAAGATTCCACTCCAGTTTTGGCGGCTTGAATCAGTGGCAGGAAAGAGCTTCAATTGAAATCAGGTGTTCTTTCTTCAGCTTTATGCTGAACACATTCTCTTGAATCCTGCCATGCATTTGGAAGGGGAAAGAATGATAATTTAAAGGAGACACTCTGCTGTCAGGCGCATGGGATTACAGAAATGTCCTTAATAGTGAATGCATGTTCAGTTAATTTTTTTCTTCAATCACAGATAATATACTTACTGTCTGGTTTCCTACTCTACTGAGGCACTGAACAAATAAAATGAATGACACTTGCCAGAAATACAGTTGCTAAGGACTTTGAAAGAAACATTGGAGTTCTTTAAACGTTCGTTTTAAAAATAAAATCACGCATATTTCATCTAGAGCATAGGCAATGGTGCCCCTGGGAGGACTCCATGATAGCTTCATTACTTTCATGAAACAAGCAGGCCTTAAATTATAAAGCCAAACCAGACACTGGTGGTTGAGCACGCTCATAAGCCAAGCAAGCAGGCTTTCTCTTGAGACAGAGGTATTTGAAAATGTATGCGTGAGGAACAAGTGACATGGAGGAAAGGCAGAATCCAAATCCATTTACTACTTGGCCCTCCTGACAAGCTGGGCTGAGACAGGCGATACCCCGGATTAAGTTGCGCTTTCAAAATCCAGATCTTGAGAGCTCAGAAAGGTTTAAATGCATCAAATCACAAACAAGGGTGTACATAATTCCTGGACTGTTTATGGCTCTCAAGGTCTAGAGTTTGACACAATGGTTTGTAAACCAAACAGAAGTATTTTTTTTTTTGTTTTTTTTTTTTTTGTAAGTGATCTGAAACATTCCTACTGCCTCGCTTCATTGTGCATTACTGAAGGGCCAACAGTGATGAGCCCCTCTGGCAAGTAAATTAAATTATTGAACGTCATTTCCCCTTTTTAAAGGGGCAGTCTAATGCCTCGTACAACCCCACCAGCAAAGAATACATACTATTCTTTACATGAATGATTTCTGCTAGTTTGAGGCAGCCGATCACTGGCAGGAATGCCAGGTTATTATATAGACAAGCCATTAAGCATAACACTGCTTTCGTATGCATTACAATCACCATAGTGCGTATGGTGGCTGACGTTTTTTAACTATACGGATCAACTTGTAACGTTATAATGCTTGGTGTAATTGGAGACTGCATAGTCATGGTTTAGTGAATAAATCCCATGTATGTGTATGAGCAGCTCAGTCATTTGAACAGCTTTGCTGACCTAAAAGGTCTGTGAAGTTCATTGAAAAAAGTATAGATTAGTTTGTATTATATGTCCAGACCTGGGAAATATTTCTAAACCTACTTGTTCATACAGTGTTGAGTACAGGGAAAAATCTTATTTTTTTGTGACTAGTCATTTCAGAGCCAGTGGTCACACAATGTCAACACCTAAAATAACTCGCTTATATGGTAGTTGGTTTTACCTAAAATATTAAATGCTTGGACCTGGTTAATTATTCAAATTATGCAAACTCATTTAGCCTTTTTATTGCATTGCGAGACTATAACCCATTGCTTTGCCATCTAAAACGGCTTCAGTCAATGTTTATTCATGTTTTGCTTTTTACAGGATCTGTCATTAGATGGATGGCAGCTGCTTTTTAATGTTTTAATGGTTTCTGTACTGGAATTGTGTTAAGGTGATATGTAAATCTGGTACTGTGCTTTCCAATACCATTGAGAAGCCATTTTTTTTTATATGTATATATTTTATAAGAAATGAAACCATGTTAAGCACCCAAATGTAGAAAGCAACCAGCTGTTACCAAAATTATTTTGTATTTTTGTACTTGTAAATACGAATAAAAGAGTCATGTTTTATAAAGTCTTCTGTCTACCATCAATGTTTATCCCCCATCCTGTTCTGCACAGGAGGGGCCTTTTTGGTAAAAATGCCTAGGTCAATCAGATGTTCTGCTTAAAAGCAGTGTTTTCGACAAAACAAACATAAAAATGTCAAACGTAGCCTTACATATAATTATGATAGTCGAAAGAATGGCTCTAATGCTCATAACAGACAAGAGCCTGGCAAATACAAATATGATTCGAAAAAATTATAGTACTTAGATTGCCCTGGTTCTGGATTGCTCCACATCAGGATCAACATGGAAGTCCTCTCTTTGCTTGTTCTACTTTACATACATTCTAGGAATTCTAGTGAATATGAAGGGAGAAATATATACATAATTTGAAAGGCTATCAATGAAGGATTAGTGGAAAACCTGCTGTGTTTACTCATAATGTTGCACATCAAGTATGGTTTATGTACTAACAAAGGAGATTTTGTATTTGATTCAAGCATACAAAAAGAAAACAAGTGAGTGTACTTTTCTTTTTGTAGTATAATATAATATAGTGTTATAAGCTCAGGGGCAAACATGACTGTATTGCTATGGCATAAAATTACACTGTATACACTACAGAATAATATTGTTATTGTAAGGATCCTCCTTTTCAAGACCAAAATAATCTTTTTTTGCATGTTACCATTTACTAAATGGCCCATACTGTGCATTTTAATATTCACGTTGGCCACGGTTAACATCAAATATACCTGTAAAGTTCCTCAAACTATAAGCTTCCAATAACAGTGACCTCATCTCCTTCTGAACCAGGATGTCTTAAAGTATGTTAATCTTATTGTTAAAGTTTATATTGTGCAGAACAATTGTTAACTTTCACTCTACTCTACTATAATAGCGCTACAGGATCTGCAGGCTCTATCATCAAATCTAATGTAAATCATTTGACCCCTGGGGGAAAAAAACTGAGCATGCATGTGGAAACTTTCACCACTAGATGGCAGTGGTGTTTAGAAAGGATCTGCGTGAAAACTTGCTGGAGAAGAGATGTGGTTTTTTTTTTTGTTTTTTTAAGGCAGTTCTTGGTCTTTAGACAACTGCCCCTTTTTTGCCCTGCTTTAACGATAACCCTTATTTTTTCCAGTAAGAAGGCTTGAGGTGGATCTGCATAATGCATAGTGAGATCAAATTCATACTGAAGCTCACCTACATCTCTCTTTTAAGTAATAAGTATATACATACAGTATATATGTACCTAATAGTGCCAGTTGTTGAAAGAATGATGTATGGGTGCTCCGAAGCAGGGGTTCCTAGCACGTGAGACAGTGCGCATGCATGCTTCATGTGGTACTGGTCACGGAGCCTTGTGGCAGGGTGTCCTCTAAAATACTTTTTATTTAATTATTTTTATTTAATTTAATGCCGCATAATTATTCACATTTCTCCTCTGTAAGCGCTAGACTGCATAGAATTACACTAATCAGGAGCTCATTTAAATACTATTGTATGGGACAGTGAACATTGCCTTTTTACATTGTGAAATATTTAGCAGATTTTGATGGCGTTTAAGTGAGTTAAATAGAACAGCTGGAGTGTTCCTAGGTAAGTCTATGTAAAACAGGCTATCTCCTTAGTGAGAACAAGTATTAGGACCGTTGACATCCTAGGCCTATAATCTAAAGGTTAACAATTGTTCTGGTTTCTTCTGGTGCCTATTTTTTCTATTACTTGTATCTATTTGAATATTTACCTAGGTAATGTGTCTCTTCCCCACAAACACTTTATTGCCTTGTTAGCTGATCTGTTACAAAAATACAATTGTTTTTGTTTTTGTCTTCTCTATATGGAACTTTCCATTGTTTCGTTTCCCATATGTGTGATGGCACTATTCCTCTTTTCTTTGTTAGCGTTCGCCTTATTTGCAAGTGTTTCGTCTTCCTCTATCTAGAGATCAGTTGAGATTGTACTCAAAGCAAAGTTTCAATTTGCACCTCAAAACAAACATTTTAGGGAGTAAAAACAATATAGTTATATTGGCTGGTCATAGACAGCTAATTCTAAGTCTGGACTCTGAAGCAGTAGAAACATGTTCTCTGGAAGTCTGAATGATACATCTGGGTTTGGTGGATGCCAGGAGAACACTACCTACCAGAATGTATAGTGCCTACTGTAAAGTTTGTTGGAGGAGGGATAAAGATCTGCTGCGGTTTTCAGGGTTTGGGCTTGGGCCCTTAGTTCCAGTGAAGCGTATTGATAATGCTATAGCATACAAAGACATTTTAGGCAATTGTTTGCTTCCAACTTGGTGGCACCGGTTTGGGGAAGGCCTTTTCCTGTTTCAGCATAACTGTGTCCCTGTCCACAAGCTCCATAAAGACATGATTAGATGAGTTTGGTGTGGAGGAGCTCGAGTGGCCTGCACAGAGCCCTCAACTCAACCCCATCGCACGTCTTTGGATGCCTGAATGGGCACAAATTCTCACAGACACACTCTACATACTTTTGGTCATAAAGGGTACAGTATATAATTCCAACATTTATAATGACCTTTCATATTAGACCAGTTTATAAGCAGAAATAGCTATACATGCAATAAAGTGATAGAAATGATGTTACAAACCCCTTATAAAAGAGCTAGATCATGGAGTGTTATAGTCTAGCAAAATATTGACAAATCCCTATAGTCATTCACATAAGATCAAATGTTACATTTCAGCATCTATTTCAACAGTTGTGTCAGCGCTGGGCTGAATGCCCAGAATGCTTTGGGTTTCGGCAGCATGCAGCAGAAAGTAACCCTTCTCCATACACTCCTCTAGTTTAAAACGATTATGGATTTTGTGAATGTTCAGTGACAAAAAGCAACAGATTTTAGATTTAAAGCAATTAACAAAATGTTGCTGACACTGCCATGTAAATGTGAGTTTTCCTAAATCTGGCATCTTATAGTTTCGTACACTAAATAAGCATGTGTGGTGGTGGCTACAGATGTTTCTGGCATCAACCTGCCGTATGTCTTCTGTTGCATAATTATGCTTGGCAATGCTGCACTTATACATTATTCTAATATTTATATAAATGCAGAGTACATAAAGTCTGATTGCCAAGTTAGCAAAAGGAATCCTTGTTACTACATACATTGAGAAAGAGAATGAGCTCTCCAATGAATTATAGTTGAGAAGTATGCACACCAAGGGTTTCCAAGATAAAGACCAGGAAAATAATATCAACGTTCATGGAAACCATATTCATATAGTCAGGTTTTTCCATATTTAAGTCAATTTCTTTCGTTAAGTGTCCGTGAAACGTGTACTTGCCAGCTTTTAAATGTTTAGAATATAAAAATGATACTAAATCATTTTATTATAATAAAAAAAGTTCCATTATTGTGGTTAGGGTGACCTGCTTTCCCCTGATAAAGGTGAAATCCTAAAATCTATGCAGCTATTGATCATAGGACTGACCTCCAAAACACTTGCATTGACCCCTCCCAAACATTTCTTCTGCACAACAACTGCACCATACATTTGCATGGTGGTGGTGGACATATAAGTAGAATGTATCTTTGTACATTCAGCCATGTTTTCTATTTTTATATTTATTTCATTTTTGTTAACTATTTCTGAGATCTTCAACTCAACAATTTACCGTCCTATATGCATTCTCAGATGTATGCTCTTGTAGAACAATATGTTGCTCTATAATTAATAAAAAAAAAGTATTATTTTACAATGATACTCTCCTTAATCATCCATACATCAGCATGTTTTGGTGCTTAGGTTTATTCTGTGTTTTTCATGTTAATTATTATTGATTATTCAAACTTTTTTTTTAAAAAGGCATAGGCATTCTATGTGTGGCAATGTGTAATTAATATCCTCCATTCTCTACTTCCTAGAAATACACCCCGCTGCCCTTTTACCCCGAGAGGACACCTGTAACTGATTTTTTGTTCCCTGGGGCATTGAATGCACAAACTTGATTACTTCAAATATTGCATGAGGTTAAGGTGACAAATACATAAAATTATATTTAGCTTCCATGAAATGTGCAAATTTTATTAAGCATTACCATCAATAGAATTATTTATTTATTTTGCTTTTGTCTATATCTATATAGCACAATGCGAAGTTGGCTGAGCTCGTTCTAGCTAAGACAAAATAAATGGTACCACGCTCTCCAATGCATAGGGTCACCGTGTTTGTAACATAGTACAAACAGGATGGCCTCCATTCTTGCCTAGGTGGACCGAGCAAGGTGTTGGGCTTGAGTTAGCATTGGCTGCCCAGTTAGCCCATTATATAGGCCAGTTGGCAGCAATTTAAGATTATTTCCAGCTATGACAATTACTCCATAAAAGGATTGGAAAGGCTGGGGCGTAAATTACTGTATTCCTTACAGAGTCAATCTTTGTGTATAAATAGTTGACTTTTTATTATTATTATTATTATTATACTTTATTTATAAAGCGCCTACAGATTAACGACAAGTACAATACAGTAATTGACATACAGATACAAGAGGAATGAAGGGCCCTGTTCCCGCAGGAATTTACAATCTAGGTAAGTTGCAGTCCATCAATTCTCTTTACCTATGGACACAAAGACAACAGGATGGGGCCAGAGTCCTGGCTCAGGTTACTGATGCCTATCTGATGCAAAAGTACTGTATGCTATACTTCTTGTGTTATAGTAAATGAATGCAACGATTATCCCCACACATTTAAAAAAAAAATTAAATTAACATTTATTTATAAATGAGTGCCACTGGAAAACATGTATAAAAGGGGACTATTGCAAACGTGAAAAGTTGTGTTACCAATGCAGGGTGAAATGTACATGTGTCCTAGCATGCAGATAACATATGAACTGTTGTGTGTATGTTGCAGCAACAATTTCAGGTTACATCCTGATAAGGTCCATGAAATGTCTTATTGGAGATCTATACTAGTAAAAAGGTGACACTTTAGAGTGCATACTGTGAAAACGCAATTGACACTCTACTCTACTCTACTCTCCTCAGGATCCAGATTTGACATAGGTAGAGGTTGGCAGGTATGTGTTAGGGTTATAATACTTGAACGACTCATTCCCTTCTGTGAGTTTATACACCCCACAGATTGCAGATATTTACAGGTGCAATATGTATGTGTACTGGAAAAAATGGCCGATACGCCAACCTTAACTGTAGTATAGCGGAGTGTGACAGAAGTCCTAATCCACTGCATAGTTACTGCGGTGAAATGATTCTTCATCTCTATGTATCTCACTTTCAAGTTGCTACTTTAGTGAATAAATCCCAGTGTGATTTTTTGTAACCATTCCCATGAATCCTCCATATTTAGAAACACTTGTTTATCACAATGGCTTTGTCTGTAATAAAATGTATTTGACCGTTCATATGACTCACATAACCTGTCATAATTCTTGCCCTGCTACTTCAAGTACATTACTACACTGCCTGTTTTGACCTTTGCTATACTTTGCCCGTCTTGGATGTTTTCTGACCACCTACAAAAACATCAGATAAATACAAATGTGCCCCACTGATTTGGAACCCAGATAGAATGTTCTCAATGAACTGTTATAAATTAGGATGAGGTTAGGTCCCATCAAGCCGAAGAGGAGGCTCATCAGAAACTGTCTGGTGCTTGATGAAACAATTATTTCTGACACTGTACAAAGCATGAGATTCTGACTCGTGAATAGTGTGAATTATCGTGCCTTAACACACAAAGCCAGGAATCCACGTAACTCCAAGGGTTAGAAGCAGCACATTAAGGCTGATAATCACCAACATGAACAAAAAGATTCTGATATGCATATGCATACCTTTCATGATAGCAAGGGGGAAAGTTGGTACTCTAGCCTGGATTGTCTGAAGCGCCGTGGTTGCACCCAGATAAGGACTCGCATTTGGGTCTGTGTGTCACTTCTGTGCACACTAGCACACCACGCACCTTCTGGATGCATCTTTGCAGTTTTCATCATCCACTAGTCCACTAGCATTTATGTGTAATTGTGTGTATGTGTGAGCATGGATGTGTAATGGTGTGTGAACATGAATGTGTACTTGTGCGTGTGAGCATGGATGTGTACTTGTATGTGTGTGTTTGTGAGCATGGATGAGTAAGTGGGGTGAGATGGAGTGTGTGTTAGTGAGTATGAGTAAATGTGTGTAATCCGTGTATTTACATATGTTGAAAGTAGGGGGGGGGCGCAAAGAAGGCATAGAATAGCTGTTAAGTTGAGGGACCCAGGGTGAATTTTTTGCATCAGGGTCCCGTGGTTTTTAGTTGTGCCCCTAAAGGGCACATATAATTTTCAAGTGACCAAAATCTATAAAATACTTCCCAGAATTATGTGCAATATGTAAATTTGATTAACTTATTTCCTTCAGTGAGTTAATAGATACCACATACTGCATGCTAACACTTTATAGAGTGGTGGTCAGCAACATGTCCTGGAAAAATGGCCGATATGGCACCCATTCCCCCCAAGGGGAATTAACTCATTTACTTTGCAAAGGGCCGCCATCAGAAATTTTGAGGCCACTTACAGGACAAATGGTCCTACCCCCACCCACCCCTACCCACACCACTAAGGAATTTCTCTCCTACTCATCTTTTTTGCAGCAAATATAGCACAGGCAGAGACAAGCTGTTTGGGGACAAAGATGGCACAGACAAGCTTTTTGGGGACAAAAGTGACACGGACTAGCTGTTTATGGACAACGATGGCAAGGGCAAGCTTTTTCGAGACTTTGTCTCCCCAGGCAAGTCCCTGGACAGCCTACCCCCTACCTGTAATGTTGTACACCTCTTGATGGCGGTCCTGGCTTTGCATTTAGAATCTGTGCTACACTTATATCTCTGAGCATGAATACATACAACAAACATATTTTGTTGTGGAGTACTAACTCTAGCAAAGCCATCTTTAATATCGTAAATCCATGGCGTATACATAAGCAATTACTGGCTTAAAAAGCTGCAGTTATTTACTACTTCCCACCAAGAAAGCAGAGACTACACACAGGTTCAGCAACCTGCTTGGTGCCCAAAGGGGGCCAGGCTGTCAAAAACACTATTTAGCTACTTGTATGTAACTAACGCAACAAGGTTACCAAAATTGAACTCCTGGAATTGTGTATCCTGGCACTACAGGCCCTTGATACCCAGGCTTTAGGCCTAAGAAAGTCTGCCCATCTATTATATTTATCAGCACCCTTTTATTGTGTTCTTGTAAGGAATCCAAGTGAAAGGATTCCTCCAAAGTATTGAGATGTAATATAACTTTATTTGACATTACATTACTTTGAATGACATAGTGATGTAACTACATGAGATATAAATAAAGAGAATTCAAAGCAATTAAATCGAGCAGAGGGTTGTTTAAACTAAGCATCTGCTTTACAATGCAGCCTGGGTGTTGTAGTCAGATTTAGAAATGTAAATGGCAATTATGAGGAGCAAAGACTACAAGTACCATAGTGCTACACTTGGTGTTTGGACTAGAGAATTCTGGTAGTTGTAGTTCTAGCGTAACACGCTACCCTAAACGTGAAAGAGACAGAAACTACGTGTACCATGACGCAATGCGGTTTGGGTGGGCTGCCGTGCGGGGGCGTGTCCGCGGCTGCCGGCAGCGTGTTAGTGTTTGTGTGCATCTGGAGGCTCCTGAGTAGATAGTATTCAGTCTACCCGGTCAGCCGTTCATCTTAATAGCAATGTCCGTGCAGGTCGCTACAGCGAAGATGGCAGATATGGAGCTAAAAGATTCGGTTAGAGACAGGCCACCCGAGGGTCCTACTGTGGTTCCTGCAGCTACGGCCGTATCACCCGCAGAGCCTGACAACTGCCTGGCGGATCCCCCGGTTAGCCAGCCTGTAAAAGGAGCCCCAGCCTCCGCTATGAAAAGAACTGACACGGCGCAGCGCCCTCGGGAAGGTGGAGAGGGAGCCGGGTATCCAGAGGGAGCAGTCAGCGAAGCCCCACGCACCGTGAAGAAGGTAATGTAACCCGGGCCCCCCCCACTATTTTCGGACACTAGGTCAGGCTGGTATACCTAGTGCTGCCTACACAGATCAGCATACACGCCTACTGCACGGTACTCCCACCGCTGGGGACTTAAATGTCATCCCGATATCCGGCCTTTATAACAAGAACGCGTCTCCACAATCATGACCCCATGTTCCACGCATTCGTTTCATATTGTAATATCGCCCACCCTTCTGAATTAGTCGCAATAACGGGTGCTGGCGCCCCACCGGTACCTGCACGTCCTCTTCAGCCCCCGTGGGTGACGTCACCTATCGCATCCTTACTGTAGCTTAAGCTCGGTGTCACCTCGTTTTCAGACACCGGTACCCGAACCATTTCTCACCCTAATGCTTTTCATCAGGGGTAGTTATCACTAGATAGTTGACCTCATTTCTGCTACCCGGGGGTCTTTGTAACAGAGCGGGGGCTAGTTTCCCTGTTGGTCACACAGACACACGTGATGGCCACTTGTCATTCTGTGCGCGATTATCGAGCGGATTTAGCCCCGTCCTGACATTTGGTGGACTACTTTGCATTCGTTTTCTTGCGCGAACGTAGATTGAGACGTTGCTAGGTAGTGCGTTTTTCCTGAGGTGAGCGCTGCAGCACTCAGAGATCCATCCACTCTGTGATTCTCGTTGATTGGCTGGTTTATAGCGCGTTCTTATTGGTTTCGCTCTTCTTGGGGCTGCTGACCTTCTGCGTGATGTGCTAATAGCGAGCGCAGTGCATACGCAGTTGTCCCGCAATGATGGCACATTGGTGACCTTGATAAGTCACTTGACACCCCCCCTCCGTGTATTAAGCAGCTGTTCCCGAACTGGGATAAATCTGTGGTATTCGTTACTACACGAAGTATCACCCAGGTGCGCGTTTTAACCCTCTGTTTCCTACAGGATATGAATGTAGAGAATGGCCATTCATGTGTCAACTCGGTTGTTTGACCTCCAAGGTGCAAATATCACATAGAGGAGAGGCGCCAAATCTTTGAATAAATGAAAAAAATATATATTTTTCTGCCAACTGCGGAGGAGGTTTCCTTCCCCTGTGTTTGTAGGTGGAGCAGGCCGCAGCTTTGTTGTTTGGCTAGTGCTTTTAGCCTGAGATTTGTTTCTGACTTTTCAGTCAACAACCAGGATTTATAAAGTGTTTCCTTCAATGCCAATGCAATGGCGGGTCACTCTAGTCATATATATATATATATATTCCCCTTTAAATGTTTGTCTGGCTACTGGGGTGTCCAAGAGGTCTCTGCAAGTACTCAATAATTTCAGTGGCGGCTGCTTTCCTGCCACTGAATGGCTGCTTTAAAATGGGAGCACAGAGGGGACGTTGCACTGCAGGTTGAAGAATGCTTATTAAAATACTTTCATATACGTTCTTTGTTGAGAAGGCTGTCTGGTACGCTAGGCTGTCTTGTTAATCTGTGGTCAGAGGTAGAATTGTTTTAATTTTGTTCCACTTAATTTGACCAGCTGCGAAAGAATAACTAGAAATCTAATCTGTGCTAGAGCAGAATTGACAGCTCACGTAAAATACCCGCCATACAGCAGATGAGTCACTCAGAAACATGACCCAGTTTGTATAAAGGAGTTTAAAGCCAATGGCTTGTACAGTTGCTATCCATCTGGCAGTCTCTGTTTCTCTCAGTGAATTACTTTATGGCTCCCATTGATGCCATGACATCCATTATATAATAGTGCCTTGCCTAAATTTTGGTTGGCATTTGGGCCTTCATAAACAAAGTTAGATGGCATGGTATGGCTTTGAGAATAGAACATTTACTTAAACTAGTACTAGCACTTTTTATACTTATCTGTTTTTCTTCGCCTAAAAGACATAAGGGGCATACGTACCAAATGTAATTATGGTATAAAGTTTAAAAGGCTGGGTGCTTACTATAGGAACTACTGAAATGGTGCATCATATGTGGTAGTTTCCCAAAAATAAGTCCCTTACATATCTTAGCCTAAAGCAATAGTACCGCATATCCCCAATAAAAAAAAAATATATATCCCCATGCAGGGTTAAAATTAGTGTTGGTGCCTCCTTGTCAGGGCTATAGAAACCAACACAAGTAAACATTTGAGTTCAGTTGGTAAAAACTAAATCAAGGACACTGACTTGAAAATGTTTGTTTTAATTTGAGAAATCCTGAAAGTATGGCTGGAAAATGGCTCTCAAGGGCTGAGCTGGTCTCACCACAGCATTATGAAACATCCAGTCTGGATTTGTGTTCCCCAAATTGGAAACTGTGATGCTGTCTAGTCTGTGATTAAAATATTTAATATATTCAATATTAAAAGCTCTGTCAAATTTGGCATTGTCTGAAAATGCCTCTCCTTAACGCTATTACATAAAGGCCAGAAACACTAAAGAGGATAGATTTATACATACGGTAATTCTGGCTCGTGCTATCCTTAGTAGGCATTCTCGTTTGATGTATAGTGCAAGATCATTCACTCCCCGTCTGGGATTTCTGTCTTGTGACTATCCTGATCACCTCATTAAATACAAGTCACAGTGTAGTTGACTAAAGGAGAAAAAAATCAGATTATATAAATTTAACTGGAGAAAGTTAAGAATGCAGTGCCTCTTGTATCAATTTAAATTGTTTTTTTTCCCCGCATGCACTTGGACTGAGGGGAGACGTCCGATTAGCTGGTTCCTTAAGCTACCCTGCCCCCTTACTTTAGTAAAGAGCCAAGTGCTTCTTCCAGGTGGTATAAGGGAGGCTTTGATCTCCCTCTGTTTGGTCAGTCATTGTATTGTTTCATTATAGTCCAGTCCCATTGAAACGTGCTTGTTGTAAAAAGATGACCACTATCAGATGTTGGGTAGAGCAGCTTTAATGAGGTATTCATCTGTGCTTAGTTATTAGACTTGTTCTTGCTCATTCAGCCAAACATGCCTCTTTCCTGGGTGGTGTGAATGATGAGGCTGCCAGTGTGCTGAGTTCAGCATTCTGGACGGCGTGACTTTTTAAATAGCTCACATCTACTTTAATGCATATGGTAGGTGCATGATCCCTTCAGAAATTTGTGTAGTCTGTTTTGCAAATGCATGGGGGGTTCCCCCCGAATGCATTTGCACCCCCCTCTTAGCTAAGTGTCGTGCAGGACATGCATTCGCTTCCAGTCAGATCCAGCACAGGCTCTGCTGAATGCTGTGTGCTGTGTTAAGCATGTTTAAGTAGACACTAATATCAATGCAGAGCTCTTATTCTCCATACTTGCCATTTTACAGTTCAGTACATCAAATAAGCATAGTCCATGATGTTCTATAGATTAAGCAAAACATATACTAGTTTTTGTATACCATGGAGTAGCCAACTTAACATCCAGTTCTAAGGCTTTGCATGATTGTGCCTTAATGTTTTAAACTGTTCGTTTTTGCATTACTCAGTGCAGTTGTGTAGGGCTGCAACTAACGATTATTTTCATAATCGATTAGTTGGCCGATTATTTTGTCGATGAATCGGATAAAAAAAAATGAATGTACATTTTTCATTTATTTAATAAACAAATGATGTTAAATACAAACAGCAGAATAAAAAAAAACTTTGATAAAATGCATTTCTTGTCTTTATTTCCCAACCAGCCCCCCCAATTTATGCACATTTGAGCCCAGACATGCCACGCTGCCTCCCAGACATGCCACGCTGCCTCCCAGACATGCCACGCTGCCTCCCAGACATGCCACGCTGCCTCCCAGACATGCCACGCTGCCTCCCAGACATGCCACGCTGCCTCCCAGACATGCCACGCTGCCTCCCAGACATGCCACGCTGCCTCCCACATATGCCTTATACCCCCTGATACACCACTCCATCCTCCGCAGACATGCCACGCTGCCCTCCCCACATATGCCTTATATACCGTATATGCCTTATACCCCCAGATATGTCACTCCATCCTCCCCAGATATGCCTTATACCCCCCAGATATCTCATAGTGCCCTCAGAGATTCACAGCACACTGACACCATACTTTTATAAATAAGTACTGGGTTAATCTTCACTGCCCCCAGGATTTAGATTCCATTTAGTCTGTCCCCTTTACCTCTAACTGCGCCTTAAGTTAACTTTATTAAATTAATTAAATTAACCCTCAGTCCTCATCATTAAATTAACCATAACTACCCCTAAATTAACTCTAAATACCCCCATCAAACACAACTACCCTAAAGACCCCCATCAACCACAACACCCCATTAACCACAACTGACTCAAATTAACCCCAAATACCCCATTAACCACAGCTGCTCCTATATTAACCATAGCTGCCCCTAAATTAACCCTAAACACCCCATTAACCATAGCTGACCCTAAACACCCCATTAACCATAACTGCCCCTAAATTAACCCTAAACACCCCATTAACCATAACTGCCCCTAAATTAACCCTCACCTCCCCTAACTTTCAGCAGCCCAAATATTAATTTTATACTTACAGTTAGATGAGTGTCACAGCCATGTGGTTCTGGCCTTCTGGGAGAAGGAAGGGGCGGGGCCAGTTGTCACAGTGATTACAGGGAGGGACTGGTAAGTAGGAGCTGCTGCTGTGAGTCACTCAAACGGATTATATAATGAGGGGTATTTTTCAGAGCTCTGAAAAAACCCTCATTTTACAATCGATAAAAATGGATTCAACTAATCGATAATGAGATTCGTTGGCAACGATTTTCATTATCGATTATCGATTTTATCGATTAGTTGTTGCAGCCCTACAGTTGTGTAATCCCCGTTTTCATATGTTCTAGCCATGTTATTTTAGCCTAATCTACTAGAAAAAACACCCAGAGTCTACTCCACACTGCCTGTGGGGAAACAATAGAATGGCTCATTGTTAATCACCCAGCCGGACACTCTTGGCTAATAAGTCTATGTAGGACCAAACTTCATAGCATTACCATGAAGAATAGGTTCAGTGTGGTGTTTGAGCAGGGAAGCTCATCCAAAATATGAGTGACAAACAATGGCAGCCTCCGGGACCTACTTATGGTCCTCTAGGACTCTCCTGGCTGGTCCTTGCAATCTGGAACCCTCCATTGAGACCAGAACACTGAAGCAACTACGTATCACTGAAAGTAGCGTCCGACATAGCCTCGATTTACAGATGCTGCAAATGCTGACATCCTATATGGAAGCCACTAGTTATGTGTTTTTAATGAAAAGGTTTAAAAATAATTGTGCAAGTAATGGTTCATTTTAAATCTTTCTTAATGTGGCTGAAAGAGAAAAATAGCTTTTTTGGTTGAAAGCTTTCTCTAGATTATAACCTAACAGTCTATGTAACTTACAAAAATGGCTTTTTTGTCTTTGTCAAATAGGGAATTATCCTACAGTCATCCTACAGTTGAGTAATTGGGTCACCAGCATTCTACAAAAGCAGATGGTCAGCCTGTGACTTTCCACAGTGTGACTTTGCTGTGGTCCATATTTTGTTTGAGGTCCTCTCCTGCTTCATACAGACTTTCTACACATCCAGGAAGAATGGAATTATTTTGCCCTAGCCAAGTAGTCATTTAAGCAGTAATCTACTGTCTGTAATAAAACATGACCAGTGATGGAGAGTGTACAGCTTGCGGGAACATCTAGAAAGTTTACATCATGACAGAAGAATGTTCAATATTTCTGGAAAGCAAGAGGGGAAGTCATACTTAGGTGGCTTGGTTGAAAGACTGTACCTTCAGATATCCGTTCACATTTTATATTAACATGGACAACTAGATCAGCAAGTCTATACTATTAATAATCGATGGTTAAAACTGACCAGTATGCCAGTACAAACATCCAGTGTTATTTTACGCCTGTCTTACCTACGATCTGTGATGTATTTACCTTTGGGGTTAACCTAGGTCTAGGCAAGGATACCTCACTGCCTACAATATTAGTGAATAATTGGCAATAAGCTAGGCAGAGTACGAGATGGGAAGAAATAGTTCTGAGTGAGATGGAGTTTCGGCAGCTGCATTGAGTGGGAAGGCCATCAAAAGACAATCTTTTCTATGATTCTGTGTTTTACATACAGGATATCAAGATATTAAATTGCTGTGGGTTTCTGCGGGAAGCCTTCAAGAATATGTGAATGTTTTTCTTGTAAATAAGCCTTGCTCGTTGTTCTTGGAAAGAAGTATGTTTAAACTATAGCTGGAATCAAATATAACAAGGCTTGAAAAATTTGGTTTGGCTCCAGGAGCCAGACAAAAAATATTCGGAACCAGTTCTTTCCCCATCATGTATTTATTTTCATATTTTTAATGTTTTGGTCATATCTTTCTAAGGTGATGCTTCACCATAATATAAAATATATGAATCATAATTAAGAGGTATATCCCATTCCAAGGATACAAAGATATCTGAAAAAATATATGTAATACATAATAGGAAATATCCATCAATACATGAAATATTGCTAAGTAAATTGTAACTAACATACGCTTATATACTAGCATCATACAGTTACGCACACATGCTGAAATCATATCCTCACAGTCATGCTTGCTAACACCATTCACTTGTGCACATGCAGGCTAACACTACACTAATAAAACTATTCTGACGTACGCTAATACACACACACACCATGCTTTTATTCACACACTATTCAACAGCATATATACCAACACATAAACTTTGGCACCATCCACACACACACACACACACACACACACACACACTATACAGACACTACTCCACCTCTCTATTACCCTGTGTTAGACCACTGTCTGCTGCTGCTGCCTCTCTACAACCGTGGGGTCACATAAAGCGGCCGCCTGGATGCTGTGTACCCGTGGCACCAGTAGCCGAGGAGGCGGCAGCTTGCCTTCTTTCTGGGCGCCAGGAAGTGATTTATAGTTGCCATGGCGACCCGTGGGTTTGTCAAGGCCTACGTTATAATATTAAGCCTATTCGGGATGTCGGTTAGATTCTGCATGTTAAGAATCCTCAATATTTAATCTTTTTATTGGACACTATTTCTTTTAAAATAAATGCATTGCAGTGCCTGAGCAGTAGCAGAAGCTAAGTTGCATATAGATAGTGCTTTGCTAACATATTCTGACCCTTACCAATTCTGTCATGTCAGTGGGTTACAAATGTTGTGAAATGTAATTGTGTAGTATATTTTTAATATTGGCTATATCAAGTTCTGCATCACTGTATACTTCCTGATTACCAATCCAGCTCTGCACAGAGGGATATCCTATCACTTGGATGTTTTTTTTGTGTGTCTTTTCTAGTCTATATTTTTGTTACTTTGTCTCGGACCAAGGAGACTGAAACAGAAGCAGACCTATAGAAGCTAGAGTCACTTCCTTTGTCGTATACAATGTCTTGTATCCACAGGTTAAACTCGTCTAGAGAAATAAAAAGCTACAGTTCTAAGGCTGAAATCAGTCAGGTATATCAAGTTTCCTTCTCCAGCATTAACCTCTTCGCTGTCATTCCTTTGTGATGTTGACAATCTTTTTATTTCAATACTTCGTGAAGCAACATGGGTTAATTTTGGTTTTACAAAGACGATGACCTTTATGCTCTGTCGGAGATTGCCTCTAGATAATTAAATGCAAGGCACATTAATAATAAACTTGAAAGATGAACTGGATTGCTTGTTTTACTTGCATTTTTTCCATTGCTTTTGCTGTTTCTTCTGAAATCTATATTTAGGTTTCAAGTTAACTGTAATTCTGGCCTTTTTCTTTCTTTTTTGATGTGCATGGCCTTGGCAACTACCCTTAAAATCTTGTTTTAAACCTTGTCGATAACTCTTATAAAAGCCAGTTCTGATGTCGCTGAACTTCTGGATAAATTATACTTATTAATGGCACATTTTCCCCTTTCCTACCAGCCATGGTGACAGATGGGTACATAATACTGTAACCCTACATACAAACAATAGCATAATTTGTGCTTATGTAATATTATATTTCCAAGGAAAATTCAGCAGCCGTTCTGGTCTCATGGATCCCGAACCCCCGCTTTGAAGACTGAATGCACAAGAGGCATTTAGTCACATTGCTAAGCTATACCCAATTGAGAACATGCAATTCCCTGGCATTTGGACTGCAGCAGTTGCTGATTGGTAATACTGTTATATTTATGGGCTGGGGCTGTCCTGCTCAAAGCGTTAAGAGCTGAATAGGAAATGCTGGGTCTTGACAGGATACTATGTTGCATTTAATACCATACATTGTGGGCCTTAATAACAGTGGCCTAGATCAACCATAGAATGAGATTTTAGATTGTTTGATAATCTAGGCACCTGGTTGGTTTGGTTTCCACATGCCTTCCTCGATTGATGGTAGGTAGAGGAAGAGCATACATATATAAATACATACAGTTATACCTCCATGTTAACTGTCATGTCTCGATCCTTGTGTGCTGTGTAATGCCTGCGGACTAGGAATATTGACAAATGGATGGTCCTAAAGCAAAGCACTTTACCCTCGCCAGCAGCTAAAGTCACCTTCATCATTATCTCGCAGAATGCCTTCTTGCTGAATTTTACATGTTCTCTCTGACCTGCGTATGTACAAGAATGTCTAGTGTTCAATACAGTAGAGACTTTAATTGTTCTTCGCTCTGTTGGTAAAAGAAAAAAAATGATCTCATGATCGTGAAATGAATGGGACTACGACTCGGCACACGAAGCAATCTCTTTAGCAGTGGAGCGGATAGATGGGGGGAGGAGACGAGTGTGACGGAGCCACAATAACCTTGGCAACTGTTACAGGATAAAGACAGAACACATGATCTTTTATGCAGTGCATAGCTGCATTTGTTATATCTGTGCCATATGTGAGGCACTTAACACCTGTCCATTCTGCAAATTAGGGGTCCTGCTTCGTTGTAAAATGACAAGGGGGTTGTAATAACCAAGATATTATAATTATACAGATAAAAGTTTTATCATTATACTCTGTTTGCCTTATTTGATGCAGGGAACACGGTTCTTATGGCTTATGACATTGCAGATATTAAAATGACAGTTACATTAAATGAAGTGGAAATATATATTTTTAGAAATGCTTCATAAGATGTTCAGCCAATGCATGCTGTCAGAGCAGCAAAAGAAAAATCCCCTTTCTTCATTAAGCTAGGATTCCTTCCACCATGGCTTGGGTCATAAATGGTGTCTACAAATATAAATTACCCCCAAATTGAAGTTTCTAACTTCCTGTTAATCCTGGTTTTAATATCCGTTTGCATTAAATGAATTTTCATTTTTCAAAGTCCCCTGGTTCTTTAAAAACATGTAGAGTCTCATGGGGTACAATGTAAATGAAATATCTGTACACGCAACAAAAGATAAAAATGTTAATTTTTTTTTATAAGAATTTTATGATAAGGCTTTTTAGGTGACCATTTCTCTTTAAGGTTAAAGTGAACTTGTTTACCAAATACTGTTTAGTACACTAAATACACCTATGTAACAGTGCTTGCATATAAAACTAATCAATACAAACTGGAAACCCACTTTGTGTAAGCCATCTTTACTTCCTGTTAGGGGATTTGCATGATTATTCCTTCCCATTAAATATGTGCCCTGCTGAGTAAACCTACTTACCATGTTTAATGGTTCATGGTAGGGCTGGTAACATTTAGCACTGGGGGCAGGTCTAGCCACGTTGCCCAGTAATAAGGCAGCCCAAACATATTTGCCAAGATGCCCAATGTGCAATATAGTACGCTTATGCAGTACAAAAAGGGGATGCATACAAAGCCCATCAAAGGATCACGGAGGCTTCAGTCAACATAACGAGACAAATCCTTGATACTATGGATATTCATGCTTTAATCTGCAAATGCAACTAAAATGTGAAAAAAGGCTTCAGGCAACAACCTAAATTCTTCAATTTAAAGAAACACAGGGGGCAATTGTTTCCTCAGCCTTGGTTCAGAGAAGGGTGGCAAACCTTTTCTACAGATGGCAGCTTCCCTGAGTTAAAATGGTTATAATTTATAGTGTGTGTAAACTTTAAAATAATGTTGGCCTTTATAAAAGGAGTAAATAGCTCTAAAATGTTCAGAAAGCAGCTTTTGCTTCAGAAGTTTCAAGCTGTTTTTCTCAGGGAGACTGGCTTGATGGTGATCTTGGTTGCCTACAGTCGCCCAGCAAGTGAAGCACTTTTACTTTGATCCTTGCTGCAGGAGCAATGGGAGAATATTCCTTTGTTAGCTCCCAGCCTTAGCTGATTAGCTCGGACACAAGTTGACATCATCAGTATGCGTTCACAGCCTAGGTTTTATGCTGTCTTTTAATAAATTGGTTTGGGTAAAATCATTGAAGACATTAGGTAAACATTTTGACCCTGTTGTAGTCACAATGATCCCATGGCCTGATGGATTACATCTAGTAGTACACATGAAAGTTAATTTAAGTCTTCAGTGTCTCTCCTTTTGATTTTTGTGTTGACAAATGAAGTTATTGCCTATTTTATAAGCAGAATGGTGTACTTTTGGACACGCAATAAACTAAAACTATTTCTTTTATGTTGTGTGCTTTTTTTTCCAGTTTAATGATTTACTTTCATTACTTGTGGCTTTTTCCATAATTATATATTAAATGTCATCTAACAATGAAAATTAGATTTTAATGCTAGTCGAGCTGTGACACTCCCTTCTCTTAATTAGTTAAATTCTTACATTAAAGGGCAGCTGATAAGAGTGTGACTGATATTACCTGCCCTTGGAAACATCTGCATTTCGCACACTTTAACTGATTTTTGAAATTAAAAAAAATAAAATTAAAGAAATGTAACATTATTTGGCATAGCTTGCAGTTTAGTCCATGTGTGACAGTATGTTCCTACTTATAGCACTAAATAGCTTTTGAATACCATCAAAGAACTGTCATCTTTTAGGATAATGGGAGGAATTATCATGTAGATCCTCAGAAAAGGTTAAAATACCCTTCCCCATGGAATACACATAGGAAATATTTATTACATGTATATTAACATGGAAATAGCATTGGGGTTTTAGTGCTTGGCCTATGATAAGGAACTGATAGGAGATGATATGGGAAAGCGGGAGATGAACGAGAGGACGTTTTTCAAGGTAACAGGGAGGCGTTCTGGCTGTAGGAAGCCAGTGGGTGAGGGCTTCAGGAGGAAATGAATGTGCATTTGAAATGGTAAACATTTCACCTACATAAGTGATAAATGTACAGGACACAAGATGCAGAAGACGAAACGGTAAAATATGAATAAACTTGTCGATCTGACAGTAAGGCGAATGAGGTTAGCTACATATTTTGGGAGGGGCTTCTCTTATGATGATGGCTAGGAGAGGGTTTGTGAGGTTACAGGGAAGCTAGTGAAAGTAACACTTGTTATTTGTCTATTAAACCACTCTCCAGACCTAAAACGGGGGACCTTTTATTATACTTGGGTAATAGCAGATCTGCCTTTTCCGTTCACCTGGGAAGCTGACATTAAAGTTTCTGATTTTCCTTTTATGAAAAATAGGGTGAGTTCAGTATGGATTGCAAATTGCACAAACCTTCCCAGGAGCACCAAAAGCCAGAAAGTTTACCTAAGCTGACTAAAGGTGATGGTGGCTTATGGCTTCCGCGATAAACTCCATGGGAGCCCGAGATTACCAGCAGCTGTATGGTTGAAGGTTGCCTAGTTTTATTGTAGGCATTGAGAAGGTGCTGTCTCTGGATGCTGCTGAAAAAACTGAGTAACCTTTTACCGTAAAGATAATCAAATGGCTGTGTTTAGTTTAGAAAGCTATATTTAGGTGGTTTCTGTTAAGCTTTTTTTTTCCCTCTAGAGCTGTAGGAACATTGCCTTTAACTGCAGATCAGCTTTAGATTATTTAGCCTGTCAACGTTCAGACTGTTTGTTCCTTTGCTTTATTTTACTCTACACATTCTATGCTCTAAGAAACATTTCACTCTCATAGCTCTGCACCCTTATCCTCTCCACACACCCTTATTTGTGTAAATATAGCTGCTCAAGTGAGTGGCCACTATATTACTGCAGGGTCACATGACATTGTGGTGAATGACTCTGCCATATTGCTGCCTACTCGAGCAGGCCTGTCCAGTGTTGACTGGCCAATAGGGGTGTTGGTCCCTTGTCCACCAGACTGCCTATTATTGAGTTTCTAAATTGTGACTTGTGAATACATGACACTGGTCTAGAATGCATTACAATATATTGTTACATCTCAATTGTACAGTGCTGTGGAATATGATGGTGCTACATGAATAAAAAATGATCGTGTTAAATAAAATGAAGGATCCAAGTCTGATATTCACTTGTTTTCAATTGTTCCATGGTAATGCATATTAGTAGTTATGGTACTGTCTTTTTATTTCCACAAACAAAAAAAACAAAAATATATTGCTGTGGAACAATTCTTTCTTGTAAAAAAAAAAACAAACAAAAAAAACAAAAAAACAAACACAAACGACTGAAATAACCAGGGCTGTAGCCAAGTAAGGACTTTGAAAACAATATTAAGGTTACCACATTTTTTGGAACAAACTGTTTACCTTGCTGCTGTTATTTGTACATCCCTGATTATGTATTTTAACAGTGTTAAACAATGTAAGGTGTAATTCTTCAAGCATGAGAGGTCGTGGAGGTGAGGCTCAATGGAGACAACTAATGTGTCCACCATGGCTCCATGCAAGGCCAGTGTTTCTATCTGTGTGTTGGTTACAGTGGAAGGGGGCTTTACATGCCCCCTGGTTGGAAGGTGCCAGCCTTGCTTTATTCTTTTATCACTTTCTATTATTCTTTAGTACCCCTTTTTGCCATTCCACCTATACAGTAAATGTATAAGTACATGGATAAATGAGTAGTGTAGCAAACAAAGTGAAAATAAAACATGAGGTAGGCTAACCCCTTTAAGACACAGGGACATCCTAAAGAGATCTGTTTTAAGTTTAACTTTCACATTTCATGGCTTGATTAAGTATACCATTACACTGCTACATTAATGCAAATTGTAAATCCTCCGTAGCATCTGTCGCTGTTTGTTTTAATGTCATTTTCACGTATGCACAGTTACTGCACTGCAAATCTGTTTGCACTATATAAATTAAAGATCATAACACGTTTGCCCTGACTTATGCTGTGTGCTGATATTTTAGTGATCCATTTGTAATTTATAATTTTGGGGGCAAATAAAACACAATTACAAATATGGTTATTGCTGGAAGTGTTAATTGGGTCTTAGGTGGAGGCCTGCTGTGCCTAACTTTCTCCATAGAACAAGTCTATACTCCTGTGAATAGAACACTGCTGTTTTTTATCCCTTGTTCTGAAAGTACAGCCTGTTTCTTACATTCACATTTTGTGCTTGAAGCAGGGCTAGGCAATTATTGTGGGTTGAATGAGTGTCGGCGCACCTGCGTCAGGCCAAGGTGCTGCTGCCAGTAGGGCGTAAAGGAGCTTGAAGTGCTTCCAATGTGGGCTCGCTCTTTAGTGTATTTAATGAAAAACCTAAGAAGTAACTTTAGAATATGAGAAATAGTGAAAATGGGCAAATTTCGGCAGAAAGCATGGCTGAATGAGGCATTCTGTTTATCACAGGTGGTATGGTAAGGAGTCGGGGTGATCTCTAGTAGATTGGGATAATATAACGCAGGTAGAACATGCGACTAATATGGAGCTGTTTGAAGGCATTATATTCACAAAGACCTTTAAAAAGTTATTTTTAAACTGGTGCTATTCAAAATGGCGGGCATGCAGTTGGACATTTTATTGGCTGATAAACTTGGTGAACAAGGAGCTAGGTATTTTTGTTTTTATCTTAAAAAATGTGTGATTTGCTGGTACTGATTTACTGAGGAAGGTCATTTGTAATGTGTTTTAGCTAAAATAGATTGGTGAACATTTTTATTTTTTTACCTTTTTTAATTCAGTTTCATAAATCATAGATTTCCAGAGTAAAAGTGGTGGTGGGAACACTGCTCACTGTGTTCTGAATCTTTTTTTTTTTTTTTTTTTTTTTTTTTTTTTTTTACATTTTATTATACAGTTGTCATACAGTTTCTCATATGAAATAGATGAATTTATTTGATTCAGTATTACAAAATGGATTATTCTGAAACCTGGAGATAATCCACCATGTTTTTCACCCTTAGTTTCAGAAAGTTTTATTAGTGTGGGAGATTACATGAAAACAAAACTGTAATCTAGGGGTGAAGGAGTGTCTAGGCTGTTAAATGACTGCGAACTCTAAAACAGTTACTTGAAACAGATTGCCATGGTTACTATTCAAAAATAATTTGGAGCATATGGAATAACTGGTATAGATATGGTCTTCCTGGTGACTTCTCCAAATTCGGTGCGGTTCCTTAGGTACGCCTTGATAATATTGGCTATGTATAAGAACTGTTTCAGTATGCCTTGTAGTGCCAGATGTAGGGAGGAAGAAGGTGGAGCTGTCTTCCTCTCAGAGCAAGATGGGCAGATGCCCATTATCCATCACCCATGGAGACTGTGCTAGTTTGAGGAATACTAAGTTGGATGGGAGACCAGCTCACCCATTATCCAAGTTAAAAGCGCATTAGTGCCTATTGGTCCTACAGGACCTTTATTTTGCTTTTGAACATTTTAGGGAACAGCCTCTATTGTTTAGTGCCAGTCAAGACTTTTCACAGTTAAATCATATTCATGGATTTCATGTTGCCATTGTTAACGCATTCACTGTTTTTACTGGTACATCTTCAGTCTGACTAGCAAGAACCATGTTTAAGATGTTTTTGAATTCCCGTTTGCCCCATCTGTTAAACATGTCCTCCTTGTCTGGTCTCCTGAGCATTGAGTCATGACTCGTATGGTGAGTATAAGTAGGGAAGTACAGCAATGCGTGTTGCTAGCTCTGTGTGGTAAGGGTTAATCTTTCCCCTCAGGAGCATTTGAAGGAACATTCCCTGCTCTATTCACTTATGTATATGCCAGCTGAACTCCAAATGTTAATCTGTTTTCTAAAGTCTCTTAGTAAGTCTTTCATTTTCATTCTGCTGCCACACGCTGACTTTTTTTCTCTCTCTCATATCCCACGCAGCAGCCGTCTCTCCTTTACCATGAGAACCTGGAAGGATCGTGCTGTACACTCGCTGTGAGATCAGCAGCACGCACTCTTGGTTCCAGTGCATCGTGTCTTTAACCCTTCCCAGAGCTTCAGCTGCACCGTAATAGATGTGCTTTACATTTATTGGTGTAGGTAACGCCTTGTTGTTAATAGCTCATACTCTATTGGCTTTGTATCTTTTTTTTTGGATTGGTGCCTGCTTGATAGTGAACGGGGGTTGAAGCTTAAAAGGTGCATTAATCACCAAGGGAATGGTTGTATCAGCAGCAATATCTGTAATAAGATCACTTGCCTTTTTATGAATAACTCCCCTATGTCTCCTTAAGGGTGTGCGTCCTATAGCTGTGTGATCTTGAATACTGTACGTTTTTGTTCTGTGTAGGCCTGCATCGTGAGCTGTGCACTATTACAATTAACAGTGCTATTCGACTCACACAGAACATTAATTGTACTAGGAGTATGCAAAGCAAATATTAGCAGTTCTGACATTGTGTTCTTTCCTCAAGGTGTAATCCCATAATGTTAAGATGGAAACGTATAAAGAAGCCGTTTCTATGGTAACTCTTAGTGCTTGCCTTTGTGTCACGTGACAATTACAGTGGATATTAAAGTCTACACACCCCTGTTAAAATGCCAGGTTCTTGTGATTTTAAAGAATGAGACAAGGATAAATCTTGTCAGAACTTTTTCCACCTTTAATGTGAACAATTCAATTGGAAAACAAACTGAAATCTTTGAGGGGAGAAAAACAAACAAACAAAAAAAAAAAATAACCTGGTTGCATAAGTGTGCAGACCCGCTGTGGCTGTGTTCAGAATTAACCAATCACATTCAAACTCATGTTAAATAGACGTTTTTAGTAGACTTGTGTATTCGCGCAAACATGAAAACTAACACGGCGGTGCGAGGGGCTCTATTGGTCGCCTGCAGCAGTTAAACTTGGAGCGGGGAGACAGGCCAAGTTCACGGAGTTAAAGGCCCGTGCAAGCAACTCTATTGGTCGCCTGCAGGGGGCCTCCTCTGGCATCAACCAATTGATTGATGCCAGAGGAGGCCCCTATAGGCGACCAATAGGCTCACTCGCACGGCCCTTTTACTCTTGACGGTGCAACTTGGCCTGGGGAGACCATGGCCTCCCTGCTCCATCAGTTAAAGGTCCGTACAAGCATCTTTATTGGTCGTTCGTGCAGATTTTTAACTCTTGGAGCAGGGAGACCAGTGGTCTCTCCCGGCCAAGTTGCGGCCCCAGAATTTTAAAAGTCTGTACAAGCGACTCTATTGGTTGCCAGCAGGGGCCTCCTCTGGCATCAACCAAGAGCCCCCTGCAGGCAACCAATAGGCTCACTCGCACAGCCCTTTTAACTCCTGACAGCAAACCTATGGATCTCCGCTCCCATTAACCCCTGTGATGCTGCGTAGATAACGGGAGCGGAAATCTGTAGGTTCACCGTCAGGGGTTAAAATTGGAGCGGGGTGAGAGGCCAAGTTCCCCGTCAGGAGTCAAAGGGCCGTGCATGCTTTGCGGCTGTCTTTCTTCAACTGGAACCGGGGCCTTAGTCAGGCTGAAGGGTATTATGAACAGTTCCAAATACCATGCAATTCTGGCGCAAAACCTTCAGGCGTCCATTAGGAAAAGGAAGTTCACCTTGACGACCCAAAGTGCACATCCAAATCCACAAAAGCATGGCTTCACCAGAAGAAGATTAATGTCTTGGAATAGCCCAGCCAGAGCCCAGACCTAAATCCAATTGAACATCTGTGGGGTGATCTGAAGAGGGCTGTGCACAGGAGATGTCCTTGCAATCTGACAGATTGGAGTGCTTTTGCAAAGAAGAATGGGCAACTATTGCCACGTCAAGATGTGCCATGCTTATAGACTCCTACCCAAAAAGACTGATTGCTGTAATAAAATCAAAAGGTGCTTCAACAAAGTATTAGTTTATTGGTGTTATGCAACCAGGGTATTGTGAGTTTTGTTTTTTTTCCCCCTCAAAGATTTCAGTTTGTCTTGCAATTGAATTATTCATGTTAAAGGTCACATTAAAGGTCTCGTTCTTTAACATTTTACCAGGGGTGTGTAGACTTTTTTATATCCACTGTAAGTGTTCCTAGAAAAATGATGAATGAGCCAAAATGTTATGCAATTAAATTATTTCTGGAAAGAGTTTTGGCATTTAACGCAGCCAGAATCGTGTCTGTAAGTCTCTACTTACTAAAGTATTACATTCAGCAGAATAAGTGGAGCAGCACCTTTTAACACTTTTTCATTCGCTGTAAGCTGGTAATCGCAGTAAAGTAGCCCCTTTGTGTCTAAGAGCCATGTCATATCACACCATTCCGCAACATCGTGTAGCAAGTTGCTGTATAGTACATTTGCTATTAACATCAGGGCAGAGTTGTCCATCGATTATTTTTCTTATGGGTTTCGTAGGTGCCAAGATTTCTCTAACACAATCATTAATATGTCCCTAATTTGCATCTCAAATCTTGCACCTTTCTGTTTTTTTTCCTACATGCTCATTGTGAACATATTCTGTCGGTAAGCCTTTTAACTTCTTGGCATAGTCTACTGATCAAAGATGAATTATTGTTCCAACTTGTCCAAGATAATGGACTTTAAAGTAATAAGAGTTTATCACCTTTTCCAAATTTTAGAAAGTGACCAGCAAGCTTCATTTTCCAAATTTGTACATCTTATGGGTTAAAGTTATTAAGCTTAAAGTACCATATTTGCTCAAATATAAGACAAGGTTTTTTTCAGAGAAAGTGCTCTGGAAAAATACCCCACATCTTATATTCAAGGTCATTTTATAATCCGACCTTAAATAGGAGTCTGATTATAAGACTAAGATCCAGATCCCTGTAGCGCTGCCGGGGACCTGGATCCTCCTGTCACGCGATGCACATAGACAACCTCCGCTGCTGCTGACACTTCTGCTGGGGCTTCTATGACCAAGTGCCTGTGTGACGTGACCTTCTGGTACTGGACAGCAGCAGAGGTTGTCTATGCGCATCGTGCCACCACTAGATACATGGGTGTCTGGAGCACAGGTGGCGAGTCTAGGGATGCATTGGTAAGTTTAAAGTAATATTAAAATTTTGGGGGGCTCTTATAATCAAGCGAATACGGTATTATCCTTTCTGTTGCTGGTTTTATGGCAGCATACAGTGGCCCTATTTGTTCATATTTATATTATGAAATATTTAGTGTTAATTCATTTAATGAGGACTAAGTGTTAAGCTGGTGAGTCTCAAATAGAACATTCCTGATGCACAGGTCTTGTGGTTTAAACCGAATACTTGAAGATAATGTGTTTGATTTAATGACAGCACTTGATTATAAGGGGTGCCTTATGTTTAAAAATGCTGGTAATGTAGTCCATCTTTGTTATAAAATTGCAATTCCAAAGCGGCGGAGGAGGACTTGAATGTGGAGTGCTCTGCTTTTGAGTGCAGTGACTCAGACTGAGTTGCCAGCTCTGTGTCCACAACAAGCAGGAACAGAACAAAGCGTGTCCCATCAAGCTGCCATTTCTACCTTGTTTAAGACTATTGTTATCCATCTTGTGTCTTTGTGTAAAGTACCATAACATGGATTGCAAGCCTTTTGCTACAAGCTTCAATATTTCATCGCACAACATGAAGAGCGATATCCAAGCAGCACCGCGTTATTCCCAGTGTTCTGGGCCTTCTACCGGCCTGCTGTTTTGATATGTTAAATAACCACCAGCACAAGTGTAGTCTCATACCCCGTCTCGTGACACAGCCACAATGTCCTCTTCAGACATTGACCTTAAACTTCTAGTTCATAACACAATGATCCATTGCTATGCATGCTACTTATCAGCAGCCATAAACCTGCCCATGGATTGTAAGCAGAGTTATTAATGTGGATATATTTCTGCCAGCAATGCTAAAGCAGAGATCTTAATATTAATGTCTAGATAACGTTATGGACTCTGACTCAACCTTTTGGCTACTAGTGCCACTAATCAATGCTCTCAAGGTGAGATGCCAGGCTCTGTCATGTAACACGTCAGTTTCCCATGTAATCAATTCTTCCACGCTACAGATAATTTATCATGCGGCCTTCTGTTCATTGTACACGAGAGTGCAAAAGTGATAAGACAGAAATCATTGCAGGGGATCATTTAGTTTGGGACCCTTTATTTAAAAAGAACTGTTGGCACGTTTTTTTTTATTTTTATTATAATTTACATTAATTTATATAGCGTCAGCAGATTCTGTAGCGCTTTACAATCTGTAAATTTAAAATCACACACTCAATAACTGGTACAAAAGGAGCTCTTGTGAGCTTACAATCTAGATGGTTTTAAAAGGACATGTACAGAACAGAGTGCAAAAAGTGAATGTGATGATTTATTCATTAAATCTGTCGCTATTTATTGATGGCAAGGAGATAAAAATATACAGGGCCTATGTGCAGTTGAGAACAGTGTTTTCATGAAGTTGTAAAAGCTATTAATATTGCATTTTTGTTTTTTAAACCATTTATCTGGTTTATAGGCTGCACACGGGCCTGCTCCAAAGTGGGCTGGGTGTCTTAAGATCAATCTGTCCTCGGTTCAGCGCTGCATGCATGAGTCACTCGCTCGCGCTTCTTCTCTGTCCCACCTCTATGAAAAAACGAGGCTGAATATAAAAGCGAGGCTAGGACCACCTCTGAAATTGAATGCAAATTGAGTTAAATTCCATCAGTGCCATTGGACTCTATTGTAAAGTTGCAATTTCCGCAGAACAATATTTTATAATGGGTAAAGTAAATCAGAGTTGGCAAATGCATAAAGGCCTGGATCGTACACTACTCCGTCTTGTATGCCACAAGTCTCCATTTGCTGAACCTTGGCAATAGTGTGAACCACAGATTGGTGGCAAGGAAAATGAAGGTGCAGTTTTGTACTCTTGAACATTTGAACAAGGAACTTCTCTAACGAAAAGTTATATGGCAGAGGCAAATTTTGCACCCAAGGTCTTATGTTGCATCATTTATTAGCTTCTATGTGGTGGAGAAGAAGTCGGCTACATCGGACAGAGAACAAACAGATGATTGTGCCCGGTTAGCGGTACTGGATGTACCGAGTCATCTGGAATAACACTTCAGTACAATTGGAAATCAATGTCAGCATAGAGACTCATTTATGTGTGTAACGGGTTCACCAAGAGAGCTGTAGTAACTCCCAGAGATCACCCACATGTATCCTCCTGTTGTCCCCGGAATCACTTCCAGCACCAGCCAGCATGCGCACCTTGGAACCCTGCTATGTGTACCCAATAAGTAGACACAACTACCTTGAACTGAGTACAGCAGGAATGAACCGTTTATTGTTGTAAAACATAGACTGATATAGCCACAGAACTTCATTAACATAAATTAACAGATACATGTATTCAACCCAACCTTTAATCCCCTTTAGCTACTGAATATCCCCCTGGTAGCCATCCTGTTAATGGGATTACTTTACACAATGGAGTTCCTGCCTGTTTGGCAGTCAGGCTGGAGCCATCCCTGAGTACCTTGGGCCCCTGTATGACAGGTCATTCTGTCACATATCTCCCCTTTTAAAAAGAAGACTGAACTGGGGCCAGACCCCAACCGGGTCTGCATCCAGTTCAGTCGGGGAGCACAGCTCCATCGCTCCTAGAGCCGTGGATGCAGGGGGCTGGCAAAGGGCACCTGTCCCACCAACCAGTCCCGGGGTGCACTCAGAGACTGGGGAGTTCGGGTCCCAGACGAGGACAACAGTCCCACTCGTCAGGGCAGGGAGACAGGGTCCATAATCTGTAGGTAGCAGGCTTGCTTTCAGTCCTCTCCAGGGGCCCCAGTGATGGACAGTTCCGTCACACACTCCATCACATATCTCCTTTTTCTGGGGGAGAGTGACGTCTGATAAGACCCCACACGGCTTGACTCCAAAGTCAGTCTGTATATCCGGACCACCACTGCCAGCCACAAATTGGTACTCCCCAAAACAATTTAACAAAGGACCAGTACTCACCCAGCCGCTCTCTGCTTCTCTCAAATAGTGTAACTGCCGCTGGGGAGAAGGGCCAAATGTGCCTTCTCCCTGGAGTCCTCTCAGCCGCTGGGGAGAAAACAGAGCGGCTGGGGTCCCTTCCATATGGGGTTCTGGGCTGACTGCGCGGCACCTCTGGGGACTGCAGGTGGCGACCGTAGTCCAATCCACCTGCATGGTACAAATGTTTGTATGATCCTCGGCGAGGGGAGGAAAGCCACATGCATCCCCTCCTGTATACTCCATCTGCTGGGGAGAGATGTTGATCTGCCTCTCTCCCATTGCCAACACTTCTGCTGGGGATACAGGATCCATAAAAATCACTGCCTCTGGGCAACATTGGGGGGGTAAAGCCAACTGAGCTGGGGTCATAGTGCGGAGCGGGCAGAGGCCAGCGGCACTCTGCCCCGAAGGCAGCGCTTCAGCTGCATTTGTAAAGTCCAGGGGCACCACCAACTCTGTGGCTGCCTGACCGGACCCTCCTTGGTTACTGCGGTCAGGCTTGGGAACAAGTGGAAGGGTTGAGCAGAGGCCAGCAGCGCTCTGCCTCGAAGCCAGCAGTTCAGCTGGGGGATCTGGCTGGGACATGCAGGGGGGGTCTTGGTCAGTTTCTGTGCCATATTGCGGGGAATTGGGCAAAGTGTCTGGGGTGAGGGAAGGGAGTAGGCAGTGGCCAGTTGCGCTCTGCTCGGATGTTTGTGCTTCTGGTGGGGGCACAATACTCACAGGATCCACTGGAGCACACTGCTGAGCACGGTCAAAGAGTTCTCGGTAGGCCTGCTCCAGGAACCATTCTTGGTAAACCAAATAATCGAAATCAGCCCACAAGTCGGGCAGGTAACAGGGAACATCTGCGAGAATCCCTTCCCTGAACTCCCGAATCTCCTCGCACCGATATTTCGATGGGCTCCCAAATTCTTGGTCCTCTTGTAGGCTTTCCATTATCAATCCCGGGCCGCCAAAGTCATCGCCCTCTGGCATGTAATCATCCTTCAGCTCTGGACACCACTGCACGGCCTGCCAATACAGGGCCCGGTATCCACAATCCACAGTCATTTCAAGTGGAAGCAACTTCTCCAACTCAGCCACCAAGTTCTCTTGAGGCTGCTCTCCCAGGTACTGCATTCGCCAATCTAGTTGTAGCTCGTACCATTCCTTGGAGGATGGAAGGACTATTCCCCGGACACCCTGGTCCACTCTGAGAGCCTCCATCCAGGCATTTATATAACTTGCGACTCTGCTGTGCACCAACACGTCCTGTAGTGCTGGAACCATCTTTGGTTTGCTGCTGGTATACTCGCTGGTACTCCGCTGGGACGTTTGCCAGGAGGATCCCGCCGCTTGCCACCAATGTAACGGGTTCACCAAGAGAGCTGTAGTAACTCCCAGAGATCACCCACATGTATCCTCCTGTTGTCCCCGGAATCACTTCCAGCACCAGCCAGCATGCGCACCTTGGAACCCTGCTATGTGTACCCAATAAGTAGACACAACTACCTTGAACTGAGTACAGCAGGAATGAACCGTTTATTGTTGTAAAACATAGACTGATATAGCCACAGAACTTCATTAACATAAATTAACAGATACATGTATTCAACCCAACCTTTAATCCCCTTTAGCTACTGAATATCCCCCTGGTAGCCATCCTGTTAATGGGATTACTTTACACAATGGAGTTCCTGCCTGTTTGGCAGTCAGGCTGGAGCCATCCCTGAGTACCTTGGGCCCCTGTATGACAGGTCATTCTGTCACAATGTGCTTTTATTATCTCATTCATTTGGCGGAAGATTTAACTCTGCAGTTTAATGAAAAATAGTTCTGATACTCTGAATATCATCTGTGGCACAACGCACTACACGATGCCTCAAAATATGCATGTTACACTATAGATGCATCTCCTATTTACAGTACCCTGTGCTGATCAGTCGGTTTGGCTCAGTCTCATTCTGTCTCCGCATCCAGGTTAGCATAGTCATCCTTTTTCTCCGTTTTTATTACACTACTACAAAGCCTCTTTTTGTTTAGAGCAATTTAGTCGTTCTCTTGGCAACAGATGTGCTTATCGGAAAGCAACTCTGTTGCATAGACGCCAGCTAGGATTAGCGAATAATAAAACAGAGCCTGTAATTAGAGAAGAAGGCACAATTTGATTTTCTTAGTTATTCCCGTGTAACTCTTCTTATGCCAGCCCGAAGAAATACTTTTGTGATCTGCCCTGTAGGGTTGAGCGTTGACATATAAGTCTAGCTCTCAACAAAGCTAGCACACTGGGACAACCTCTTTAAACACACTTGCTGCTATAACTAGTGTAAGAATACATTGGTCAGTGTAGGTTTTATGAAGTCATGGTCATCAGATAACTTGACTTGGTCCACTCATTGGGACTATGTCCATTGGGTAAGCTACAAATGAGTGTTTCTTATTGACATGCTGCTAGGGTCTCTGAAGACTTGGACAGTGAACAATTCCTTAAAGAGGGCCCAATTGACAACATTAAATGTGTTTTTGGTATAACTACTGGAAAACTATTCAATATCTGGTCTGATTTCCCCCAATGTTCGTGTTAGATAACGCACAGGTTAAAATAGTGAAGTATCTCGTACGTAGTAGAACAAATTAGATGTTTCATGTCCCTTTTCATGACTTAAAGAATCCTGCTCCTGAAGTGCTCTTAATACTAATCCTATTAACTTGTAAGCTTTGGTATTACCTGTGATTAATACAACTCGGCTATTAAAGCAAATTAATCAATGTTGACTTTGGCGTTTAGATAAAATAAACAAACTCAATTTCTGTATCATTAGTTATAGGGGTTTTCTTGCGCAATGCAGGCATGACATTCACCTGTGTATAATATATTTCCCCGTTTTGTGTTTCCCCTCCCGCCTTCATGACTCTTAATTGACAGCGTATACGTCATGTGATTTTTACTGTGTGCAGATTGGTGCATGCTTTCTGTTTTTTTTTTGTTTGTTTTTTTTTTCTCCTAGGTGTCTCTACCAAAAGCAGGAAGCATACTTGAGTACACTTCCTGCATATACAGCTATCTGCTGATGCCATTCTAACTCCTGTGTTTATTTACAGAATACTGCTAGCCGAGATCCTTTCCCTTGATTCTGGTATTTGATTTGTGAACTGTGAGAATGTGATTTATATTCTAAAGATTTAAGAAATTAGGGTTAGCAAACGCAGAGACTATAAGGTTCACCAAGTGTGCCCATCTCTTTGCAGTATAGCTCCTAGACAATCTATATAAAACTACATATTGTAGAACTGCTGTTAAACCCATCATGCATGGATGTTAGACCCAAAAGCCCAGGGGGCGTCATTTAGAGTTTGTGATGTTTATTGTGTATGAAAGGCTGATTCATTCTACTCTGGTTTGTAACTAAAAATGACCTTTATATCATAGCTGCCCTTAACCCAAAATAAAGGTCTTAAATAGAATTTAGTGGGCAAATTCTAGTACAGAGAATGACGGTAAGGCTTGGATACCAAAGCAATCCCTTTTGTTAACAGCTCTGAATTAGGCAGCAGATGTGAATATACGTCAGATACAGGTAATATTACTTTTCCATTGTACTAGTATATACTTAATGTCTTAGTGCACTGTGTGTGTGTGTATATGTATATGTGTATATATATATATATATATGTACATATATATGTACATGTGTGTATGCTGGGATACAATGCTTTTAAACATTGCTCTAAGGAGGGTTTGAGACGCTGTATACAGTGTATACTGTGGATAATATTTTCAGGCATTGTAGGCAGAAGAATTATACAAAGCTTGCAACCTAAAAAGGCATAAAAATTCAGATTCCCGAGTTGCTGGTAGAATGAGTACACAAAGCAAGAACTCGGCACATGTCCAGTGAATGCCATTCAAGAAAAATATGAAGCATAAATATTGGGGGTCCCATTACACTACATGGTCATACCGTATTGGCTCGGATATAGGCCGCCCCCGTATATAGGCCGCACCCTAAAAGTTTGGTGCTTTTTTAAAGAAAAAGTTTTTTTCTTTAAAAAAGCACCAAAAAGATATGCTGCCACTCCCACCCCCGAGATATGCTGCCATTGCCCCCCCCCGAGATATGCTGCCACTCTGCCCCCCCCCCGACTTACCAGAGCAGACTCCCGGGTGTCTTGCGGGGCCAGCAGGGGACATCGTGCAATCGTGCCGGCAGCGGAGGCTGTTTACCCGCATCGCTGCAGCCGGTGACCGTCCGCACGATGCGCTTAGACAACCTCCCGTGCCGGCGACCCCCCCCCCCCCCCCCGTGGGAAGTGCTGGCAGGGGAGGCTGAGCGTATCGGAGAGTAGGATACAGGTCCCCTGCACCGCTGCGGGGGATCTGTATCATAACCCCGCTGCCTGCCCGGGACTGCATGTCCCGGGCGTCGGGCGCTAGACCCCGAATATAGGCTGCACCCCCACTTTAAAGACTTAAAGTGGGGGGAAAAAAGTGCGGCCTATATTCGAGCCAATACGGTATATTGCTTAGCACATCACTACGTCAAAGTACCACAAGCTGCCCCTCCTGCCTCGCAGTGGCCGGCTATTCTCTGCTCCAGTCCTGCCTCCTCTGTGGGGAGAAAGAGGGAGGCCGCGCCCCGTGCTGAAGTCTGTGAGCGGCATCGAGAGCTGTAGTAGGTAAGGGGGTGGGGGAGGTTGTTTGAATGAGTATGCCTGTGAGGGAATGAATGTGTGAATGAATGAGTATATGAATGAATGGGTGTGTGTGTGATAGCATGGATGTGTAAGTGCTGGAACCTAGGCATGATGGGACTGTGATTGCTGTTAGCAATCACACTCCTATCATGCTAAGTCAGCCAGTACATGCTGAAACCTGGCTAGCTGCCCCCCTTGTGTATTGATGCTGCCAGCAGTATGGGGTCTGCACTTACAGCCACCCTGTACCAGCATGTACTGGCTGACTTGGCATGATAGGAGTGTGATTGCTAACAGCAATCTGCTAACAGCAATCACAGTCCCATCATCAGGTTCCAGCATTTACTGGTTGCCTGGGTATAAAAGAGTGCTGTTAGCAATCACACTCCTATCATGCCAAGTCAGCCAGTACATGCTGAAACCTGGCTAGCTACCCCCCTTGTGTATTGATGCTGCCAGCAGTATGGGGTCTGCACTTACAGCCACCCTGTACCAGCATGTACTGGCTGACTTGGCATGATAGGAGTGTGATTGCTAACAGCAATCTGCTAACAGCAATCACAGTCCCATCATGCCTAGGTTCCAGCATTTACTGGTTGCCTGGATATCACACTCCTATCATGCCAAGTCATATTGTTGATATTTTTTTGTCCAATTGTGGTGTTACTTTTAATAAAAGGGTGGTTACACACTAAAATTGGACAAAAATTACTGGTACAATGCCCAGCCAACCAGTACATGCTGGAATCTGGGTATGCCTGAGATTGCTGTTAACAATCATAATATATAATCTTTTTTGTACAATTTTGGTGTGCAACTTACTTTTATTAAAAATATGTGGGGGGGGTCATTTCCAGTTTCAGCTAAGTGAACCCTGAATTTTCGGTTTTGGTCCAGAATTTTAATTTCGGTGTATACCTAAAATCAATAGAACTATTTAATTTTAACTTATCCAGAATCCTGAATTTGTAGACACAAAACTTTCTAGGCCCAGAAATCAGTGAGAGGAAAAGTAAAGGTTTTGTGTCATTTACTTTATTTTAATCTGCATATCTTATTAAAGGCCATATTTTCACGCAGTGAAAAATGAGTGTGGCCCTCGCACGTATACAATTCTGATGAAGTGGCCCACTGCAGAAAAAAAACTTGGACACCCCTGCCATATACTGTGACGGAATCCCCAATATTTATGCCTCACTGAGCATGAGCTGAGTTCTTACTTTTTGTTGTAAGCAGAGGACCCATTTTCACACTTTGCTAAGGAGACTTGAGAGTCTGTACTATTCAGAAGCCTAACATATTTACATTGTTGCAAAAAAGGTTCATCCTTTTAACTGCCGTATTCTACCCAATCCTATATACTACATATTAAACATATATGGCTCTTCAATTTTCATTTTTCTCAAGTAGTATTCTGAAAATTCTGTTTCCTCTTGTGCCCAAGAGTGGCTTCCACCTTGCCGATGCATGATCCTGAGGTTTGTGATAATAGCTTTATAGTTGAAAAGCATGATTTTAAACCGTTCTGAGAGTCAATGGCTCATGTGCAGTCTGCTGCAGCACTGCAGTCTTTCCAGAGGCATCATGGGAAATTTCAGGAGACGCTCAGGCTATGCCTTTGGAGGCAGATGTAATGGGAGTTGGGTTTTAAATATGAATAAGTATTAAACTGCCCTAAATATATATAATAAAATGTATACATATTTTTAGGATCAAATCGAAATAAAGCTGTGTCTCTGGCGTCACGGTTCCTCTTTACTGCGTATGATTGATTTTTTTTTTTTATGCTTTGCAAAAATACTAGTAAGAGGTACAAATCAAGTATTCATTCCAAGCAAAATCTGGTATCTGGAAATGACCTCTAACTTCTGCGCAAATAGAATACAGAGCATCTAAATCTTCAGCTTCTGTATTTTTGCAGGAAAGTCTGAATTTTCAGGTAATTAGGAACCATTTTTGTATGACTTATTCAATCATGGTATTCTGTACATGTCACTTTTGTTGGATGTCTTATGACTGTTTCCTTACCATGCATTAATAGCCTTCTGCCAGGTATCTGGCAGATGCATGTGTGTGCTTATGCCAACACTGGTACATTTCTCAAGCAGAGCTTGCACTATATAATGTAACCAGTAGGGGAGCTTCAAATATCACTGATTTAACTGTACATGACACTGGGCCGCCAAAGCTTTTCCAACAGCAGAAGCTCACTGGAGTTGGACCTTCATAATGTATTGTGAATGAATGGAAACAACTTTGTATTTAGTGAACAGACCCCAATGAGATGTCCCTAGCTTCAGGGATTCTTGTTAAGCATTCAATACAGTGGTGTCTGCATATGAACAGACAGCATGGACAGATTGTCCTATTTACTTTTTCAATCCTCCTCTTGCCCATGTCTTAGTATTTGCTATATTTTACATTTACATGGTATTGCTATTTCCCAGGTTCTTCCTGTCTGTATAGTTAGAATATTCTCTCCTGCCATGATGTTTCTTTAATGCAATGTGGTCTCCATACCCTTCTGAAGTATAGATGGAAATTGCTTTCCATCTGCAGGCTGATAAAGGGTACTGCACCAAGTGTTGGTCGACAACGCTGCTTGTTTGGGTTTACTGGTTTCTTCTGCTTACCTGGAGGCAAGCATTGTCAGATTAGGCCTGGGGATCTGTTGTAACCAAAGTGAGTCAACAGGCTGTCTTCAGATGAAGAACAATAGGGGTCATATAAAGATGTTACATAAAAAGTCATTCTGGTGAAAAGGCTGTTGGCAGTTCCACATTTTCTTTGTAATTGATGACTTATTGCTTTTCAGTACGAATGTCTAGCTATGCTTTTGGTGAAATGTAAGTTAAGTGAAGGTGAAGAAAACTTAACACGTTTTTGGTAACACCTGAAAGCAAGTGTTAGGGGAATGTAATGGTATTTGTGAGTGGAACAGCCTACCGTATGTAAAATTGACTTAGAATGTTGCGAGTGCAGTACTGCCTCTTTAGATATGTGCCTTAAGATTAACTGTTTTTTTTTGCGAAAATGACAAATGTAATGTATACTTAATCTATGCCTCATTTGACGGTATAATTACTACTTTTTATTCAGACTTAATTTTGGAGCATATCTCAAAAGCAAGATATCAAGATATCTGTGATATAAATGTATGTTGTGAATTGTTCAATGCGTGGCCAGTAGGAGGTGCTGTTTGCACGCTCCTTGTGAGTAGGTCACAGCAGTCATGCGCAGCATCTACACCAAAAGAAGTATTTGATTTATGGTAGAGGTTTTTTCATTGCAGTAGTTTTAATTATCTGTGTTTACAGGTTGTGCAATTTTTTTTCTTCTCGTAAACATGGGGCTCAATTTCATGCATTCTTACCTGTCTGCCCTGCCTGTTTGGACTGGTTTTTAGTCTACCAGTGAGGATATTGTATTGAGTATATTTAATTTAAATATACTACTTTCCTTAAAAATGATGTGTTGAACATATCCATATTGGGGGTTTTTTTCTCGGCGATATGTCAGTAAGTACTTCATAGAGCTCATTTAGTGCGTATGGTCTAGGGTCATTTCAACCAATTTTTTATTTGACTAAATATTCCATACATTGTGTAGAACAGGGGTTGAAAAATTTGGATTGGATCTAGGAACTAGCTTAAAAAGAAAATGGGAGACTAATGTTTTTACTTTTAGATATTTAAAATTTCTCCCTTCTATCAGCCCACTTAATACACTCATAAACCAATATATCCAATTATGTTAATAGTTAATTATTACATTGCTAAATACATTGAGGAATTCAGACGGAGAAAAAAATGATTCAATGCACAGTACATTATGAAACATAAATGAAGCAGTATGAATCTACAAGGAATAGCGCACACTGTGCCGGTCAAATCCATCAAGCAGTCTCCTGTTCCTCCTCTCCATCTCCCAGGAGCCACTAACCCCGGGCTCGCCTATAACACACACACTTACGATAACACCAAATGCCGACAGCCCCACACATGCTAACAAACTAAAAACACACGCAATTGTGTTAACACTGTACAGTAACACAGACACACGCTAACATCATCCGTTCATGTATACACATGTTAACACCACACACTAATACACACACTAATGCTATATGCTGACAAACGCACTCATGCTAGCACCATACTGTAACATGCACAACGCCATACAGGCGTACACCACATTAAAGTTTTAGGAGGAAAGGATTTCATTGTACGTGCTGGACTTCATTAGCATTAGAAACAGGTCAGTGGGTTGACATAAATATGTCAACAATAAATATGACAACAGTGGCAGCCTCCAGGTAAAGGAAACAAAATTAAATAAAACAATGCAAATTGAATTACAGTTTGTCTGTGCTGCACTGCCGTGTCTGACACTTTTAATGCAAACATTGATACATTCATTGAGAACTAATTCACAAGGTACTGCTACTTTTTTCTTACAAATGATGGTTGCTTGCATGTTGTACTTGTAAGTGTATCTTCTGCAAATGTTTGACACTTTTTATAACGTACAAATTTCCTTACTCTGATAATTTTAGTTTTACCAGACTGTCGGAAGCCGCTGTGTGCTTTAGAACTGATACTTTTACAACTATCTTTTATAACAGCAGCATTGTCTGTCATCTGATTAAGCATTAACCCTCATCAGAAGATTTGGGTGTTGAAACTAAACATAGTTTGCTATTAAAGGACTAATTTATTTCCAGGAGACTGATTTCTGTTGTACCGTATTTATGAAACACAAGATTTGTGTCTGTGCATATGATAAGTGAGTGTACATCTATGTTTTACATTTCTACTTCTTAAAAATAGATGGAGGGTTTCAGCAGACCCCCCCCCCCATATACAATTGCCTTTTACTCCACCCCCCAGCTCCTTCTCTTGTATGAGATATGTTTGGATGAACCCATCTCCTGCTTGCCACTGTGCACACACACATAAAACAGCAAAAGGGCATCTTAACAAGCGCATCTGATTACAGATTTGCTTTTACTGCATCTTTTAATTCTAAAACCATTGTAAACCTAATGAAATATGAGCTGTCATGCATTGTAAAGAGCCATACCTGCTGAGCTTTTCCTGAAAGAAGGGCTTGTTGGCCTGGTATAATACATTATTAGAATTGAAGCTAGCTTATCCTTTTTTTTATTATTCATTTTTAAAATTTTAACTGGAATGACCTGTCCTGGGTAGCTGCCCCAGTGCCCTATTTGTGCGATCATGGATTATTTATTGGGGGGTGTCCTCTGAGCTCCTCTTACTGGCCTAAAATCAATGGATGTCTACGCCGTTGTGGAAAAAATGGCTATCGCCTCTGCGTACGATGTACACTTTGGCAGTTTGTATGCATTGGTTGCCATCCCTGCATCTCGATCACTGGCATTTAAACCTGTAGGGGTGAATATTCAAACCAAATTGGGTGCAATATAAAAATATAGAAATTGCTGTCTGTCTGCGAGGCAGTTGTCAGTTGGTCCAGTGATTGCGGATGTTGATCTCACTGTGCTTCCTCTGGCTTTGTCCTCCCCTCGGTGACCCCTGGATACCATCTTTTGAAAGACAATTCACCTGGTCTGTAGTGTTCCTAGTGAGGAGCTTCAGAAATCTGGAAACTTACAAAGCACACGGACTCTTTGATTTTGATAGGAAAAAGAAAAATAAGAGTGCTGTGAATTCCTAGCAGTGAATGAATGCAGCTATCTTAAACTTTGTCACTGAAAGCAATTAACAGGGTTTGGTAGAGCTGTTTGATTATGATAGACATCAAAGGCATTCTCAAGGAGACCTGCATGAAAGTTGGGGGAGGGGCAGATGTGCCGCACTATAACTTGCTGCTCAGTGTCTATCTTGACCGTGATTAAACCTACTGACATCTGTAGCTGTGTTTTAAATGAGTCATTGTTCTTGAGTATTGACATTACAAAGGGCACACGCTGCCAATGGGGTAAGGGGAAATGCTAGATATGTTTTATGCAAGGAGGGGCCTGTCAGATTCCCTGAGCTGCAGAGTCCTATATCACTGTCCTGACGAGGGCTGAAACATTAGCTCAGAGCCACTGACTTCTGAAAGTATTTGTGTGCGGGTTTGAGAGCAGGGGGAGGCTGAAGCCCATTGTCAACTACGTGAGTGACTGGCCCTGAACTTGGCTGCGCTGAGAAAAGAGATTTTCCCAAGCCCTCCTGCTTCTAGAGAAGGACCCATTCCACAGGAGAAGACATGGAGAGAACAGAGAGCACGCAAGACACGACTGCTTTTAACATGCCAGACTGGATGGTAAGAACAGGGCCCCTAAATCTATACGTACTAAACTAGAACATGAAACCCAGTTATATATATTTACGTGTGTGTATAATGCCTTTTATATACACCTATACACGTGTGTGTGCTACAGATGTTTGCGTTGGTTGAATTATTCTGCTTGTTTAGTAGGAGCAGCTATTTGTACTATAAATCTTTTATGGCTTGACAACTGATAAGCCAATGGTCCTTTTTTGTTTTCCATCCCTAACAGTCTAAAGACTGAGAACATTGATCCTAAACTACTTTTGCAACTAAAAATTGTATACGTGATCCAGTTCAGTTTGGATGTTGCCTCCAACTGTGTGCTTTTTTCCCCCCAGGGCAGTTTAAATGCCTGCTTAAACAGTGGTTAATTTTAAAATGTTCTCATGACCTAGTGTATCGTAATCTCAACACTTCCTCAGCGTGTTTGCGGTGATTGTTATCCTAGGTTTGTGCGTGAGGATTTCTTGAATGCAAGAGACACAACTCCCCGCAATCTCTCTAACTAGTTGAGTGCTCTACATATGGGGCTATCAGAAACACTTAAGGTGGCGTGACTTGTTTCCACAATGGTGTTTGTAGTTACAAAGTCAAAATTTAGAGGGTCCAGGTTCCTGAATCTTTTATGTGATCCTTTACGAGCACAAGAGCAGTGGCTTGATCCAGCAAGTTGAAATGTTGAATGTTCTGTGCTTTAAATTGATGGCAGTTATAGTCAATTGATTTGAACTAACCTGCAATCTCTGACTCTTGAACCATATTGTGGGTGAAATGCACCATTTTAAATGGAGACTAATATTTTATTATTATATTATTTTTATAATTTGGTCCAGTGTCACAGAGAATAGCCTTGTGCCTTTTGTTAGCAAACAACTTGGTCTTTTGGCCCTCTTTAACTTAGCCTGACAGTCTCCCATATTGTATAAACTATAGAATACTCTTCCGCTGTCAGGGTATTTGTGCATTGTATTATGGGGGAAAAATATGTATTTAGTCTGAGTTTGCAAGGTTTTATAGATGCCTAATGGATTAAAATATGTTGGGATTATGTGGAAGGGGGATGGAAAAATGCCAGGAAACTAATCCCCGTACAACGCAACAGTAAAGTGATCCTCTTATTCTGCAATTATGTCCTTAAAGTGGACCTGTCAACTAAAAATGTAATAATCGCTATAATGTGAATTATTTTTTTTTGTAACTGTTGAGCCATGTAGGGGATTAGCGATACATTTCCAGATGCACCTGATGGACCTTTTTATGCTACAGATGTTTCTTGAATGCACTCTTGTTGTAAAACAAGCTATATTTTAACTGTTCATTTTTGTAGGAAAAGAGACCTGTAACCAAGGTTCTCTCTAATTATTAGTAGTTGGTGTGCGCAAAAATGTTAGTTGTGCAAATGTTTACAATGTTTACATTGAACACTTGTGCAAATGAAAACTTGAAATTGTTTCAAGATAATTTTGGCACGGCCTCTCTCGTGGCTAAATAAACTGTATTGCTGCATTTTAATATAATACAAATATAAATGCAATCTATGAAGTTGTGCATTTAGTTAAGTTTTTATTCTTTACTTTGATGTCTGAACTACATTGTTCAGTTTGATCCATTAAATAAAACATCAAGGAAGGATCCCCCTAATGTCCATCAACTTGTGTGTATGTAAATGAAAGTGTATGGCGTTAGGGTGAGTGTGTGCAGGTATGTGTAAGGTGTTAGCACAAATGTATTTGTAAGTGTGGAGCTGCCCCTGACTATCATCATGCCCCCACCACAGTCATTATCCCCATCCACCACCATTATCACCCTATATTTCATCACAATCCCTAACATAACTTATCTCTGCATTATTTCCAAGTCATTGCCCTACACACTCCTTTTATATTCATACTAACATATTTCTCCAAGTATTCTTTGATCTTCTGCAGAGCAGTCTTCCTCTGCCAGCTTACTGTATGTCATGTGTCGTCATATCCAATGTGGCACTGACTGGCAGACACGCAGTGAGAAGAGATCTGTGCTCCTATTGTCAGAAACATTGTCTACCGCAGGCAAGGGGAAGCAGCTTACCTGCAACTTTCCGGCTATCTTGGCCAGATTGGCCTTGCCTTATATGCACACAACTTGGAGAGAACATATGATGTTAACAACTATATATTAAAGTTTTGTATAAAAATCAAAATATATTGACGGTGCTACGTATTTTCTGATGAGTAGCTTTAGATGTTTCAGTGGCGTGAATGTATGATATATATATGATTAGAGGCTTTGCAGCTATAAAAGACTATGTTTTCACTTAAAAAGCACAATACATTTTCAAGGCCATTCCTAGAAAGTGGAGCCATTGAATCTCAGGAACTGTTCTTTCACACTGCCAGAGTGCCACACCTGTGACAATCTAGAAGTCCCTGTAAATTGAACTGTTACTTTACAACAGCAAAATTGTAAACCTGATCACCTAAAAATATCTATACTACTTTTGTTACAGAACCCCTGAAATTACGTGTCTAGACTTAGTCTGTCCTTCAGGAAAAATGTTTTTATAGATCTTTACCTATGTGCCCACCTTTTTTCCGTAGGTGTTGAAACTATTACCTCATAAAACACTGTCTTACAGGTAACATAATGTAAACATTTGGTGTCAATTTTTGCTAGTGGAGTGACTTAAATGTGACAAGTAGACCAGTGGTCGGTTTCTGACCAACAAACTAAGCCGCTAACCCTCAACTTCAGTGGTCTACAGATACGCTGTGCTTCAGCCCCTCTCACATCCATTTCATAACACGACACAATAATCTACTTCTCGTGTTCAGTGATTTCGTATAAAGCCTTATTACTCAATATTTTTCTTAAGTCTTCTGAAATATCTACTGGTATTTCAGCAAGCCCTGCTAGTAGCTGTGGTTCCCTGCCATGTTTTGTAAATAAAACACTATTAATTTTCTCTCCAGCCCTGTCAGATGTGTATCATTCAGTTCCCAAAACATACATTGAGGTTGTAGATAATTATATACTAAGAAAGGTGACACAACGTTGGTGTATTTTACTGGTCATATGCAGTACTGGATGCATCTCCTAGCAGTAAATTACAGACAAGTAACATACTTATCACCAAACACGTAGTCTATAACATTTTTACCTCCTTGTATCCGATCAACATCCTTTTCACTGCTTCAGCAACATGGTAAGATTTAAATGGAATGAAAGCATGAAGCGATTAGCTGCAGGCAGTGATTCACTAAACATAGATGCATTCTTTTCACTTCTTAACGTAGGAATGTACTGGAATTTTTTAGGGCATGGAAATATTGAATAAAAATGCTTCTTGTTTCCTTATCTGACCTATCTCAATGACTAGTAGACTTCAGGCAGAACTCTCAGAATTCCAAGACGGACAGTTTTGGTGAATTGTTAGTTATGCAATGAATGAGGCATTGAGGCTTCCATTGGTCCTCTGTCAGACACCCGCTCTACTTTCGCATATTGGGGACATTTTGTCCTGTCTTGTACCTGCGTTGCCTGAGTACACCTGGTGTTAAACCACAAAATAATTATGTACATTTTAAGCCAAGCTTTGTACTTAATGAAACAGCCAGAACATTGATGCCAACCTGTATAGAAAATAAACATTTTCTATACAAATATAAAGTCATGCTAATGGTTATTCTACTTCTGCACTGAAAGTACATTGCATATTTCTTTGTCTTTCTGTTTTTTTAGCCCCCCCCCTCTCTACTTGCCCATTTTGTAAAGACATATTTAGATGTTAGCCTTATGGAGAATATCTTCTCTTGCTTCCATCCTTTAACCCACTTTTGTCCATACCGCATGTTACATTATTGTCCAAACAGGCCAGTTGTAGCTTTATTTTTATGGATCTAACCTTTTTTCTGGCATTTTGTTAATGTATATGAAGTTAGGTTTATCCTTTAGAATAAAAGAGAGAATAGAATATACAGCTCAGATGTGTGCTGCTTTAAATTATGCTTTTATAATGTTACTACATTCCATGTATTCTTTACAATTCTATTGTGTGTTCTCTCTGTTAATAAGTAACCAAACCATAATTATCTGAAGTCCTGAATCAATGCTGTTACACAAATCAACACAGGCAGCTGCAATCTGTTTTTATCGGTTTCTGTAAGTTTCCTCTTTATGGTGTTCAGTTACAAGCTGTAGATTTGCAAACTTTAAGTTGTGGCATTGACTAAAGTCCCACTGTTCTATATTGTGCTTTAAACTGGGTCTTTTACGCAGACAAGCTACTCCTAACATTGTATTTAGAAATAGAGGGCATTGTAAATCTATGGCTACCTAACCCCTGGGGTTTGTCAAACCCTATATTGTGCCATTTCCTATCCTACCAATTTATTAGTCAAGCCAGAGATCTCACTGTTAGTTCAACTTAACAAATGATCCCACAGTGATTAATGGTGGCCAGCCAATGTGACTAATGATCATGGGATTCTTTTTGGTCCTATAGAGAAATGTTAATTATGTTTTTATTATCCTGTATGTTCTCTTAACCACCAATAGTCCCATTGCATAAATGCGTGTGCAAATGTTACCTGTTATGACCGGTTTTTACACAATGAAAGTCTATATGATGTCTCTTATAGATAAGAAAACACTCCATTTGAGGATAAACCACATTGTATCTAGCAATTTAAAGCTACTGGTGTTAACACTTAAGTTACTCCTCTGGAGATAAAAAGAAGCTATTTGTGAATTTCTATTTTTTGGTAATGTTTATACATCTTTTAGCATCACTGAGTGTATGTGCATGTCTGGCCAGGCATGTTAAGAACACACATACACATGCATCGTCATTGTATTTAGTCCGGTGGGCAATGAACCCAATGGTGCCCGGTCTGTGCCATAAGGTCACTAACTGGCTACCCAGGCCATGTCAGCAGTGCCGAAATGACAAGAGGTGGTATTTACTTCCAAACAAAATTAGAAAAGATGAAAGGTCCTCCATTAAGCATATTCTAATTTTATTTGTAAGTAAAATATGCTTATTATGCTCTTATCATAGGAAAAAGTTGGAGCAGAGATCCACCCTTTACCCTGCCATGGGGGGCAAACGTATAGGGAATGCGCTGAGCCT